>NW_022900949.1:36125930-36298350 GCF_012274545.1 Fukomys damarensis
ACCTTTGGGTATCTGCCAGACAGTAGCCCTGGCCATGACCCATCAGCTGTCACCTCAGTTTCCACTAGTTTCATGCAATCAGAGATCTATCTATCTGGTCAATGTTCCACCCACCATTGGCATCAATGGGAGTGGGGTTTCACTAGAGGGCAACTGGAGAAACCTGTCCTCTGCTTTGAGAGTGGCAGCTGCCCTAAAGGCAATTACTACCTGGCAGAGTAACCACCATTTGTTACAATTCTATAATGGACAGATAAAAGCCTGAACTGTCTTTATCTGAGACAGTTTCATAAGACACACGTTTTACAGCTTTTGAAGTAACCAAGTGCAAATGCAACACATACAAAACAAGAAAAAAATGTGATTTTAACAAAACACTGTGCACAAGAAAAACAATAAATTTGCAAACATTTAAAACACACAACTTAAAATTAAGAAATTTTTGAAATAAAAAGTTGAAGCAAAGACGAGGAATTATGGAACAAAATTCAGAATCCATGAAAGAAATGCCCAGAGTCTATGAAACAAAAGTTACAATCTATGAAGCAAAAAGACTAAAATTAGAAACCATGAAACAAAACTCTTACCCCACCCCTGCCAGTAATCTTGGTGTATCCAAAATAATACAGAGGGAAGAGATGTAATTCCCAAACCTGTTAGATATCTGAAATGTGAGTTTATGTTCTCTAAACTCAAAGAAGGAATTCTAGGAACAACAGAGGTTAAGAGTAGGAAAAATTTATTGAAGTAAAGAAAGCTCTAAGAGAGACAGAAGGGGGACTGAAAAGTGAGTTGCCATGACTTGTGTTCAAGTTTTTGATAAGTGGTGCAATTTAAATTTATGAAGAATCCAAGTCATTAAGTTCTATAACCTGTCAGCTAGAGACAATTTTTCATACCAACCCCATAAGTTTTTTCTTTTTATTCTTTGGAGAAAACATATGAGGTACATTCTTTAGATTGTTATTGATTTATGAATGTGAATTGTCTCACCATTGTTTCCTCAGATGTAAACTGAAGGCAACAGTAGATGTATCTGAGTGATAATTCAGCTCTGTTCTGCTCTGTAACAGAGAAGTTAAAATCTGTAGCTACTAGCCTGGTGGCTACTGAGCACTTGAAACTGCTTGTCCAAATCAATGTGCTGTATGTGTAAACATACATTAGATTTTTAAGAAAAAAGTAAGGTATCTTATGTTTTGACATAGATTGCATGTTCAAATAATTTTAGATATGTATAAAGTTAAAATGCTACTAAAGCTTATTTCATCTATTAAAATTACATAAGGAGCCAGTCAGCTGAAAGCTTGACATGACATAGGTGTATTTATACCAGGTGACCCTGACATTTACCTAGGGTGAATACAAGCTGTGATTTCAGGACATACAGAGTTCCCCACTACTGAGGACTCTTGATCCTGTGAAGTCCTAGTCAGAGTGACACCAAGTCTACATACCTCGAGTATTTGTTGGAACACAGAGGACACTGCAGAGCTAGCCATGTGAAAATCCTCTGCTATGCTTTTCTGAATGAGCTTTAGTGGATTAGTTTCCCTTGTTGGTTACATCACAGATATTCAGGAAGGCTCACTCATGCTGTCTGGTTCATTCTTTGATCATAGTGCTCTGTCTTCATCTCTGGTCCATGTCTAACTTCACATCTCTGCTTTCATCTTTTTAATTGAACCTCCTTTGGGAAGGTCTCCCCTTAAATCCTGCATTATCCATGGTCCCTCCTGCACACTGTGCACTGCTGTGTGCCTGGCCCTCTCAGCACAAAGTCAGGGGTCTGATTCACCACTTAAATTGAATTCAAATGTGAATGTATTTATTACCAAAGAGGCTGGGCTCTGACAAAAAAATTTTCATTTTACTTGTGAAGCTTTTACTTACCTAGTAGTGTTATATTTCACAGTTACTAGAACAGTACTGAGTAGGTTGTCTCTAAGTAATGGCATGTTGGTGAACTGGAACATCAATACATTGGGCATGAGTGTGAATTTGAATAATGTGAAGGCAAATCTGTTAGAATAAATGCATTCTGCTATGGCTTAAAATTGGTGTTCCTCAAAGACATGCAGCAATTTAGGAGTTTGATTCCACAGATCTTATGTTAATTATATTAAAAAGGTGGAAACCTCATCTATCTATGGTGGAGACTTTGGAAAGTAAATAGGTTAGGGTGATTGAATTCTGATGTCTATATAGGAAGAGTGTGGGAGACCAAACAGACATACACATGCTCCTGCTGTACTATAAAGTTCCTGAGGGACTGTTTTGTATTTCTATCCTACAGCACTGTAAGGCAAATCAAATTTTCTTCATCTTACTGCAGCATGCCTTGAGTGTTTTGTGATAGTAATGAAAAACTGACTAATACACATTGAAAAGCGCCAATCTTGAGAGGCAATGTAAGTATTTTTATTACATCACCCAAGTTCAATACATTAGTTTATAGTCACACTTTAAAGGTCTTATTTTTCCCCATTAAGTTTATTGGTACATTTAAAGCAAACAATACAGTTACATTTATCGTTGGGACTTGTACCTTTATGCCATATGTCTTGGTTCTTGTTTTTTCTCCATACCCCTGACCTCCCTTCACCCCCTTCACCCTTCCCTATTTACAAAGACTTTGTTTCAGTTTTTTCCTTTTTCACATTTTCTTTTCCCTTATTTCCTTTCCCCTCCCCGTCCCTCTTCCCCTTTGATAATTTTCTTGCTATTTCACACTCTCAATTATACCATTTGTAACTTATTTATACTTGTAGATTTTTCATACTACAGAAACTATTCAGTATTTACTCAAGTGTGTCCTATTTACTTCACTTAAAAGTATAGTCTCAACGTAAAGGTCTTATTCTTATTTCTGCATTTTTATATAAGTAAAATGTGTTCAATGTCTACGGATAAGGTACAGTATGGGGGAGGGATGGCAGGATCAGCATTCCAAAATTGGTGGCACATTACAATTTTGCCCATCTCCTAGGATGAGAAAAATCAAACACAATTAAATTTAATCGGGTTAATTTTAGGGTCACAATTGTTGTCTAGAAGATTAGCTAAAAAAATGGATGAAAGGTGACATAGCCACATTATAGGAGAAAAAGAGTAGAAGTGACTAACCCTAAGCTAAACTCTTAATGAGATTTTAATTTCAGGGAGATGTGACTTAGCCTCTGAATGCATGCATGCTTCTCAATTTATGGTGCAGCTATTTCCCAGGAAACCCAATGTAAATTGAAAGTATCATAAATGGAAAATGCACTTAATACGTCTAAACTACATGGAGCAACACAGATTAGCAACACAGTGCACTGCAGTTAAGTGTTGGCTGTTTCACTAGATACTGTGGCTGGCTGGGATCTGGGATCACTGCTGCCATCTGGCTCCAGAGAGAGTATAGTACCACATATCACCAGCAAGGGAAGAGATCAACATCTGAAATAAGAAATATAATTTCTACAGACTCTATGAGTTTTGTACCCATATAAAATCAAAATATCATAAATTGAAATATCAGAAGTCATGGACATAAAGACAGAAAGTCTGATATATTTTATTTTACATATTGGATTGCTAGTAAAATGAAATTTTAAAAAATTAACTTTGTAATCTTTTTCAATGCTTGACAAGTATGATGAGTCACTGTAGCTCAGTTAAAATTTGAAACAGAATTAGCATTATATGTTCTATTTTATATTAATTGTCAACAATAAACATGATAGAAAATGCAAATGGTAACATCTGTTAAGCATGTATTGGGTGCCAAAGAACTCTCATTATTATTTCACTTAATGCTTTCAATGATTCTCAGAATTAGCTATCATTCCAGATATTTTAAAAAGAGAAAAACTAATTTCTAGATGTAAGTAGTTCATGCTAAGCCATACCTCTAGTGAGGAGCTCAACCCAAACCTGAGTTAATTTTCAACCTTCCACAATGTCAAGAAGCTTCTTGTGGAAAAAGTACATTCTAGAATCACACACTCCTGACAGAAGACAGAAGCACAGAGAGGTCCTGAACTCACATGTCAAAAAAGAGAGCCAGCTAGGTGGTCAGAGGCTGCTCTTAAGTGAAAGTCTTTCTCATTTTATGTTTGACAAGTGCAACATGTTTTTCTCAATCATGTTTCTTCAGGTCAGAACACTGTACATCACTAATCTTGAAACTTTTATCTCCATCAAAAATAAAACACAACAAGACTTGTCATGTAGAGGTACAAGATCCCAACAATGAATGTAACTGTACTGTATCCCTAAAATGTACCAATAAACTCAATTAAAGCTGAAAAAAATAATAAAAGATAAAAAATAAAACACAACAAATGCTGGGTTGGGAGATATACTGGCAAACCTCACAATTTCCAGAACATGGCAATGTAAAGACTACCCAAGAAGAACCTACGATAGGAAGAAGTCATTCCTATAACTGTGTTTGGTTGTTCCTTTGTTTTGCTGTCTGTTTGTTGGTTGGCTGGCCAGGATCATCATAAAGAACCTTAGTAGTATTATGGAATGTAAATGTGAATGATGACCATGGCAATATCACTTTTCTACTGAACATAGTACTTGTGGATCTTCTAAAGCACCAATCAGGGAGAAAACAGCTATACATTGTCCATACCTTTATAAGTATTGTATTAGTCACTTTCCCATCATTGGGAAAAAATATCCAACACTTCCAACTTAATGAAGAAGTTTATCTTGGTTCACATTTTCAATCTGTGATTGGCTGTCTCCAAGGCAGAAACAGCATGGCAGACGAACATAGTGAAAGAAAGATGGTCAATCCATGGTAGCTAAAATAGCAGAGAGGGAAAGGAGGGACTGAGAACAAGAACATGCTCTGCTCAGCCCCCCCGCCAATAATCTGGCTCTTCCAACCACACTCCACCTTCTGGCAGTGCATGTATTCAGTAATGAATACACTAGTACAGGATAGCACCGCCATGGTCCAGCCGCCTTCTAAACACATCAGACTTCTGGAGGACATTGTAGATCCAAACCAATGAAATGCAAAGTCTTGAACATTTATTTCTGGTTACAGCTCCTACATTTTCAGTAGACACTAGATTAGTAGTTGGGCCTTCTATTAACATAATAATGAGGGACAGGGATTTAGTTCAGCGGAACCACACCTGCCTCATGAGTACCAAGGTCCTGAGTTCAATCCCTGGTACAAAAATAAAGAATAATGAATTACTAAATATGTGAAAAGGCAAGTAATTAATCTGCTATCCTTTTCTTATTTAAAGCATCCTTTCCTAAGCTGCAAATGTTGCAATAAAATTTTACTTTTCTGTACTCTAAGCTTTTGCAACACATGTCAATTTCATTTGGAAATGGTTCCATGAATGAACGTGGTGGGAGTAATTACTCCTAATTTAACTGTAGAACACAGAGAGGTCCTTGATAGAAAAGAAACCAGAGTATGTAAAGTCTCTTCTATCCTTTCCTGTGGTCACCCTGTGTCTAATCAAGCAATAAGATTGTGGTTCAACCTAGGGTAATAGTAGCACTGTCTAGGGTTCATTATGAACAAAGCAAGTGCTCATGGTTTTAAATGTTTAAACCTTGTAAGTTTGTTTGCTTAGTTACTTTTCTCATTGCTGAGACAAAGTGCATAATACCAAAGTTAAAGGAGGAGAGTTTTTTTTTTTCCACATAGGTTTTAAAGGTTTCAACTCATAGTTAACTGGCTCCAGTGCAGAATGGCATGGCAGAGGGGCATCAACAATACCAAAGTTAAAGGAGGAGAGTTTTTTTTTCCACACAGATTTTAAAGGTTTCAACTCATAGTTAACTGGCTCCAGTGCAGAATGGCATGGCAGAGGGGCATCAGAGAGGAAAAAACATTCATGACAGTGCAAACAGCAAGTGACCACAACACTCTTTCTGTCCTTTATATTATATCCAGGCTACATGCCCTTATGATGGGTAGTGCTCAAACCCAGGATGGGTTTCACATTATCCATACTCAGAACTATGCCAAACTAATCAGTGTACTAATTTAGTAATCACACACCTTTAATCCCAGCATCACACAGACTAGATACAGCCACCTCTGGAAAAATCCTATCTATGAGCACACATGGCTTTTGGAGGACATGTAGAGGCAAAGCATAACATCCCACTCCTGGTCTCCCAAAGACTAAAGTACATCCCTTTATGCAAAAGGCACTTAGTCCATCTCTAAGAGATGCCAGAGTCCTAACAGTTTCAGCATTGCTGAAAAGTCCAAGTCTAATGTCTCTTCTGAGATTTAAGGCAAACTTTTAGCTGCCAGCCCTTGTACAAATAAAAGGAAAGTTAAACACTTTCAAACATAGTGTGGCACAAGATAGACATTTGCATTCCAAAAGATATAAAAAGGGGGATAGGAAGAAATGGGAACAAAGCAAGACCAAAACTGGCAAGACAAACATTCAATTCTGTAGTTCCATGACCAGAATCCCCAGCAGGCTGTGGCCTGGTGTACTCCAAAGGGCTTCAGGGGCTCTGCCTCTATGGTGCTTCTGGTGGTTGTAGCTCCCATTGCTTTTCTCTTTGGCCAGATTTGCTCATTTCTTGCAGTTTTTCTCAGATGATTCATTCATGTTCCCAGCCTTTCTAAACTTCTGGAGTCTCCACTGAGCCTTTGGTTTCACACTCACGGCTTCACAAACTGTGCTCATAGGGACAAACTGCCCAGTCTGCATTGGAAGCCTTCCTGACCCCAAAAATTTTGCATTCTGCATTCAGCTAAAATCAGCACTATGTGAATGGTGCCAGGGTCTGCCACCAGCTTGAGCAGTCGTCATACTTCCTTCTTTTATTTGTTTTCTTCATTAAGTGTATTAGTACATTTTAGGTATACAACACAGTAACAGTCATTATTGGGAACTTGTACCTTTACATGGTGTATCCTGGTTCTTATTCTTTCCCCAATCCCCAGGCCTCCCTTCAAACTCTACACCCCTCCCTACTTAGAAAACTTTGTTTCCATTCTTTCCTTTTCTCATATTTTTTCCCTTCTTTTCTTTCCCCTACCCCTCCCACTTCTCCTATCATATTTAGGCCTTTTCCTATTTAACATTATCAATTATACATTTTGATCCTTTTTTACATTTTTAGCTTCTCACATCAGGGAAACCATTTGTTATTCACACATGTCTGTCCTATTAATTTTGCTTAAGAGTATAGACTCAATGTGCATTGATTTAGCTATAAATGTCTCTAGTTTCCCATTGTTTATGGCTGAGTAGTGCTCCATTTAAAAAAAAAATCAAACCCATGTCTTCATCCAGGTTCCAGTTGATGAGCAAATGGGCTGTTTCCAAAAGTTAGCTATTACAAACTGTGCCACTATAAACATGGGTGAGCATATATCACTGTGGTATGATTCTTTTAATTCTTTGGAGAAGATACCCAGCAGAAGATTAGCTGGGGAAAATGGGACTTCTAATCCTAGATGTTTGAGGTTTATC
Organism: Fukomys damarensis; assembly: GCF_012274545.1. Taxonomy (NCBI): domain Eukaryota; kingdom Metazoa; phylum Chordata; class Mammalia; order Rodentia; family Bathyergidae; genus Fukomys; species Fukomys damarensis. The sequence goes on from NW_022900949.1 coordinate 36,133,400, forward strand.
CATATTGATTTCCACAGTGGTTGCACCAGTCTGCAATCCTCCAACAATTGAGAAAGGTTCCTTTCTCCCCACAACCCCACCAGCATTTGTTATTGGTTGATTACTTGAAATCAGCCATTCTTTCTGAGGTGAGGTGAAATCTCAGTGTGGTTTTCATCTGCATCTCTAGAATGACCATGATTTTGACCTTTTTTTTATATGTTTATTTGCTGCTTTTACTTCTTTGTCTGAGAAATGTCTGTTCATTTCAGATGCCCATTTTTGAATTAGATCTTTATATTTGGAGGTCTGAATTTTTTAAGTTTTCTTTTCTCATTGAGTTTATTGGTACTTTCAAAGTATACAGTACAGTTACATTTATCATTGGGATCTTGTACATTTACATGACAGATCTTGGTTCTCATTTTTTCCCCATACCCCTGCCCTCCCTTCACCCCCTCCATCCTTCCCTATTTACAAAAACTTTGTTTCCATTTTTTCCTTTTCTCATATTTTTTCTTTTCCCTTATTTCCTTTCCCTTACCCTTCCCACTTGCCCTCTACTTTTAGCCCTTTTTTTCCTATGTTACATTGTCAAATGTACAGTTTGGATCTTATTTACACTTTTAGTTTTTCACACCAGAGAAACCATTCATTATTTACACGTGTGGTTTATTTATTTCACTTAAGAGTATGGCCTCAGTATGCATCCATTTTCCTATGAATGACTCTACTTTCTCATTCTTTATGGCTGAGTAGTATTCTATTTTATAGAAAAGCCACGTCTTCTTTATCCAGTCTTCAATTGATGGGCAACTGGGTGTTTCTAAGTTTTAGCTATTACAAACTGTGTCGCTATAAACATGGGTGTGCGTATTTCACTGTGGTATGATTCTATTAATTTGTTCGGAAAGATATCCAGCAGAGGGTAGCTGGGTCAATTGGGACCTCTAATCCTCATTCTTTAAGGTATCTCTATATTGATTTCCATAGTGGTTGCACCAGTCTGCACTCCCACCAACAATGAAGAAGGGTTCCTTTCTCCCCACAACCCTGCCAACGTTTGTTATTGTGTGATTTCATGATAGCAGCCATTCTTTCTGGAGTGAGGTGGAATCTCAGTGTTGTTTTCATCTGCATCTCTCGAATGACCAGCGATATCAACATTTTTTCATATATTTATGTCTTTGTCTGAGAAATGTCTGTTCATTTCAGATGTCCATTTTTGAATTGGGTCCTGTCACATCTTTCTTGTTGAGCCAGTCAGTTGGTTAAAAAAAACAAAAGAAGCGTCCTTTTGTAAGTACAGTCAAATGGCTTTTATTTATTTATTTTCTTTTTCTTTCTTTGTCTCCACTTTCTCCCAAACCCTTTGCCTCTGAAGTATGGTTTCTCAATGGTTTGAATCTCCCCCCGACCCAACACACACATTCAGGGATGCATCTGTCAGAAAACTCAAACCCTTTAATTTTTCTATGTTGTTTATCAAGATGATGGAACTAGAGGGTAGAGGAACCTAGTGCTTCCCACCAAGTGGGAGCGGGAGGGGAACCACATGGCCTCGGCTTTCCTTCATGTGTCATCTGTAGTTAAGTAAAAATCTTCAGTCTTCTAAGACCCTCTGAATTCATGTATGTTACAAGTCTCTAACAGAAAGATCTTTGGGGTAGATTTTTTTTTGTACCAGCGATCAAACTCAGGACCTTGTACTTGTGAGGCAGGAGGCTTTGGGGTAGATTTTTGAGTAAAGCCCAGCTGTTGGGTACAACTTTTCCTACTTCCCTGATCTGTTGTTAGAAGAGCCATGTTCCAGTAACAAGGATGATTGTACCAGAAACAGAGCAGAGCTGCTGCCCTTGGTGGTTTTGACTCTGGGAAATGGGGCAGACTGTAGTGTGACCCCAGTTTAGCATGTTATAGCTAAGACCAAGCCATGAAAATGTCCATATTAAAAGGGTCCTTTCATAGCTACTGACCAAGGATGAACTCACACTCCCATCTTCCTTGGTACTGATCAAGCAGGGAAGCAGTTTTTCAAGGGAAAACCACAGAATAGAATGTCATGATCTCATCTTTGCATAGGCACAGGGGTGTAGAAGCATATTGCAAGTTAAATTAAAATCCAATTTTGGGGATCTGGCAGGAAATTCTTATCTTTATGATTAGGGCAACAGTATAACATGTGCTGTCCTTTGCTCTTAACCACAAGGTAAGCTATGGTTAACTTATCACTTTGAACAAGCAATCCAGGGAGGAAAAGAGATAAAGTTCCATCATAGGCTATTGGTGGGGATCTCTGATTAACTCTCTTACTTCAAGAACTTACCAGAGGCATGACCCCAGTTTTGGGTGGGCCTCTTCCATGACATGACCCTAGTTTAGGGTGGGGTGCTTATGTTGCTGCTCCAGGTTGAGAGGCATTGATCCTGCCTAGCCAGGGACTGAAAGTTTCTTCCTGATGATCTATAGGAGACATAAGAATATCAAGTTCCATCTTTCAAAGAACCATCATCTTAGTCTGAAAAGAGAGGATGAGGATGCATGAAACATTAGCCCACAGCAATAAATCATATCACAGAAGAATTCCAATGATCATTATCATAGCTAGAAAAATGAGGACTTTTCCCCACCAGGTTGTTCCAGAGTACCAGAATGTCAGCCAGTTATTAAAGATTATTAATTGTGGCTAGAGTAAAATTTTTCTTATGGCCCTTCTGATGAATTGCATTTCCTGGCCATTGAGAGACATTAGACCTGGTTTCAAGCTTTAAAACTGTTGCTGGGATTTGTTGCTGTTCTATAAAATTTTGAAGTTTTATCCAATCATCTCCTTGTAAAGAGGACTACCCACCATGGTAGTCCAGATGCACTAGAAGTAAACAAATGTCCACAGATCCAGCATACATCTTTGTTAATAGTTTTGGCATATTGCTGGCCCCAGTCAAGAAAAACATAAGTTCCCTCCATTTGATAATGGTAAACGGGTTAGGAAAAAAACAAATAGTCTGACTTTGATTTTAGTAGACATAGTGTAGCTGTGAGAGAATATATTTAGGCCAAATGAACTTATTTAATTTATCTTGAATCTGCCTCCTTATTCTTTCTTAAGATATTTGTAAGTCATCCAAAGGCTCACAGAAGTACTGATCACAGGTCTCTGTCTCCTTGACCTTTCAATCTTTTAGAGTCTCAAAAGGAACAGGTTTAATTCTTGAGAGATGAACACAAGAAGTATGTCCTTGTAATTTGACAGCTGTGGTTGAGCTTCAAAGAACTTTGTAGGTTCCCTTTCATTTAGGGAGGAGATGATTTAAAAGGGACTCCTTTTTCCAAAATTTAAGCAACACACGATCCCCAAGTTGAATTTTAGAGTTTGGTGATGGAAGAACTCTTTATCTATCTATCTATCTATCTATCTATCTATCTATCTATCTATCTATCTATCATCATCATCTAAGCTATCTCTGTTCATGAAGTTAATGTATTCTTCAATTTTGGAAAGATGGCCACATTTGTATTTATGGCTATGGTCATGTTTGTCACCTGATGCAAAGTTTGCAAAGAAAAGCAAAATTCTGCAAAACACTTCTGTTTGTGAGCCAAATTGCAAATGAAATGTAATATATATATATATAGTAATATATATATAGTAATATATATATATTAAAATATATGTAATACATACATTTATTATTTATTGCTTATTTCTTATTTCTCTAGAGAACTCTAATCAGTACACTTAATATAGGAAAAGTAATATATGAATTGTGGTGGCTATAGAATGAATCCACTCTAATTTCTGTCTTTAAGGGCCTTAAACTGTAATGATCATTGTCATTTAAGCCTGTCACATAATTTTATTGTCTAAGTAGAAGTTTCAAGAAACACTTAGCTCTGTCGACCGGTAATTCTCCTAGGCAGCAATTCAGCATCAATCACACATGTAAACATATTTTATTAATGTATCTTCCTTTCTTAATGTTTAAATAAAAATCATGAGTCAGATATATTTAGTGAAGAGGTTTTCCCAAGTGGCAATGCATCTGCGCGGAATCAAAGTTAAATCCCTTCTCATAGTATATATTAAAGTAGATTCCAGATGTATCAAATATCTAGATTTAAAAAATATATATTAAAGCAAACAGGAAACAATACAAAAAGTGAAGGAGCACAAAGCAAAAGTCAGATAATATTCATCTTACATTTAAAATATTGATAAGACAAACAATATCACCAGTGAAGTCAAAGCCCACATGATAGACTAACGAGCAATAATAAAAATCACAGATTGAAGCTGTATTCAGAATATAAAACGACATCTAGATGTTGGAGCTTGTGTAAGTGCTCCTCTGCCCTAGGAAATCAGCATTGGCAGATTCAGTACTTGGAAAGTTTTTGTTTAATTAGCTCAATTTGAAAAAAAAATCTCAATCTCTATACGTGTGAGGCAGATTAACCTCTTATTTGGGCAAAATACCAGTTAGGCTGGTATACATTTTCCATATCAGAAGAGACAGTTTACTTATTTCTGATACCTGAAACATATTCTGCAGCTCAGTCAATGTCCCGGGCACATGCTGGGAAAACAATTGCATGGTGACTGTAGTTCTGCTTTCTGTAAACGCTCTCTGAAGATGTTTGGAATTTCAGAAAGTGCTTTCCATGTCCTTTTTCAGAAAGTTCTTCCATGTTCTGATAGTATTTGCAGTCCCTCACATCTCATTCTAGAGTTCAACCTTTTGATATTTTGCTTTGTCTTTATTTGGAAGGTTTATAATCGGAATTTGCATCTAAAGGACATTTCCGTGCCACTTACAAAGCCCTAATTGGTCTAATGATAAATATTTACAATGTTCATGAGATTCTGTATTATAGTAAAGAGATGAGTTAATTCCTATTTAAGTTTATTTCCAGGAATAGGTTGTTTCTACTGATTAGTTTCTTCTTTTTAGAAAGTTATTCTGCCCAGAAAATTTAAAGTCAAATACAGTTCCAATCTAACAATTAGCTTCTCCAGAAATCTTTTAATAGCTAATCTCATTTGACATTTTTAGATAGTTATCCTTTTGCTTTAATATTTTGGTCTCGAATTATCTAGTTTTACAGTTTTTAATGTATAGAGTCATGCGAGTCACTTTGGAAGAAGAAAGGACAAATTCTTCATTTTATATGCGATTAACTCAGACTCAGAAGTGCTGATTGGCTAAATTAGGTTTATTCAAATTTATAAATTGAACCAGTGCTAGATTCAATCTCTTGGCTATCAGTATAGAGCTTATCTCACATTATTTTTAACTTGTTTGCCAAGGTTTTCTGAAATATTTTTCTTCCAGAATTAAGAAAATTATAATTTCTAAGGTTTGCTGACCATCTAAATTCCAAGAAAGTCTATGGAATTATTTAATTTTGAAACATAGTTTCTTTTAGTGGTTTAATACCTTTTCAAAGGCATGTACCAGGGTTAGTTAAACATATATTTAGATTTCAAATTATACTTTTACTATTTGGTAATACTCTGGTCCCGTACTAATGTGACTTTGACCTTAAAAAATATGGACAAGGGGAAAAAATGAGAATCAAAACCTATTATGTAAAGGTACAGAATCGCAATGATGAATGTAACTGTATTGTATACCTAGATTGTACTAATAAACTCAATGAAAAGAAAACAAATAAAGTAAAAAAAATGTACATGATGTATGCTTATAAATGACATAGAATAGCACAGTTTTTCTCTAAGATAAGACATAAGCCCTATTTTGAAAATATTACTACCCAGCAAAAATGGATACAAAACCAGAATTATAAATTTCAGCTGTTTAATTTGTGACTTCTTCAACTTTATTTTGTGTTTTGACCCTCACTCTAAGAACTGTTGAGTCTGTAGATATTTTTCAGATTTTTATGATACCGATTTCCCTTGAAATTATGGTTTCCTTTTTAATGTTATGGCATGCTGTGTTGGTTATGTTTATCTTGAGGAACAGAACCGATAGAACGTCTATATCTGTATATTTACTTAACGAGGGGACTGATTCCATAGGCTTATGAGATGCAAGGCAGGAGGGTCCACAATGGCTGTCTGTGTGCTGGGGAGCTGCAGGATGCAGAAGCACCTCAGTCCAGGAAGCTGAAAGCTGAGAAATAGGAGGGATCAAGGATGTGGCACTAATCAAAGACAGAAGGCCTGGAGCTCTCTGGAGAATCTCTAGCATGACTCTGCAGTAGCTGAAGAAACCGTCTACCGGTGGGGCAGCAGAAGATGCTCAGTCACTCTGGAGGTCTTCACAGGTCAACTTCCTTTTTAACCTTCCCATCCAGGCTACAGTCTATTGGTTGATGTTACCCACAAGCACAATGGGCTTTCTTCCCTCAGTTTGTGGGCTTATGTGCCATTCATCTCTGGAGACACCCCACAGGTGGTCTCAAAACCATGCTCTACAAATCCGAGAAGCATTTCTTAATTCAGCCACATCGACACATCATGATATCACAATTAATGGTCACACTTACCATATTATCTATCCCAGTGTCTCAGTTTCAAAAGCTACATGGGGCCATGTATTGCTTTAATGTTTGACAAACTGTCATTTTAGTTTTGAGCTTGCAAAAAAAGAAGCTTTGTCTGTCTGTAGCAGCTGAAGTACCAAGCAATTTCTCCCAGATTCACTCTTATTGCAGATAAAGGACAGGAACAGGCTCACTTTTATCTTTCCTCAGAGTCAAAAGGGATTTTTCACTAATACGCATTGCCAATCATGGTGCAATGAATATTATCTGAAAAACGGGGGCCACATTCTTGGGAGGAATCTTTTTCTTCGTGTTAATACCCTTGAACTACATAGAATCTATGGGCAGAAGAATTGGGTGACTGTGAAGTGGTGTGATGAAACCCTGCTAGATATGCAGTGAATCACTATAAACACTATCAACAACTGTTTCCAGGAATCTCCCACGGGTCTGCATGGCACTCAGCTGGTACTCATGGATTTGCAGTGTTTGTTTACAGGAGGCTGTATTTCAGGACTAAAGGTCATAATATGTCACATGTTGGTGGTAGGGAAGTAGTTGTGAACACACCTCCAACCTCCTCAGAAGTTGCACCCTGTGGCACAGATGCATATTTGATTATTATAGTCTGTTGCTCCACAGACATTTAATTCTATCTTCCAATTACTTACGGCATTGTCAGGACCTCTAACTGTACCTTCTTAGTTCTAATAAACACACTTGTAATCCCAGTCTCCAATCCTTCTATTTCCTGTCAGCCTCTGAAGTTCATCACGGAAAATCCCATTGATTATCTGGCTGCATTTAATGGAAATAGATGTGTTGTTTTATGACCTTTATCCTGTCCCCAAATAAACCAACCCAACAGAACTGTTTTTATTGAATTACTAGGCATTTATCTATGGTAGAATGAATTGTATATTTGTCTACTATTTTTCACTTTGATTCTGCTTGTTATGAAAACTTAGATGGCACATTTTACCCTCTAGCCTTAGTTCCTTCATTAGTAAAATTGAGGTCAATACACATAACTCCAGGGATGTTCTGAAGACTCACAAAGATAGTTTATGTAAAACCATCAATCGTACAACCATTCTTACACTCACACTCATCCAGTTGGTTTCTTATGGAGCTCTTTGTTGTGATGGGTCCTATGTGAAGTCCTAAGTATATGGCAACTGAAACAGAGATGGCCATTGTTTTCATGGAGTGTCAGGATGGCAGCGAATACCAACAAAAGTGTAATCACGCTTAATGCATAGGTGTTCCACACAAGACTTCTGACTTTGCAAATTCAGTAACTTGATTGTTATATTGCTGTATTATTTATTTCTGCCCATTATTACAAGGTGATGTGTACTTCTGTCTTACTGCTCTATTATTTCGTTATGCATGTTATCTTTGCTTTCATTATTGAGCTCCCAAGAATATTATATTGAGTCTCAGTATAGAACTTTAAAAGTATTAAATATTTAAGTAAAATAATGATGCAAATCCATTTCATTCATTTATTTATCTACTTTTCAAATATTCAAAATGGCTAGAATATACAAGATCATTTGAGAGAAGGTAGAGTTGCTCAAGCCAACTTGTGTCATCAGGCAGTCGAGATAGGTTAATGAGAATTGGACAATGGTTCTCCGTTTCACTGGCTATTATTGCCAACAAATTGGATCATATATTTGAGATGAAAGATTTAGATCAATATGCCCGATTAAATAAAGCCACTAACAACTTGGGATAGATTGATCCTCCAGTTTTTGAAAGTATTTTCCTTTAACAATATAGGTAGGTTATAAAATAAGGAAACGAACAGGGAATGTTGTAGGTAACCCAGCCTCAGGTCCTTGTTCAGCATGCCAACCGTAGGTGACTCCAGCTCCCCAGCCCTCACTGGGGCACCACCTGTAGCTGGTTCACCTGGCTGGCCTTGCTCCTGCATCTAGAGCTCCCGGATCTGACCTGGGGGCAAAGGAGACCGGATAATAAAGAATCACAGAGTCATCTTAATACATGGACAGCCAGGGAGGCTGTACCTCTAGCAGGCTGAGAAGCCCTGAGCCTGTGACTCCCCTTGCTTTTCTTCACTCAAACGCGGAAGGCACGAGCAATCAAGGTAACATCAGATTCATCTGGTATCCAGTATCATCCTACATTCTTCGGTAAACAACTTAACGGCAGCTGTTTTAACTTTTCTCTCATCTGCAATCACTCTTGAGTGCAGCCTTTCTCCTTTGTGCTCACAGAGAAGGCTTCTTGAACTTTAATTTTCCTCTGATCCTCAACAGAAGGTCACCTTTGCCAACCTGACCATGCCTTCCCCGTGTATGGTTTATAAACAGAGGGGTGACCTTTTTACTTCTTGCCCCGATGCAACTGCCAAACACCTTTCTGGCTTGCTTATTCTGTGCATTCATTAATATATTTCTGTGCCGATATTGAGCTACTCTGCAACCTGTTTTTAAATATCTAAGTGTGCATATGTATTTAATAAATCACTGAGATGCTTCAGAAATCCAATTTCTGTTCAACTGGGCAAATTAGATTCATATCATGTCTTTTAATTTAATTCTTAGCTTTATTTTAACTTTTGTTTCGCTTGTAATCAAGGAGAATACATCCTAATTGCTATTTTGATTATTTTACTCTTTTTAATAATTTAGTTACAACTTATTTTCTTTTAACTTTGTCATAACATTCTCATAACATATCTGCTGGATTCTAGAAAGTAATCTGTGGCTTTAGTTTTGGAGCATAGTTAGCGGTCTCTGCCACAGTGACACATGTAAAGGGCATCGACTACTAACTGTAACCTAGCAGTTGTTTAATAAACGTTCTTCTGTTTTGTTTCTCTAGGTTTCTTCAAGTCTTACATAAATATAGAAAAGTTTTATCTCCTGGAGATCAGACATGATGTGTATTTCAAATGGATTATATCAATTTCAAATCCACAAGGATTGTGTTTTTAAACTCAGGGTTCTTTCTGGTCTGATACTTCTTGATATTCAGACAGAAATTTGGTTAGCACCAAGACCTTTGGTCTCTGACAGAACTAGAGGCAATGCTAGAGGAATTCAATAAATGTTCGTTGAATACCTAATAAGAATATACTTAGCTCTATTCTAAGGAAGTATCACAACTAAGCCAGTGTTGTAACATTTGCAAAGCATATGGTAAAACATAAGGAAATAAACTATCTTTCTGGAAGCTATTTCTTTGCCATCCCAGAACTGTCATTTGAGTTGTATTTACCATAGGTTATATTTATAATGTAAATCAAACTAAAATTTTAATAAAATTTAAAAAATTAATTATTATTGAATAATTCTGTTGAATTTAGACTTTGATGAGGCAAAATATATGCAAATACTACTGATAATTTCTTCTCACAGAAATCAGGAGTATGAGAGTCCTTGCAATTAGTAAAGACAGGTTTGAATCTCAGTTTTTGTTCATCTTTTCTTAGGTACTTGAACTTTAGCAACTTGTATTGCATATGTTGGCTCCAATTATTTCATCCTTAACATAAGATGAGAAATGAGCCTAGGTTATGTTCTTGTAGTGAGTTTTAAATAGGGGTACACTTTAATGCATATAGTAAATTCTTGGTAATTAGTAACTTTTCTATTAACATTACTCTCAATGATAATGCTAGCAATAACATAATAACAGAAAAACAACAAACCACGACTACTGCCTAATTTCTTTAGAACAGCCTCTAGATGTGAATTAGAAATGATGTTTAAATATCTTTTCTTTTGCAAGCCATAAATCATTACAGAAATGTGGAACAAGGTTACAAACATTTACTATAAGGCTCTACAAAGGTTTTGTTCTCACCTGAATGTTCTGACACTACGTGATTCGATAGTAAACAAATTATGTCAGATGCTTAGCCTGAAGTCTTCAGTGATTTTTGAAGAGCCACTAGAGGGTGCTACTTCGTAAGGGAAATAAAAGCACCCTCCCTACAGTAGTGTTCAGTCTGCAGCTTCGACGTCTGATGTTAGGGGCTAGAACTGAGCTCTCTGCTGTGAGTATCCTGATACAGTTTATTCATTTATCCTTTGTGTCAGAAGTAAATAGCAACAGTGCAGATAAGCTACAAAAGTTGATCGGAATAAAATCCTAGTTCTTCTTTCATAAAGGCTTATATCAATTGTGTTAGGAAAAGCAGTGAATATTTCTTATCAAACAAAATTGTGAGGCTGCATGACTTTCTTATGAGAGATAAGCTGGCTTCAATGTGTGTGGTGTGGTTTTACCTGGTATCTTTTTTTGTAAGTTTGGTATAGTGGTTTGTTCTGTCTGTAGTAGCTTTTATTCTAAAGGTTGTTGAAAACGAAGATCATCTTGTGTTATTTTTGTCCTGTGAAAAATAATATTTCAGTGATCCAAAGGTCACGAATGGATTCAGGTGGGCGAGGTGCAAATGAAACTAAGTGTATGGTCTTCGCTTTTGTTCTTTTGTATTTGAGGTGGATGTTATGGCAGTAAGAGGCTGTGTCGAGTGTCAGCATCAATTATGAGTAACTGTCTTTAGTGTAAAGCTCATATTCAATGGCCAGTGGGTCTTGGTGGAGCCAGTTATCTAAGGGCAAAACAGTGAGCATGGATTTTGTCAAAGGATTTCTGCAGACTATTGTCTTCTCAGCCAAAGTGAGGTAGGGATGGAGATTGAAGAATATCAGTTTTGAGGAAGAAATATAAGTGAGACCTCAAAGAATCCTAGATCTGTAGAAAACTGGGGTTCTCATGTTTGATCCTGAAAGAGGAGTTAGCTCCCTGAAGGGTTTTTTCCCTACTATAGATTACTTCCAAAATATATGAGTTTGGGGGAAAGTGCTTCTGATTTGTTTTGTATTAATGAAAGGAACAACTAAAAAGTTTCAGATAAAATTTTCTAGTAGGGTCTATCTCCTCAAGTCTTTTGGTTCCCTATAGGCAAGGCTAACTGACCAAGAATCTGGAGTGGATGAGATGTTTAAACAGACATATAGTCTTAAAATCAGTGTGTGCATTTGTGTGTGTGTCTGTGTGTGTGTGTGTACACACTCCACATGCTGAGATATGCTTGATTACAACTTTTAGAAGTCATGCTAGTCAGATGGCCTTTTTTTTTCATTTTCTGTGTCACTATACTTTTTAATGTGAATGCAGCTTCTTTGCTTGTTTTTATGTCTTTTAGAAATGCTTTGTAAGTTAGATAGTTATCAGTGTGGGAGAGGGGAAGGTTTCAGAATGTCCTGATTACTTTTCACAGTTTGGTATGCTTTTCAGTTCCATAATTCAAATCCTGTGCAGAGAATTTGAGACCAGAAATAGCTGAGTGGCACTAAAATTTTTCTTTTCTTTCTGTTTTTTTTTTTTTTTTTTTTTTTTTTTGTTTTTGTGTGTGTGTGTACGTGTGTGTGTGTGGTACCAGGGATCAAACTCAGGACTTTGTGCTTGTGAGGCAGGTGAGGTACCACTGAGCTAAGTTCTTGGCCCTTAAAATCTTTTTTGTTAACGTATCCATCCTTTTTATTAATGTAGATTATGTATTTTTATCTAAGCCCACTAAAGGCTAGAAAGAAAACAAAGTGGATTAATTTCCCTGTCAATATTAAGAGAGTAAGGAAAACAAAATTAGCCCTTTATAAAACAGAAGAGTTAGACTAATAGTTTTTGAAGTTCTTTGACACAAACACCTCTATTTTAATTTTTTCACTGTATGAAAGCATGTAATACAGAAAGTAATATTTAATTAGAAAAAAAGGTGGGCGTTTAGCACTCTGGTTCTGGTATCCACTTACAGCTGTGGCTGATGGTTTTATTTGGACAAACCATGGGCATGACTTGTCTTTAGTTTTTTTTTTTTGTTTATATTTGCTTTATAAGAAAGAATAGCAATTTTTTTGCATACCAACAATTGTTGTGAGTGACATGTGGAAAAAGTGTCTGAAACTCCAAAGGCCAAAAGCTTGACAGAACTATTGCTATGGTCTGTGTTAATGTGGTCATCAAAATGGGATTTATGAGACTTATGGTGGTACTACTGGAATACTCTGCTTACTCCTATTCCTTGGTTTTTCTTCAGCATTCTGACTTTTTCTTCTGCATATCACTGTCTGATAGATGCCCATGTTTAATTTTTCTACCTGAAAATAGAGGCCAAGGGGTGCTGATCAAGGAGGTAGCGAAGGTAGCTCATCTTCCTCTATGGTGGTCAGGTAACTACTGTCATCATCCTACAGCTATGCTTTTGCTTTCTTCATAAGTTTTGCAACCTAAGGTGCTTTAAGACACCTTATATTCTTGATCTCTGAAGGCTAGATGCTCAAATAGTCCCATGGGGTTCCCTCTACAGACATAAAACCAGAGTAGATTTGAGATTGGAAATACTGGAGTTGGAAGTCTTTATTTTTTTCCCATATTTTCTCTTTTGGAAATTTGAATGTTTCTCTGCACTTCCTTTCTAGAGCTCCGTGTCCCTCAAACTCCGGATGAGGCTTCCTTTTATTTAGCTACCTCATGGGATGGAACATCGTCTGATCTTTAAACTTGTATATCTGCAGGACAATAATGTATTTTTTTTGTAATACACAGAAACAAGGGTGTGTCAAACCCACGTTTATTCTTTAGAATATTTCTACTGGTGAATTATTAATTTTAATTTTATGATTTTTATATATTAAGCAATGAGTACTTAATAGGAAAAAGTCACAAAAATAAAGTATTGCATTTTTAATATTTATTGAGTGTTTATAAAAAAAGTATCAACATTTTCAATATTGACTGGTTTTTGTTGCACAAAGTGTAAGGGAGGAGAGGGTGAAGGGAGGGCAGGGATAAGGGGAACAAATGAGAACCAAGACCTGTCATGTAAAGGTATAAGAGCCCAATAATAAATGTAACTGTACTGTATACCTAAAATGCACTGATAAACTCAATGAGGAAATAAAAAGACCATCAGAAACAAAAACTAATGTGAACTACAATCAAAATAACAATAGTGCTCTATAAAAAGAATATTTCAATTATCGCTTGTAAGGCAGTCTTCACACATGACAATAGCACATTCCACAAAAAAGTATCGCTTACACTGACAGAGCATGTGTTTTGCCTTCCTGGCATTTTTGTACGACATACTTGGCATCTCATTGTCTTGCTGTTTTGTCAGGGGGTTCTTACTATTTTATGCAATGTGTAGTTAACAGAAGCATAAAATATCAATAGAGTATTAAATTCTTAATATGTATTGTGTGTTTAGAACAAACATCAAGATTTTCCCATCAGCTCTTTTCTTGCTTAGAAAACCTAAAAGATAACATCAGAAATAAAATCCTACGTAAACTACAATGAAAATACCAACAGAACTCTACAACAAGAGTAATCTTTGCTTCAGTTGTCACATATAAAAGGCAGTCTTCACATATAAAAATTGTGTGTTCCATATATAAGTATTGCTTACACTGATAGCACATATGTTTTGCTTTTCTGTCCTTTCTTGTAGTGCACAGTTGACATCTATTTGGTTTTCTTATTGTCGTAGTGGGTCCTTGGGATGCTGTGCCTGCCTGATCACCTGTCAACTTACCAGTGTGCTCCACATTTTTTTTTTTTGCATGGTTTTTTGGGCGGAAACATTTTTTTTTCTTTTGCTATAAATGATCTTTTATGAGTTCCAGTCTCAGTCTTCTAAGAAAATTTCTCCCTGGTATTTTGCACTTGTTATTTTCTTTGTAAATTATCAAAAAAATTTGTGGTACATATGTTTAGGATCAAGTAAAACACTATCATTGGCGAAGTGACAACATAGTTACTGCATAACTCATCAACAACATCTAGTTCACCTTTGGTTTTGTTGTAAAAAGTTTCCATCTCAGGCTTCTAGTTTGTCAAAATTTCCCTATCAATATTTCCATCATGGTGCATTGTTAACATCAGCAGTACTGGTTTGTTTTTCGTTGCCATATATGAGGCCAATGTAAATCTTTCTGAAATCCAAAGATTGTACTATACAGTTCTCTGTTTTGTAATTGCAACATTTCATTTGGAATTTCTGCTTTCTTTCTGTGTACAGTTTCAATGCTGGTCAACTTGTGGTCTGTTAGCAGATATAATTTCAATTGGAAACTGGTAAACCAATTGTCAAATGTCACATTCTGATTAGTTTGGGAGATGGAAGCAACAAGTCTGTTCATAGCATCATTTGGTTTATTACAATATGAAGAAGGACCTGGTGGCTGAGTTTCAGGATAAATTTCTAAGTTGAAAACATAATGTCTTCACATTTACAAGGCCATACATTTTTATGCCGTATTTTGAAGGTGTTTTTGACATGTACTCGCTGAAGCTATAGTGACCATGATATAGTGCAAGATGTTCATCAATAGTCATGTTTTCAGACGGGGTGTAAATTGTTTGGCAATTACCACACATGTATCAAATAATGACTGGATAGCAGCCAGATTATCCATTCTTTATCTTTTTGATGATGGTTTTGTCATCAAACCTTGGGCAATTTTGAAGCAAACCAAATCTCTTCAGTGCCATTGTTTTTCTGCAAACCTCAGCCCACATCCATCACTCTTCTGTAAGTCATGTAATTACCTACAATTACCATCAGAAAGCCCTGCTAAGTACAGCAGACCCATGAATGCTTTCAGTGCAACTAGTGAGGTGTCATAATTTCTGAGTATGGCTATTTGGTGCATATAGAAACTTTCACTTGTATTTCAGCCTTTTTGTATTTCACAACATCTTGTAGCATTTTGTCTATTACACTTTCCAACACTGAACGACGGTGCTGACATTTTGTCCAATAGGTTTGCACACCTGCCAAGGTCCTCATTATATTTTTGGAACTAGATCTAACAGTGGATTATTTTATTTGGTTGTGTGACCACTTTGCAACACTTCAACTAGTCAAATATGCGCTCACATTTTTGTCTTCTTCATCATGTGAATCAAGGAGGTCTGTGTTACCTATGTCTGTATGTGAATTCTGATTCCATTTCACTGTCATAGGAATGTTGGCTCACACAGCCAACATTGAAGTCACCACCACTACCATCATCCTCATCCACACTTATAACTCTTATGTTATGAAAACATGTATTTTACCATAATGGATCATCTTCATCCTCCACGCATGGCTAATCTGACAATTCACTTTTGACCTCCTTCAAAACTTGCAAGGCTTTCTTTTTCATGTGCCATTGTACTGAATTGGACTCCTTCTGTCAGAAAAACTCAAAAGAATACCTTTTTAAAAAACAAGTGCCAGAGTGTTGTGGGTGTATTATATGTTGTGTGGTGCTCAGGTTAACATGCATAAAATCTGTTAGATGGAGCATAATGTAGGTGAAAATCTGAGTTTCATACTTTTGCATAGGTGCACACATCTTGCCATTTGTCATACCAAGTGGCTGAACACAAAGATTGCTTCCTGATTCCCTCAGGGAAAGGTACTGAGATGCACAGCTGGCTATTATTATGCTAAAGCAAAAATTTACTACAGAAAGTGAAGGATGTGTTTGTGAAACCCAAGGTTATGCCCCGATTGTTAAGCCCAATAAATAATAGCCTTTGTTTCCCTGTTTAAATTGATTTCAGACACACACACACACACACACACTCTTAAGGTAAGAGATCAGAAATTGAACCATCATCATGATTGACAATACTGTTGTTGAAGAATGAACCAAGGGATATGGCAATAATGGGTATCATAATACCAGGCACAGTCTAGCTAGAATCACCTTGGAACCTGCTGGACCGGAGGCTGAGCAATTTGCATCCTAAAGCTTCAGGCACCTCAGTAGCTTTGGGAGAAGAGGGCTGAGCTCAACCCTGTTTATTTCCTGAACTCTTCAACCAATTTACATTTTCAGGGTAAGAAACTTTGTAAAACTCATTACAGAAAACTGTGGGGAGGTAAATAATTGTCACAGTCTCCCTGCTCCCCAAATATTTTCCAACATTTTACATTATGTAGATGACCATCAAGTCCATGGAAGGCAGACTGTTGTTACTTTCAGGGAAAATATGCAGTTTATGAAGAGACTTTTTCTACCATTTTGAGTCTATTGCTCTGCCCCCAATGCCTGACTTTTAGGGCATCCGCCTGGGACCACTAATGAGTGAGATCTCTTTTCCTCTCAGGAATAGCCCAGGGTCAAGCTATAATAAAGACATAAATTCTTTTCCCTTTCTATTCTCAGCCCAAATTATATCCAGCTCCATTGTCCACGCTTATTAGAGGTTTTGAACTGATGTTAAATGACCACATAAAACTACTTCAATAATAACATGCCAAAAACCAGATTTCTTAACTTTAAATATAAACCTATGTCCATTATTAAGTTGCTCAATGAACATTAAAGTGTAAATTTAAACTCCCTTTAATATCACAGTTCAAATAAGTGAAGACTCAGACTCAAATTATTTTACTTTTTAGATTTCAAAGAAATGAGTGGAAAAAAAATCCTCTCCAATTTCTCATTCTGATAAGCATCAGCAGCGAGTTTCTGATGGCTAGCAAAAAATAAATTTCCTTCAGCAGCTGCAGGCTGAGCTATTTCTTATGGAACTGTGTAGTTCCTTCACAGATTCAGAACTTGCATTAACTTAATGTCAGGTTTCTGAAGTGCTATGTTTTTGTTTTGTTTTGTGTTTTGTAAAAGGTATTTACAAGATTATTATGGCATGGTCCCTACTTCCATCAAATTAAGAAAAAAAAAATTAGTCCTTAGCGCCTATAACAGTTTTTCTAGGAAACATTGTGTTCCTTAAACTCAGTAATTAGCCATGCTGGACTCTAGAAGTACATTAATGACCTGGGAAAAGAGTGCACTATTGATTTTATTCTGATGAAGAAATTTTCCTTCCATGCCAGTTTTACATCTTGAGAACTTGAATTGAATTAGAGCAATCCACTATAAAGACATTATTATTTATTAAGTTTAATGGTACATTTTTGGGAGTTTGTACTTTTACATGATGTATCTTGGTTCTTATTTTTTCTCCATTCCCTTGCCCTCCCTTCAAATCCTCCACCCCTCCCTATTTTCCCTATTTACAAAACTTCGTTTCCTTTTTTTCCTTTTCTCATATTTTTTTCCTTTCCCATCTTTCCTTTCCCCTACCTTTCCCACTTTCCTTACTGCTTTAGACCATTTCATCCTATTCCACATTATCAATTATACATTTTGATCCTTATTTACACTTTTAGTTTCTCACACCAGGGAAACTATTTGGCATTTACACACATGTGTCATATTTATATAACTTAAGAGTATGGCCTCAATGTGAATCCATTTAGCTATAAATGTCTTTAGTTTCTCATTCTTTATGGCTCAGTAGTACATCATTTTATTAAAAAAAAAAACATCTTCTTTATCCATTCTCAAGCTGATAGGCAAATGGGCTGTTTCCAAGCTTTAGCTATGACACACTATTCCACTATCGACATGGGTGCGCATATATTGCTGTGGTATGATTCTTTTAGGAATATACCCAGCAGAGGGATAGCTGGGTCAAATGGGACCTCTAATCCTATTTTTTTGAGGTATCTCTATTAATTTACACAGTGGTTGCACCAGTCTGCAAGTCCCACAAACAATGGAGATGTGTTCCTTTTTCCCCACAACCCCATGAGCATTTGTTATTGGTTGATTTCTTGATAGCAGCCATTCTTTTTGAAGTGAGGTGGGATGTCAGTGTTGTTTTCATCTGCATCTCTTGAATGACCAGTGATTTTGAACATTTTTTAATATGTTTATTTGCTGCTCTTACTTCTTTGTCCAAGAAATGTCTGTTCATTTCAGATGCCCATTTTTGAATTGGATCTTTATATTTGGGGGTCTGATTTTTTAAAAGTTCTTTATGTATTCTAGACAGTAGTCCTTTGTCTGAGGAACAGTTGATAAAACATTTTTTCCCACATTGTAAGTTGTCTCTTAGCTCTGTTGGTGGTGAGATTCCAGTTAATTCTTTGTGCTACTTCTCGTGCTACTGAGGTTTTGTTCATAAAGTCTTTTTTAATGCCAATATCTTCAAGAGTTCTATGTAGCTTATTTTCCAGCAAGTGTAGTATTTATGTTTTAATATTTGGATCTTTAATACACTTGGATTTTAGTTTAGTACATGGTGAAAGATAGGGGTCTAGTTTTTCTTTGGCAGGTTGAAATCCAGTTTTTCCAACAGCATTTATTAAAGAGGCTAACTTTCCTCCACTGAGGATGCTTGGCTCCTCTGTCAAAGATGAGGTAGCTGAGTACATCTGGAGTTATTTCTGTATCTTCCAACCTATTCCACTGATCCTCAGGTTTGTTTCTTTGCCAGTATCATGCTGTTTTTATCACAGTAGCTTTGTAGTATAGTTTCAAGTTGGGAATTGTTATACCCGCTGCCATGTGCCTGTTGCCTAGGATGGCTTTTGCTATTCTAGGTCTCTTCTAGTTCCAAATGAATTTTTGGATTATTTTTTCTAGTTCTGTGTAATGTACTATTGAGATTTCTATCAGGAATGCATCGACTCTGTATAACAGTTTTGGAAGTATGGCATTTTCACCATATTGGTTCTTCCTATCCAGGAAGAAGGGATGTCTTTCCGTTTTCTTATATCCTTTTCAATCTCCTTTTTCAGAGTGCTGTAGATTTCACTGTAGCAATCTTTTTCTCTCTTCATTAGATTGATTCCTAGATATTTCATTGTTGAAGACATATTTTTAGTACTAGGGAGCTACCAGATCTTGAGGAAAAGTCTATGCATATGGTCTCTTCTACAGGAATCATGCTGGTCATGCTCAGGAACCTGGAGAGCTGTCTAGATTTTATTTGGTACACCGCTGGGTGGTGTGTTTCCGGCATTCTCACAGGGATCTCTCATGGACTCTGTCTAGTGGAGTGCCTCCCCACTCTCTGCTGTGGCATGGTGCTGATCCACTGCTTTGCAGCTATGAAATTACTTAGCTGCAAGGATTCTTTCTCCTGATGATCCACAGTCTTGCTGAATAAACACTCTCAAGGGGATTCTAAGCTCATGTTTTGTTTTCTATTTCTGCAAAGTGGTAGCCCTAAGAAAGTTCACTGAGAAGGGGAAATTGTCCTGTGTTCTTTAAGTCAGTGTATCTGGCACAAAATATTTATAGCTGGGACCTCTAAAGGTGAGCTCTAAACCACCCAGAGAACTTAACTGCCTGTGAACTTTAAAGACTGTGCCTACATATAGAGTTTAGAAACGTGGTGAAATCAAAACCAGTTGTTTCACCTACTGTTTGCACACAATGGTAGTTCAAGATTATGTTGTAGCAGCCAGTTTCTGAAGATCTCTGTGGCCCGTGTGGCTTTATTTAAGGCTTGAGGAGCCCTACTTGTGGAAAAGCAGCCTCTTCTTTTATGAAAATAGCCACATACCTGTGGACAAGCCACCATAAGCTGCAGCTTCCTCAAAATTCAAATTTTCCTAGTGACTTAATCCTTTAACCCAAGGTCTATAGCTGCTGCTTAGGCTGCACTGGTTGTAAGCACATCACACAACTATGAGAACCATTTGTGTGGTGTGATGTAAACAAGGTCAATGGTAGATGCCCTCTAACCATGCCAGACCCTCTTGATTCAATGGTCACTCCACTTCTGTTTCTCAATGTTCCTGGCTCAAGGTACCATATCCCAACATTACATCAGCACCTTAGGCAGGCAGATATATGTTAAAACAGCTACACATCTTGTTTTCAGTTTGTTTGCATATGTTCAGTGTTCTTGTAGCTTGCAGAGGGCTTTATTTGTCTCTACTCTTTTGATGACACACATTTCTGTGCTTAAATAATACATCCAGAATAAACAGTGCTGGTAGAGAGATGCAAAAACAATAAACTAGAATGTAAGAGATCTCAGTTTTGTCATTTTCTATGAAAAGTTGGAGCTTTTATTTGTTTACAGTTCAAACAGTAAAACAGTGTGGATTATTGTTTGTTTTAGAAGTGCAACTGTTCTTCTATGACGTTTTATTAAATTTGAAAAATGTATTTAAAATTAAAACTAAAATACATTCTTTTCATATTTGTGATTTCTTTAAAACTAAAGAACTAGGGCCAGGGATTTGGCTCAGTGGTTCTGCTGCCTGCCTCACAAGTGCAAGGACCCGAGTTCAATCCCCAGTACCAAACTAAAACAAAAACAAAAACCAAAAAACAAAAACTAAAGAACTGATCAAAGAAATAAAACATTGTATCAGTATGATTTAGGACAATAAGATATTTGGGTTTATTATAAGTCAGTATTTAAAAATGGCAATGGGAAGGAGTATATAAAACCCACATTTAATAAAAAAGAACCCTTTTCAAAACTTTATAAGCTATTACTCATTCCATTTCATGATGATCACTGAAAATAATTTCATTGTGTAGAGTAGGATAGTGTTGGAAGTCCTCTACCTCTCAGTGCCAAATAATCTAGATGTGTCTTTGTTCAGTGTCTTTCACAAAGAGCTTGAAAGTCACTGTGTTGGGCCTTAGATTTTCACTGCACCAGTTTTCTCCTTTTATCCCATTCTTTCTTCCTCTGCTTGCTTCTAGCACCCATCTCTCAGGGCAGGAAGTATCTAGTAGAAAATGTAGAAAGAAGTCACCGATTATATTTACGCTTCTAGTTTCCCCGTGTTGTCAAAGCAGATTAAAGTATTCCTGCCACCGACCTGGTCAAGCATTAGATGTGAACACCTGAAGAAATCAGTGAGACAGATTTGTGCAGCACTAAGAGAAGGGAGATGAGCATTCTACTGAGGAAGGTAATCTGATCCGGGCTGTCAAAAGTAGATTGGTCAGATCACACAGTCCCTATATGCTACGAGTTCCCTGCAACAGACGTGTTCAGGCATCTAATTGCTCTTTAGTTGGTAAGCAAAGCTGACAACTTCGTTTTGAAGGTGCACAGTCAAGGATGAAAGGGAGAATTGTATTTTCATAGATTTAAGGTGCTAAAGCAGGGAAGTGAAAGAAGTGTAAGATGTAGGAGTCACTTCACATGTGTACACTTTCCAAACAGGATGACATTAGTGTACCCTTGAAAAGGTACAGAGGCAGAAAAGAGTTAAAATTGTTCTGTGTTCTCACATCATTTCTCCAGTGAACAATTGCATGAACTGCATGAACAAACCACTAACCATCCAGGTTAAAAAAAAATGGACTGGGCAATAGGATCTATACAAGCCACTTTTAAATTTCTTTTAATGATGTCTTAAAGATTTACTTGAGTTAGAAATGTATCACAACAAACTATCCCTTTTACTTTGGTGCTTTTCAACAAATAATTCTGGAAATCCTATTGATTTTTCGCAAAGATAAACTAGAGGGGAACATGAACTAAAACATGTGACTTTAGAACTCACATACCTGTGATATGTTCTAAAGGGAAAAAAATTAGTACTGACAGAATGATCATTATCATTTTAGTGAATATGTGCATTTTAATTTCTTGAATTTCATTTATGAAACTCTCCTTCAGACATAGAAAAAGTTAAAAAGAACAATATAACAAATACCCACGTTACCAATCAACTCAACACTCAATTTTACAAAATGGTACTATTCTATCAGTTTTTCAGAGTTCTTTGAAGAAATGGAGCGTAGTGTTCACGGTTGATTCCCTGCTTATGGCTTCCTCATCGCATTTCCTTTCTGTCTTTTCCTAGAGGTGAGCACTACCTTGTATTTTATGATTGGCATTATCATATGCAGCAGATTTCACTGTCTGCTTCCAGATACGAGCCCAGTAGTCAGTGGCTTTAGTGCCACTTCGTTTTTCAAGTTCATAGAAATAATATCAGACACTCTGTTGGCATTTCAGACACTAGATCCTCTCATCAAAACTTGTCTTTGGGATCTATGGCCACTCGTTTTATCCAAAGCCACTGCTGTGTTGGCCAACTGTCTTTGGAGAAGCCAATGACTTCACACAAGGGCACGCAAGTGGGACTCACTGTGTCCCTTATCACCTCTTTCAGGGCAGCTCCTCACCCATGACAGGCAGGTAATGATATGGTCTCAAAGAGTGCGCAACCTAGAAGTGTATGTGAGTGGGTATGGGAAGAGTAAAAGAGCTGTGTGTAACTGTGCAGTAAAGCTTAAGCCAGTGGTAGATGGGAGCCTTCTTTCCTCCGTGGATTGGGAAGTCATTTGTGTAATATCTCAGAAGGCAGCAACTGTGAGTGTTAATTGATATCTGTTAACTTCACTGGATTAAGACTTGCCCAATCGATGAATAAAGCACACTTTGGGAGTGTCTTAGTAGGTCATGGAGGGGTGACTGTGGGTACTACAGATGGTCCCTGGTACCTTTCTCTCTGCTTCCTGGCTGCCACGAACTAAATATCTTTGTTTGGCCATGCCCTCCCACCATGATGTTTTGGCTTTGCAGCCAGCTGATCATGGACTAAATCCCATGGAACATGAGGCAAATTAAACCTCTCTTCCTGTGGGTGTTGGGCATTGTGTCTCAGTGAAGAGAAAGCCAGTACAGCAGCCTTAGGCTATGATCAAGCAGACTTGCTTATACCTTGACTTGGCCTTTACCTGTCTTTGTCTCTTTCTCCTTTATCTATATTTCAGTTCCATGGGATTATGCCATCTAATAAAGCAGTAAGCCTTTGCACTGGTCAGAGTTTGCAGAGCAGGCCCAGTTAAAACTGAGATATTTATGAGTGCCAGCTCTGTCTTTTTGAGTGTATCTTTCCACATTTTAGCTGTTATTGTTATATGCCTGGAGCAGAGGTGGTATAGCTTACTGTTTCTTCTTGAGTGGATGTTGTTGGTGTCACCTTTGCAATACCTTTCTTGCTGAAAACATTCACATTCTTTTGTATTCAACATGAACTATTTAGCATGACTCACACATTTCCTTTTATATAAAAATAATATGAACAAGCTAGTATCGGAGATTTTGACATAGAAAAGTATGATGAGTGTCTGTTTTGTTCCTATATATTTTCCTAAAATGTTATTCTTAAATTTTAGGAGTTGGGGAATCTCTCTTATGCTTTTGCGATTTGCATCACTACCTATACCTTGTGTTTGATTTTTGATTTTTGTCCCTGCTTTTTATCTTTCTCCTGAGATTGTGAATTTGAATGTCTTTCATTCCTGCTTGCAAACAGTACTCTGCCTGGTCAGGCGGCTCTAAATTATTAAGTGTGGGATGTGCCTCACAGGCAGTGTGTGCACATATAAATAGGCATAAGTGTTTTGGGTAGTTATGCACAATTCCCTTGATTTCTTCCCTGAATACAGAGCACTCTCAATGGATTGGTGGTTGCTCATTGTTGTGACTGCTTATGTGATTCCTGCTGTCGAGAGCAGCTGCTTGAGCAAATGTGTTCACCAACATAATTGTGTGGGAAAGGGAATGTTCTGCAACCAGCATACTTCTGGTAATTCAAGACAAAATTCAAGGTGGGAACTCTGTGACATCATGAGGAAAGTGTTTCCTTAGCAACAAAAGCTATGAATGCCAACCTTCTCAGTGAAAGTTGGAAAGGACAAGAGTAAGGCAGTCGGGATTGTAAATGGAGACTTACTAATGATCAGAGCGATGTTAAGGGGGGGGGAAACATCTGAAATACAAAATGACGCAAAGGTTCACAATTTAGATAATAGGAAAGGGGGATTATGTCATTTTACGAGACAGGGATATCAGAAAAAATAAAAGATATATAACAAAGCAAGAAGAGCTTGGAGTTTGACTGACTATGGTATTAAAGAAGACTCACTATTCAACAATTAACTTATGCAATTTATACTGAAAACTTATGCTTCCTAGGCACCAGCTCTAAGCACCAGCTGATGTTAGCCGTCAAACATCTCCTTAAAGAATGGGTTCATCAAATTTTCAGGTCACTTAAATGTAAGTGGAACAATGATTTCCAGTTATATCAAACAATAAGAATTAGAATGTGTGTTACAGTACTGAGTAGATAATACCGGCACAAAATTAAAGAGACAAAATAAAATAAATATAAATTTGTGCGTAAAAGCTTGGTGTCTGTTAATAGTGTGCCCTGGCTTCACTTTCCAATCCCAAATATATGCTTAAACCATATTAATACCAGTGTACAATTGAAACAAGGAATGTGGAACATGTCTGTAAAATATATGACTGCATGAATCATGAATGATAACTCCTCAACTTTTCAGATCTCAGCCAGTGTACCATGCTCATTTCTAGGTGCTACATTCTTAGCACCAGCCTACCTGTTGAGTCTAATTCTTCCATGTGAAGAACCATTAAAGGACCTAGCCATATTTAGGAGAAAATTACTTTGAAGTGTTTGGCTTCATTGCTCCATCTTATTTGTGAAAGTGAGGCTATTTGGTTAGAAATTTGGTGGAGGAAGATTTAACACATCACTATTATTATGGTTGCATACAGATGAAAAGGTCATGTTTAAGGATTTTTCTCAGATATGAAAAAAGAGATTTCCCTTAATAAGAGCCTGTTAGGAGAATATGATGTGTCTACATTTTAACTCTTTGAAGTTCAGTTAAATTTGCAAAGCTATATACATATTTGTAAGTGGATACCACTGGTGTCTGCAATTATTTATACTTTCTCTTTCATTTATTAATCCACTTATTTATGAAGCCTTTGGTGAGGGGCTATTAAAGCCCCCAAAATAAAAAATAGTCATAAAAGGTTCTGTCTGCAAAATAACTAAAATTATAGTAAGGGAGACAGGAAGTGAACAAATGTTTGAAATAAATGTCGCAGGTTATATATTAGCGCCAGTGATAGACCTAAGTGAGAATGGTCAGCTCTGCATGAATCTGAAGGTGGTTTATAGAACTACTCCTGAAGAACGAAACTGAGATGGGCAAGCGGAGGAAAGACATTGCAGGATACGGGAGTACAGTGTGGAACTTCCAAAAACACAGAACATTGCCATTTAAATATTTTCAGATTCTGCATGTAATTTAGTCAACAGCAGTCACAACATTTAATTATTTTCTTCTTAGTGGGACCAAAGTACTTGTCTATACATGATATGTATTAATTAACCAAATTATAAGGCAATCTAGAATAATCTGGCTCCGAATCTTTACCTTTTTCTTTCATGTTATAAACTTTCTTGAATAAGTAGTTTATGATTTGCTTGACTATTGTTTTGGTGGTGAAGGGGAGATTGGAAACCTTAAAGGTAAGTGAAGCCGGGACCCAGTGACATAGCTGGAATATTTACATGCTGTCGCTGGGAATGTAAATTAGACACAGTTAGGAAGAGGTTTGCTATTGTCTTGTACAACTGGACTGGTTTAAATATAGCAATTCTTCTTGTGGAAACAAACCCTAAAGAAACTTCTGTACATACGCTTCAGCAGACAAGTAGGGTGTTCATACCAGCGAGTTTGAGAGACACACAAAGCAGATATCCAGGTATGTGTATCACCAGAAGTTACTGTGGAGCAGGGAGAAGCACTGTGAGATCCATGTAGCGTAGAAAGCTGCAGCAGGGAAGATGGACTTGGGACAACACGAATGGACCCAAGCAAGCGGTCTCACAAGAACACAAAAGAGCAAGATGCAGAACACCTGGAGAGCATGTGTGTATAAAGCTCAAAATATGCTTAAATTAAACAAGACGTTGCTAAATGGTAAAGCAGGGGAATGGTTTTTAATGCAAGAATTTCAGTATTGTCCTCTAAAGGGAGAGTAGAATGAATTATGGTTGAAGTCACACTAATATTCAATGCCCTGTTTTATTCTTTCTATGTGAAATATATTTTATAAATATCATTTTATATAGTCAGTAATTACCACATTTCATAAAATTTTAAGACAGTATTTTTTAACATTTTAATGCATCTTACAATTATTAATAGTATAAAAATGGCCATCATTTAATTGTTTAAAGAGAATTTAGTGTCTATAACTGAGAGCTTCTTAGGTCTAGTGAAATACAGTAACAAAATCTGTTTTAAGAATGCTGTGGCAATAATTCTGAAAATGCCTTCTGTACCAGATAATGACTATATGGAGAAATGGTGGATTTGAAACAGAGTGGCGGATGGTCCGGATCATTGAGGAAGGTTGCATAGCATTACGAATAAGAAATGGGAAGCTGTTAAAATTTTTGAAGGAAAATAGCCCAATAAATTTATATGACTTTATGAAGGAAAATACATTGGTAAGATATTTTGGAGCTTACTTAGGATATTGTCCTGAGTCGATTCTTTGGGTTCAATGCTTAAACTTTCAAGAAATAAATGTCATCTTTAAAAATTAATAACAGTGAACTTGAATGACAATGAATGTAACTTTATTAAAATAACGTATTTTATGTGATCATTTAAATGCAAATAGGCACCTGCCCCCTCCCCTGTAGGTAGGTAGCCTCAGAAGAGGCCTAGTGAAGAGCCAGGATTTTTTTTTCTAACACCCACTGGAAGTAAGGCCACTCCACCAAAATGTCAGTGTAAACTATATGGGACTGGAACCCCTGGCTCTCCTCATCTGATTGACACGAAGAGCTCTCTTTCCTCATTTTGATGTCAATAAAGTCCAAGTGCGGAACCTGGACTTCTGTCTTTACCTGGCTATGGCAAGGCAGTACCCTCCCACCAAGTGGGGTGGTATTATTGGAAGCCAGCTAAAGCAGAAGGTTTAAGTAGGATCTAGAGTTTCATGACATATTCAGAAATTATCTGGGTTTCAATAAAAAGTCATGCATGATACTAAGAATCATGATTTCAAACTGAATGAGGGAATGGAGTTGATAGACCATGAGACTACATAGATATTGGAATTATCTGATAATTCCTCTATCTGATAGTTCCTCTGATAGGACTATTTCATCGATCAGTTACAAGCACACATGAAACAGACGTAAATAAAACACCTCAGGGAAGAGACAGAAGAAAGAAAGAAGAACCAAATGGAAATTTTAGAAAATACAGTAACAGAAATAAAAATTGTTGTGGATTGGCTCAACATCAGAACAGAAGGGACTAAGGAAAGAATCAACGAACTGGAAGACAGAACAACAGAAATTACCTACCAAGAGCTACAAAATAGAATGGAGGAAAACCAACCAGCCAAACAAACAAAAGACAGAGCCCTTCAGAATCTGTGGCTTTCTAACCAAAATTCTGGGGTCCATGCTTTTAGAGTATTGAAGAGTAAAAAGAGGACATGAGAGTATTTGAATAAGTAATGACTAAACTTTCCCAAAATTTGTAAAAGAGGGAGACCTAAACATTTGTGAAACCTAGTGTGCTTGAAATACAGGAAAGCCAAAAAAATCCAAGGTAAAATAAGACATATTACGAATTTTAAAAATCAAGGGAAATGACAAAGACTATGAGAAGCAAAAATACTCATAACAACAGTAATTTTTTCTTCTATTGTGTTTCCTCAGTTATTTTTTTTCTTTTTATTGAGTTTATTGGTACAATCTAGGTAAAAAATACAGTTACATTCATTATTGGGATCTTGTACCTTTACATGACAGGTCTTGGTTCTCATTTTTTCCCTTGTCCCTGCCCTCCCTTCACCCCCTCCTCCCCTCCCGATTTACAAACACTTTATTTCCATTTTTTAAGTTTCCCATATTTTTTTCCTCTCCCTTATTACCTTTCCCCCACCCTTCCCTCTTTCCCTACACCTTTAGCCCTTTACTTCCTATTTCACATTATTAATTATCTCATTAGCATCCTGTGGACTATTATAGTTTTTCACACCAGAGAAACTACTCAGTATTTCAGTTAAAGAAATCTCTGTATGAACATTAAAAATAGGAAATCCTAAAATAAAACTAAAAAGGAAAGTAAAAGAGAAAAGGCAATGATGTAGGATTAAAATAATCCTTAATTCTGAAGATGAAAATGGACCCTGAGCGTATTTAAATTGCCTTTTGCTCTTGTAGCCTTATCTTATTTTTTTTCATTATTTAGAGAATACTTTATTAGTTTCTGTAATCAAACCCACATAGATATGACCTTACATATTTAGTACAATGTGTTACCCCTGTACAAATGGAAAAATAAAAATAAAAAATTAATATTTTTAGACCAATATGGCTGTCCATTTCTGTACAATGCCAACTCAACACAGTAAATTGGGATAACTTTTTCCAAAGTTGACAGCACCATTAAAGTTTCCCAAAATTTAATATATATATGTATAGCAGTATGTTATGCATCAATAGCAGCAACAGCTTTTCCAGGTTCTGCAGTCATCTGAACAAAATTATAGACATTAAGCACATTCCATTAAAAAAAACAAAGAAAAGAATAATATCCAGAAAACAGCAAAGTTCTGTTGCTGTTGTGGTACCTGGCACCATTTTTTTTATTAGCATCTTAATCATCATCTGGAAAGAGAACATTCTAGAGTAACATTATTAACTATAGCTCTGATAAAGCATGGTCACTACTATATATCATAAAGCAGGTACAAGATATTTTACATTCACAGAGGTATGATACAGTACTGTCCTACATCAATAATACTAGAATCAGTTTTGGTTTGAAATTTGCTTTGTCTGCAAATAAGATTGCTACCCCTATTTTTTTCTGGGCTCCTGTCACATGGAGAATTGTTTTCTATCTTTTCACTTTCAGTCTATGCTCTTCTTTTTGCCCTAGGTGTGTTTCTTGTATACAACATATTGTTGGATTTTGCTTCTTATTCCATTTTGCCAGTCTATTTCTTTTGATTAGTAAGTTGAGGCCACTGACATTGCTGATTATAACTGATATGTACTGACTTATTATTGACATGTTATTGGCCTTTTGTTGACTCTTTTTACTTTTTCACCTTCTCCTTTTAGTTTCTTGCCTTGCCTTTTTGATTTGCTCTGTTGTGCCTCATGGTGTTGTTGCCTTCATTGTCTTTTTCTAGGATCTTGTTTAGAATTGCTTGTAGTGCTGGTTTGGTATTCATGTAGTTTCTCAGGTGTTCTTTGTCGTGGAAGTGTCTTGTTTCCCCATTCATTTTGAAAGAGAGTTTTGCAGGATACATCAATCTAGGTTGGAGGTTGTTCTCTTTTAGTACTTGAAATCTCTCATTCCAGGCTCTCCTTGCCCCAAGGGTTTGTGTTTAAAAGTCTGCTGTGATTCTGATGGGCTTTCCTTTGCATGTGATTTGTTTCTTTTCTCTTACTGCTTGTAGTATTTTGTTCTTCTGTTGGGTTTCTGGAATCTTGATTATTATATGTCTAGGTGTAGATTTTTTTTGATTGTGGCTAGTTGGGGTCCTATATGCCTCAGTTATCTGAATGTCAAATTCTTCCCCTCTGTTCCCAACCGATATAATCAGCAACACATTAAGATCAAGCACAATTTGGAAACTGACCACCTGTGGTAGTCACTAATCTATCACCCTTAAATCATTTGAATTAAATTGAAATCAAGAAGCAGTCCAGAACATGTCTGCAGTGAACAAAATTTTAATGTAGTATATTTACCATTTAATGGCTCAGACAGAGTGAGGATGCAAGACTACTGATCTCAGTTAGCTGATGGCTGAACCCCATGATGCAGATTGACCTTGGGCTGCAAGGCCCAGATTGAGTCCCCAACCTTCTGAATGGTTGAACTCCACAGGGTTCTACTACAGGTTTCCCACGCCCTTTCCCTATAGATGTTCAAAGTTGGGAACTCAGAAAAATACCCTTGATAACCACCTCTGCCTCTGCAGAGTGGGTCCAAAGACTGGCACAGTCAGGAGTTCTCGAGCGCACATGGGTGGGGGGGGTATAAGGGCAGTTATGGGGGTTCAGAGGGCACTACCTCCTGGGTGCTGGAGCGATGGTGGCTGGGGCGGAAGAAGGCATGGCTTTCCTTCCTGTGGTGGATCAGGGCCCAGACTACCTCCTGGGCACTGGAGCGATGGCCTGCTCAGTTATTTTTTGAAGCAAAATTATAACTGTCTTTAGTAATTCTAAATGTTGTGTATTGGAAATGTTTAAAATAATTAAATTACTAGCAGGCACAATACATGATTGTGAAGATAAATTTTCTTCATTTTTACTTTAACTGGTAAAGTAGCACCAGTAGATGGTGATGTAAGAAGATGTTTAAAAAAAAAAGTGATATCCAGAACAACCAATAAAAAAAATACACTTTTAAACACTGGATAAGTCAAAATAGAATTTTAAAACAGTGTTCAAATATCTAACAAAAAGCTAGGAATAAATAACTGAGACACTAAAAATAAAAATTAACAAAAGTGGTAGGATTAATTTCTAACATAACAACAATTATGTTAAATTGAATCACAAAAATATACCAATTAAAAGGAAGAGATTTGTACAATGGATTTTACTGAAGGTTTTTTGCCTTTTTTTTTTTTTTTTTTGGTACCAGAGATAGAAATCAGGACATTGTGCTTTCGAGGCAGGTGGTGGAACCAGTGAGCCAAATCCCTAGCCCCTTGTACAATGGATTTTAAAAAATGACTAAGTCATATGTTTTCAATAAGAAACTCACTTCAAATACTACAATAAAGGAAAGTTGTAAATAAAAGTTGTAAAAGATATATCATGAAAACGTTAAAGGAAACTAGGAGTGATGTACTAAAATAATTTAAAGTAGACTTCACAGAAAAGAAAATGACTAGAAACAGACAGGAACATTAGAGTTGTCCCTTGGTATTTGTGGGATGTTGTTTCAAGGATCCCCTGTGAATACAAAAATCCATTGGTTCTCAAGTCTGCTATATAAAATGGTATAGTATTTGCATATAACCTATGTACATCCTCCTGTATGCGTTAAATCTTTTCTGTATTATTTAAAATATCTAATGAAATTTAAATGCTATATAAATCATTATTATTGTTCAGGGAATAGTGAGAAGAAAACCTGTTTGTGAATGTTTAATACAAACTCAACTTTATCCCCAGATATTTTCTATCTGCAAGTTTGTGGAATCCACAGGTGTGGAACCCACAGACATGGGAATTGGCTTTACCTAATGATAAAATGGCCAATTCACCAAAAAACATAACAATCCTAAGTGTGAATGCACCAAATAACCGAGCTGGAAAAAAAAGTAGAGCAGCAACGAGTAGGCCTGAAAAAAATAAAAGACAACTTTGTTACTACTGTTTGTGACTTCAAGACTCCTCAGTCAGTAATTGATGGAGTAAACTAAGTAGAGTCAGCAAAGGTCTGGAAGACTGACAGGGTCTGATCGACATTCATAGAATACTCCTCCCAACAGTGGCAAAATGCACATTCTCTTCAAGTGCCCACAGATCATATACTAAGACAGAACATAACCTGAGAGATAAAATAAACCTCCATACCTTCAGAGCAATTGAAATCATGTGTGGTGTGTTTTCTAACTATAATGAAACAAAGCAGAGGTCAGTAAGAGTAAGATGATGAGAAAAGTCTCCAAATTCCAGGAGCCTAAACAACATACTTCCCAATAATCCATGGGTCAAAAGGAAGTCTCAAGGAAATTTAAAAAATGTCAGACTGAGTCAGGTGTGGTGGTGCACACCTGTAATTCCACCTACTTGGGAGGCTGAGGCAGGAGTGTGGCATAGTGGTAGAGTGCTTGCCTTGCATACATGAGGCCCTGAGTTGAATCCCCAGAACTTCAAAACAAACAAACAAACAAACAATCAAAGGAAAATGAAAACACAAGCTGTCAGCAGTTATAGGAGATAGCTAAAGCAATGGATACTTTAGAAAAGGAAAAGTGTCTCAAACCAATGATATAAAGCCTCATCTTAAATTTCTAGTAAAACAAGAGCAAAATAAACTTAAAACAAGCAGAAAGAAAAAAATATAAATCATTGAAATTAAAACCAGAATCAATAAAAAGTAACATTAATTCAATAAATATATAAATATATATATAAATATCTAGCAAAACTGACAAAAGAGGGAAGGCAATACAAATTACTAATATTTGGAATCAACATGCTTGGACACTTATTGATGCAGTCATGAACAGAAAAGAAGGCCAAGAAACTGCAATGCATAGTATGGATCACAGAGTATGGGTCTCTGAAGACACTGAACAGAGTGACAAAAGTCAATGGGACACAACAAGGATAATTGAAACCCTGAGAAAATTCCAAAGGTCCTACATGAATAGAAACGCTACTGAGTGATTTAATACTTGTAAGATCAGGGCCCAGTTTCACTAACTTGATTTCCATTACACAAGGGAAGAATTTTTAACTGATTGCTTTTTCTTGATTATTGAAATAGCCTGAATACAACTACTTTCATATAATTTATTTTCTGTAGAGTGTCATTTCAGACCTCCTCTGTGTGGAGGCTTGCATTAATCATGAATTTTAATTTTTTGTGTTTCCATTACTTTGACATCTGGGCCCTTGCTGACCTTGAAGAGATCATACCTCCCAGAGATAGCCAGTCCCTAAAAATTACTGATAAAGAACTTGCTTGGAAGTGTTCTTTTCACACACAAATCAGCTCATGCAGAGCCCATATTTCAGCCATGTCTTGTGCTGGGTGCTCCTGGGGCCCCAACACTCTGGACCCCAAACCACTCGTCTCAGTCCCCTCAGGACTGGGTACTCAGGCAGCTAGAGATGCACATATGCCCCAGAGCTGTGAGAGTAGTCAGTCCTAAGCCTGTTAGCCTACTTGGCTTGTTCCTTCCTGGGGAATCCACAATGAGAACTCCCACCCACATTTCCCCTGGCTCCATCTCCTCATCAGATCCACGGCTTCACCAAATGGCCCCTCCCCACAATGCATCGCCCGACCGGTGGGAATTGGATGTTGCACATTGTTTACAGTGGTAATCATTTCCCCATCTCTTGGCACCTGGATCACACCTAAAGAATCATATAAACCACATTTTAAAATAGATCTTAATAGAATAGTGCAGAGTTAGACACAAGTGTGCTGTAATTCGTTGGGATTTGATAGTGTATTGTATACTGTATTTAGCTCTGTAAATCTTTAGCTGTTCAATTAAAGATGGGTAGAATATTTGACAAATGTTAACCATTTTGACCTTCACAGAGCAAAAGTCAAAAGCCTTTATTTAAGGCTTATATGACATTTAATTGTGGCCATACAAAAGTCACTCACATGGGGACTGGGGATTTAGTGGCTCTGCTGCCTGCCTCACAAGCACAAGGTCCCAAGTTCAATCTCCAGTACCAAAACAAACAAACACCCTCAAAACTCACTCACATTATGAACCACGATAGTTCACAATATGTTTTCCAGTGCATAACCTTATTTGGACCACAAAATATTACTATTGTGCTGTTTTATAGCTGAAGAAATTGAAGCTCAGGGAGCTTGTGACTTGCTCCAATTCATGACTTTTACATTTTAGAAATATGACTATTCTTAACTCAGCGCTTTGTGTACCCTGAATTATGTTGTTATATTTGTGACCAGAGTAATGGCACTCCATAAAGAACTGCAAAACAAACTAAAAAGAAAACAATCCCCCCCAAATCCATGGAGGATCAAAATTTAGAATAAATTGTAGAAACGTGACACAATGTTACCAATTTTGAGACCCAGTCATCTAATTTTCCTTTACCTTAGGTTCTCTTCTTTTAATCGATATTTTGCCCTATTCACAAGAAATCCATATTGATTGTAATTCTTTTATTTTGAGACAAGTGTAGATTCACACACAGTTATAGAAACAATACACATGTACCTTTATTTATTGATACAGTTGAGCTACACAACATTTCTATCAACACAAGGATCTCTTGTGTTGCTTTTGAAATATCCATACCCACAGCCCTCTAGCCTCCCACCTCCTCTTTGGCCACTGGCAACCACTAATCTGAGTTGTTTCCATAATTTCTTTTTCATTTAAAGACGACTATATAAACAGAAATGTACTGTACGTAAGCTTTTGGAGTTCTGTTTTCTTGGTCATCACTGTTCTCTGGTACTGCCTTTAGATGGTCGTATTCACCAGTAGCCTGTTTCTTCTTGCTGAGTAGTGCACCACGGTGTAGATGGGCCCCACTTTGTTTAATCACCCGCCCACTGCGTGACATCTTGTGCTGTCTCCAGCTTTGGCCTGTTAAAAATAAAGTTGCTATGAACGTTCATGTGCGGATTTTTATGTGAACATAAACCTTCAGTTTTTTAGGCTAACTGCCTGGGAGTACCTTCATTAGGTTGGATTTTTAGTTCATGTAAGATGCTGCCAAACTGTCTTCGAGAGTGGCTGTGTTATTTTTAAAATTTATTTATTTGTTTATTTAGGTACCGGGAATCAAACTTGGGTCCTTGTATTTGTGAGGCAGGCGGCAGAACCACTGAGCTAAATCCCTGGCAATACACAAGTAATTCAATTTCTTCACCTCCTCACCAGTATTTTTTTCTTTTTTTGTGACTACCTTTTATTTTAACCATTTGATAGATACATTGTTATTTTAATTTGCATTTCCTTAGCTGCAGATGATGCTGAGCTGCTTTGCGGGTCTGTCTCCCACTTGTGCTTCTTCTAAACTGAATCCGCTCTTCGTATCTCTTGTTAATTTTCTAATTCGATTTTTTTGAATTCTTTGCATATTTTAGAAATCAAATACGTGGTATGCAAATAGCTTTTTTAGCAGTTTGTAGCTTTTCTTTTCATCCATATGTGCTGTCAAAGAGCACACTTTTTTTTTTTTTAATTTTGATGAAGTCTGAGTTATCAATACACCTTCTATGGAGCGGTGCTTTTGGTGCTAAGAATTTTGGCCTAGGTGAAACCAGAGATTTTCTTGTATGATTTTTCTTGAAGTTTTATAATTTTACATTTTACATTGTCAGTCCATGATCCATTTTGAGATAATTTTTTGTAGCAGATGTGAGACTTGTCTCCAGGTCTTTTTATTCACCGTGGACACTGAGCCGACGTGTGAAAGCATTTGCTCAAATCTATCTTCTTTGAACTGCAGTGGCACCTATGTCAAAAGTCAATTGAAGATATTTGTGAGCATTTATTTCTGAATCTTTGCACTTTGACTTTTAGATTTCTTCTGCTTCTTTTCTTTTCTTTTCTTTTTTTTTTTTTGGTTATTTCTTATCTTCACATTCCTGATATCAAATTATCTTCTCATAGACAGCAATGGTTACAAAGATAAATACAAGGGATTTTAAATGGAAATATCTACCTTTGAAAGAGATAGGTAATTTATTTTCTGCATATTCTCTGAATATTTTCTCTTCCTCCTGCTGAGTCCCACATAAAATGCCTTGTAGAGGAAGTGAGATCCTCTGTTCCTTAAGACAGAGCACCCTTTTGGTAACAGGCTCCTGCCCTGAGTGCTATGGCTTTGCATATCAAATGTGCACCGGTCTTTCCAGAGAGACCTCTGATGGCTTGGAGGAGATAATCCTCAAAAGCTGGAAATCAGGCGACTGTGAAGGAAGAGAAGTGCTGGAAGTGTTTCACCATCTGCTTCTCCCACTCCCTAATCTGAAGCTTGGAGGCCTGGGGTGTTCCTGCCACAGGCAACGCATGTGCTCATTAGGAAGTGGAATCTGCACTACTTTCGCTGAATGTGCAAGATTCATATTGGACAGGGAGGGCGTCTTATGGCCCTACCTTCTTCCTCTCATTTCAAGAGGATGACTCTTTCCTCTTATTGCAATTGAAAAAGTCAATAAAAACAAACAAACAAACAATTGTGTAAGAAAGCTGCTTTTAGATGTTTTTCTCTAGAGGAACTAAGCCATTTTATAAATAGGCAGGATATGTTTGGACTAGACTGAAACATGGCATTGTAAATGTTCTAAAGAGATTAATTTTTATCTTTGGTATCTGCCAATTAAATGGTGTGAAACACTTAGCTAAAGGATGTCACGCTCTGACTTTTTAATGTTTGCGAGGGCATTGCATACCAGGACCAGGGGCTTAGGGAATCTTTGGGAGTCATGTAGCTTCTCCACCCCCCACTTTGCTCTCGTGCGCTCTCTCTCTCTCTCTCTCTCTGTCCCACTCTCTCTCCCGAGAGATGGTGTTGTCATTTGTCCTTAAGTCCCTTTTGCTTGTCAAACTGACAAAACAATAAATATGAGTCTTGCCACATTGAGGAGAAATAATATAACAATAAATCTGTTCTGTGTCTTCTAATCAAAAACGATATATTACCTGGGGCAAAAAGGTCCCTTGAAAAATAGCATAACATCATCCTTTATATTTTATCACTAATTTATTATCTCATTCTCTCTTTAGTCTTAAATCTTTGGTCTTGCCCATCTCTGATTATGATATGGTTTAGCTGTCACAGTTGGAGAGGGTCACTCAAATAGCCACAGTGTCTCTTGGTGCTGACGGACACTAATAAATGAATCAAACAGCATTGATTTTGTATGTCCATAGTCTCACATTGCTTCTTTTATCCTGAATTAAGTGCCTGGCGTTGAAGTACAGAGTATTGGCCAAAAAGCTATCCAACTGAGTTTATGGAAACATTGTACAAATTTGTCACTGCTACCAGCAAATAACCCTAACTTAATAGCCTTATGAGGCAGTAATATCATATCTCATTAAACAAATCATTATCTCCTATGTTATCTAAGTCAACATTTAGGTCTTTTTTTCTCAGTTATATAGTAGGGAAAGAGAAATGTGCCATGGTCTGCAGTGGTTGTGAAGCTACCGCATGCCTACTGTAGTGGACTGTGTCATTGAAAGGTCTAAAAGGTTCATCATCCCCGGCCTTGTGCATGTGTGGATGCTATTAGATTAGCAGAACAGAGTAGAAGGACCTTCCCAATAAAAACAAATGAAAACCCTGACTTCATTTCTTCTCAGCTTGGGTCTGACTGATGGGCATTTGGCTCTTCAAGAATGCAACACGAACATAGTGGTATCATGATTTCTTTTGTACCTTGTGTACAAATTTTTATAAAATTACCGACAAACTTTTGTGGAGTTAAAAACCACTTACTGGTGATAGGTGGAGGACACTATGTATTACAGCAGCTCCCTTCTTGTCACTGACTTCTGATACCTGTCACCATGTCTTCCCTATTCAGGCTTCCAAGCAGCTGCCAATCAGCTGAGAGTTCTTGTTCAGTTTGTCAGAAATCATGAAGCAGCAAAGCGTATGTCTTTCAGTGTTCACAGCCCTAGGTTTTGAATGCCTGTGGCTGATATCTGGCTTTCTGAGCTGGTTGGACCAAGCAGCTACCTCACATCTTGGCAGCTCTTCTAAATGCCTGTCGTGATGGTTCTCATTGATTCTTCATCACACCCTGCTGTTCTCTGTTGCTAGCTGCCAGCTACCAGCTCTGCCTACTGGCCATTTTTAGTGCCAGACACCTTTAGAGTTACTAACACTTCGTGTACCAGCCGTGCATGCTCTATGAGAGATAGAAAAAATTAATAGTAAAAAACATGCTATCTGGAAATGACTTTATTAGGAATTAAACAGCTGCAGAAGGAGAAGCAGCACATGGATGGAACCCACTAAAGGTATGACACAGTTCCTCATAAAGGGAAAAAGAAGGGCTTGTGGGTACACAGTGTCGGAGTTTCTGTTGGTCATGGAGATGGGAAGGACCCACTATGGACCTAATGGAAGTGGACTGCAGAGGGCCAGAGTCATCCAGAGATGCTGCAGGTCAGAAGCATCCCAGGGACTTTAGGATGGAGTACTCCGGGATGGGTCTGCATCCACAGCCTGCTGCAGACAAAGCTGATTAACTCCTGGAGGGGCCAAGGGCCACTTGTTATAACCACCCTGGCTGCAAGGCATCTGGGACAGGTGCTAAAGAGAAATGAAAAAGTACTTCACGGGGATCCTGGGCCCCTCTCCCATCTCACTGATTGCTAGCTGCAGGACAGGCAAAATTGTGAGGTTTTAAATTTCTGTCCATGGCTCTGGTGTTTTAGTGTACCTTGTGAGTGCTTGGTCACTTTGTATTCCCTAGTTCTGATTTGTTTTACTCTCTGTATCCACTCTTCCATCACCAAAGTTTCCCTGTTTCATGTCTCCCTGGGTCACTTGTCCCACTATCTAAAATGGCAGCTTGCTAATTTGCTATTCTGATCAAAAGAAGATGCAAGTCTTCCTAACCTCCTCCCTTGGGGAACACAAAAATCCAAGGGAATTGAGACCACACAGGAGTTTCAAGTATTGTGGGAGAGGTACAGGCTGGTAGTTCCATACGGCTATCTTTATATAACATTGTGGGATTGTCACTCTATGCATGACAGATGAACGTATGTGTTACACTTGATCGTTATTGTAAAAATCAAGATCACCACTGTGACCTTAAAAAATAATTTTAAAATGTGAAACCTATGACATACTCATTTCACTTTGTGTTTTATTATTCTAATATAAGTGAGGCACAAAATATTATAAATAGAAATACACCTATGGTAGATTTTATTTCATAATTAGGACTTCAATTTGTGGAATATTCTTTAGTACACTGGCAATGTTTTTTTTTAATAGCATGATTTTTAAAATTTGGAAGAGTGCAATAATTATTTCTACCTGTTCTCAGATGTTCTAACCTGCACTCATCTATAAACTCAGATGTATTCCTGACTCCTTATTTTGTTGCAGGCTCTGAGTTAGCATAGGCACCATGGAAACCTCTCATGAAGAGAAAAATCAAACTAATCATTTGGGACCTATGAGTTGCTCGCTAGTCATATAAATTTTACCTAATGACATCTTGTTGATGGGCAAAAACAAGTGCAATGCACACACAATAAACAACAGTAGCCACAAAATAACCATCAGCAAAAGTTTAACTAGAGTGTACGATTATCAGCTTCCCAAACTCCAAAGCCCAAGCTGGTCCTCAGACAGACACTTACATCTGTTACATGATGTCCTTATTTACAATATCACCTTGTGAACCTCAAATATTTGATTATCTCAGTGTGCTCATCCTGTGCTCAGTAATCCTGCAAAGCAGATGGCAAATTTGCATTTAACCCCACCCTAGAGAGCCCTTTTGTTGTTACACAGTCAGTGGTTTATAAGTAAGACAGCATGGAGTGCCTATTAACTACAGTGAAGGGTTAACCTAGTTTAATTTTTTCCGTATTTAGAAAGTTGATTCTGTTGTTTTAGCCCACAACATGGTGAAAGATTTAACTTGATGAATGCTTGTAACAGCGATGCAAAAATTCCTTGTTTTCTGTGTAATAGCATGTACAATGGTAATCTCTGAGAAATCCTTAAATGGGTTCTTACATTAGTCATGTTTGCCTTTCTCTGTGGTTAAAATTCAGAAGGAAAACCATGAAAATACAAATGCCCAAAGAAAGATGTCAGTCAATGTGGAATAAAATTAGGCTGAGAAGTATTAAAATATTTCTATCGCACAACATTTTCACCCTTTTCCTATAGTCACCAATAGCTTTTTTTCTTAAACTTGTTTCCTTTGTGTTAAGCGTGCTATTCCAATGACCTATTATTTATGATCAGTTTAGAACTTCAGTGGGTTTGAGCAAATCTATGTTTGGAACCAAATTGCTTTAGTTTTGTTTGCCATCAGTGAACAATATTAACAGTCATCTGTAGGTCAGTGTGTGGTTGGTGACTGTGAGGCATTAGTCATAATCTGGTGTCCGTGGAACTA
Source organism: Fukomys damarensis (assembly GCF_012274545.1). Classification (NCBI taxonomy): domain Eukaryota; kingdom Metazoa; phylum Chordata; class Mammalia; order Rodentia; family Bathyergidae; genus Fukomys; species Fukomys damarensis. The sequence goes on from NW_022900949.1 coordinate 36,173,434, forward strand.
CGAACTATCGTTTTGCTGACTTTTTAGAAATTTTTTATTCAGGTTGTGTGTTTTGGGGCCATCATGTACTTTTAGGCTTTCCTATAACCACAGCCATCACTTTTATATAGAGACTATTTGTCTTAAATGCATTGAAATTTGTTTTCAAGGCACTGAAGTTTGTGGGATGAATCATTTCACAATAGGAAGCAACAGGAAATGACTGCCTGCTCTTTGTGGGAAGTACTGAGCCCTGCAGCTGCTAAGAAAAGTGATCGTTGACACTGAAAATCTTTGTGAGGCTGGAGGATCCACATCAAAGTTTAAAGTTTATCAACTTAGTGTGCATTCACAAGACAGCTAAGAGTCTGCTAGAGGAATTAAAAGCTAAGCATGATGAAAGTGGGGTTGATGAGATTATTCCTGTGAGTTAAAGCTAGCTCTGTTGGTTCAAGGAGAAAGTACAAGTGGCATTAAAAAAAAAAAAAAAAAAAAAAAAAAAAAAAAATGATAGAAAACTTCCCAAACAGAGCAAAAGAATTTGACATACAGATAAATGAGGCTTATAGGATGTCAACTAGCCAAGATCACAAAAAATCTACACATAGACATGTAATAATCAAGATCCCAGAAACCCAACAGAAGAACAAATTATTACAAGCAGTTAGAGAAAAGAAATCACATGCAAAGGAAAGCCCATCAGAATCACAACGAACTTTTCAACCCAAACCCTCGAGTCAAAGAGAGCCTGGAGAGAAGTATCTCAAGCCCTAAAAGAAACAACCTTAAACCTAGACTGATGTATCCTGCAAAACTATCTTTCAAGATGGATGGGGAAATAAGATCCTTCCATGACAAAGAACACCTTAGAAACCTCATGAATACCAAACCCGCCCTTCAAACAATTCTCAACAGTATCCTAGAAAAAGACAATGAAGTTCACAACTCCATGAGGCCCAACAGAACAAATCTAGCAGGCAAGGCAAGAAATTAAAGAGAGATGGGGGAAAAAATTAAAAAGAGCCAACAACAGAAAAATAACATGACAATGATAAGTCAATACATATCCATTATAACCATCAGTGTTAATGGCCTCAATTGTTGGATTTCACTTCTTAAACCATTCTGCCAGTCTGTTTTGATTAGTGAATTGAGGCCACTTACATTGATGGTTATAACGGATATGTATCGACTTATCACTGTCGTATTGTTTTCCTGTTGTTGGTTTTTAAAAAAATTTTCTCCCTCTCCCTTAAGCAGGGCTGTGGGGAAAGGGAAACACTGCTTCGCTGCTGGTGGGAGTGTAGACTGGTTCAACCACTGTGGAAATCGGTACGGAGATACCTCAAAGAATTAGGATTGGAGGTCCCATTTGACCCTCCTATCCCCCTGCTGGGCATCTTTCCCAAAGAATTAAAAGAATCATACCACAGTGATATATATGTACCCATGTTCAAAGGAGCACAATTTGTGATAGCTAAAACTTGGAAGCAGCACAATTGCCCATCAACAGGAGACTGGATAAAGAAAGTGTATTTTAAAAATAAAATGGAGTACTACTAAGCCATAAAGAATGAGAAACTAGAGATATTTATAGCTAAATGGATGCACATTGAGGCTGCACTCAAGTGAAATAAATAGGATACATATGGGTAACTGAATAGTTTCTCTAGTGTGAGAAACTGAAAGTGTAAATAAGGACTAAAAAGTATAATAGATCATGTGAAATAGGAAGAAAATGTACAAAGGGGAAGGGGAAATGGGAGAGGAAAAGAAAGATGGAAATGCAATTAAAATGAAAAAATGAAAAAATGGAAACAAGGTCTTTGTAGACAGGGAGGGTTGAGGGGTTGAAGGGAGGGCAGGGGAATGGGGAAAAATAAGAACCAAGATGGATTATGTAAAGGTGCAAATTGCCAATGATGAATTTCATTATATTGTACACCTTAAATGTACCAATAAAATTAATTAATTAAAAAATAAAAAACTATATTCACATCCATAAATGTATTGAAAAGCAAAAAATAATTTCTGATTTTAAAAAAAATTACAGTCAAAATTTGTAAGGGAGATTTTTTCCCCTGTTCTTTATGAAATGGCATATCTGTCCTTGATGAAATGACCTATGCTAGGAGCTTGTATTTGTCTCCATGTAAAGAGCTCAGAACAATAAGGCCAATTGTTTTGTAAGATGGTAAATTTTTGTAATGCATTCAAAGTATGGTTTTAGTTAGTATTAAATATTTCTCTTTTTTGTATATTTCAGGAGTGTAAAGAAAAATGAAATAGACTGATAAGTATTCCTTATATTTCCCAGTAATTGCATAGCCAATATGGGTTTATCATTTAAAAAAGTAATTGAAGAATAAATAAAGTCAGGTAAATATTTTGTTTTCTTTAGAATATATGATTTTTTTTTTCTGAATAAACTCTAGGACTCTTTCATATAAGAAGCTACAGCCAGATAACTAATGACAAAATAAGCATATAAAACAAAACTTTCAGAATCCTAGAAACTAATCCAATTACTTGAAGTAAAAGACATATAGGAGTTTTAAAAATTCAGAGCAATGAAAGAACAAACTAGTTCTTTTAGATCTTATTACTGAAGCTATGTAACAAGGCAGAATTCTGATTTTAAATTTAGAGAGTTTTAAATTTCTGGCTGGGATACAGGAAAATGGTATGACTTTATTATACTTCAGTTGCTATTTATAATAAAATAAAAATACCCAATGTGGCTGCTAAGAAATGAAAATAAATAGTAATCACTCCTTGATCTACTTGGGGAAATTTTCCTTTTCTCCTGTGTAGCTGTAACATATTATTAATTAAACTGGTATTTGAAATTATCTATTAAGTAGAATAATGTTAAATATGCCATGTGGAGCTACACAGTGGATAATATCAGAGGGAATGGATTCAGGTTAGTTGCAGAACTCAAGTTAGATTCTGTGCCTATATAATCTAGAGAGAATGCCTTTTCTCAGTTTTGTCTGAGAATTTATGAATTTAGTTTTATAAATTTTAGAGATTATTCTTTATAACACATTTAATAAATTAAAAGTGATCCAATATCTCTCTTTTTCCCATAAAGAAATTAAATGGTTTAACCCTGACCCTTCACCTTTTAGTTTTAATGTTCAATGTGTTAGGTACACCCTGCTTTCTGATCCCCTATCGTCTGTGATTATTTAATTATTTTTAACAGTTATTGCTTATTTAAATTTTTGTCAATAACAAGTAACCCAATAAATATCAAGGCTTATCATACTCCATGATCATTATGAAACAGAGTGGATTTAATGATATCCTATTTTCCTGATCATCTAACTGAAAAAGTCACACTTACTATCCCTCTCCCTTGTCTTATTATTTTCATAGAAAATTACTTTCTGATTATGTGTGTCTATATATATATATATTAATTTATTGATTATATATACTCCCTCACTACAAGGGTACATCTTATACTCTAGGTTAGGCATAGATAAAAACTAAAGGCTCTATTTATATTTTTACATGTTGGGGGATTGAAAGCATTTTTATAAGTTAATTTTTTGCTTTGTGCAGTGACGCCTTCCATTGGGACATATTTATGTTACCATATTTAAATACTATCTCTGTCCCCATGCCTGTGTATTATGGTGATGAGAACATTCCTGGAAGCCATTCCTGAATTGGGTCGCTAGCACTACTTCCACCGTAGACAGAAATGACTGACACTCACACATATGTCCGACCAGACCTAAAAAAATTATCTCCAGATTTCTCTGTAACCTCCTCCCTTTAAAAGAGCCCGTGGTCACTGTAATGCCTTCTGACATCAAAGGAATATAATAATGTTGTAACAGAGCAGAGCAGCTTGGTGCTACAGACAAATGTTACAGCTCAGAAGGTTCAGCTGAGATTTACGGCTCAGTGTAGCAGCTTAAGGTCACAGCTCTCCCAGTCTGAAGACTCTAGAATCTGATGGTCACTTAAAGAGGTGGAGAAAATCCTTTGTTACACTGGTGGGCTCAGAGGAGCTTGTATTCGGAGTCTGAGCAATTTACCAGAAATGAGAGCCTCCTTCTACAGAAATCTATAGTGTAGGTGAGCATGCTCACTTAAGCAGAGGAACATAGTTACAGAACCTTCCTGAAGCAGAGTGGAGTTGCAAAACATTCTTGTAGGGTGTAGCATGTAAGAATGCTCACAGAGGCAAGGGGGCTGAGTTATAGAACACTCTTGTGAGGGGCAGAGCTTAATAGAATATTTCTGAAAGGTCATACAGTTCAAACAGTCACAGAACATTTTGATACCTTGGGCTAGAGCTGTTACATTTCTGGTACAAAACACTGGGTGGAGAAACTCATGGAAGCAAGGCAAGGGAAAGGCAGGGGCCGATCTTGTGTAGTATTTCTCTATGAGATGTATTAGTCAGTGTTATGTTACTATCATGAAATAACAATAGAGGCATTGACTCTTAAGGAGAATGAGCGAGGCAGGTGTGGTGTTGCACGCCTATAATCCCAGTGCTTGGGAGGATGAGGCAGGAGGATGCCATGAGTTTGAGGCCAGCCTGAGCTACATAGGAAGACCCTATCTCAAAAAACAACAGAGAGAGAGAGAGAGAGAGAGAGAGAGAGAGAGGTTTATTTTGCTCATGGTTTGTTTGGTTGGGAGGCTCCATTGCTTTATGCCCCAGCAAGGGAGGCATAAGTAGGAAGAAGTGCATAGTAGAGTAAATTGCCTACTCCACAGGGGACAAGGAGAACAAAGAATAAGACTGGGCTCTGTGGTCCCCTGAGGCATGGCCCCATCACCTGCCTGAGCACATCCCATTGAACTCCTCACTCAAGGGTCTGCCGCTTCCCATTAGTGCCTGTCAGCGCCAAGCCCTCTCTAACATGTTGTGCTAGTTAGCTTTTTTGCCGCTATTTCCAAATACCCTGGAAAAACAAGAGGAGGCAAAGTTTACTTTGACTCATAGTTTCACAGGTCTCAATCTATGATCAGCCATTGGTTTTAGGTCTGAGGTGGTGGCAGAGAAGAGCATGGAAGCTTTCTGCAAGCTGCTTACCAGAAAGCAGAGAGAATAAGGAATCAGAGAGCGAGTGGCCAGGAATGAGATAACCCCAAGGTTACACCTACATGGCCCACTCCCTCTAACTAGGACCCATATCCTAGGTTTCCATTTCTCCCAGTAATTCCATCAAGTTATGATCTCATCAGTGGGACTCACCCAATGATGGCATTAGAGTGGTTATGATCCGGTCATCTTCTGATAAAACATTTTTGAACACATGAGACTTTGGGGTAACATTTTAGATCTAAGGAATAAGACACATCAAATTTGGGGAACCATATTCATATTAAATTATAGCAGAGGGTAAATTAGAACAGAGAGACAGTGACCTTACTCAGTTGTGCTCATTTTTTTATTGCTTTTGCAAATTTTATAAAACTTTTGACTATGTGAATATATTGCTAAAGGTCTTGGATTATTGCAAGTAAGGATGTTGAAGCTTAGTTTTATTCCTCTTAAGGTAATTCTGCAACTGAACAAAAACCTTCCCTATTTGAAGCATGGATATTGAAGAAATCCATCTACCCAACCCCTTCTATTTGTAGGAAGACCCTAAGAATCCCCTGAGGTATCTCTGAGCAAGTTGAAAACAACTACTTTACCATTTTACTTTCTGTATCCTTTCCTTCATACCTTATGGGAACATTCATTTTTCAAATATGGAGACAAAGCACAATTCCTTTCAGCACAAAAGCTCTTTCATATTTTTAAGAGTGGTCTTATCATTTATTATCAAAAATATAATTTGAATCTTTACTTCTGTTCTGCTGGAAAATTGCCAGGATTTCAAAACCATATCAAAACAAAGCAGCAAAGACCCTTTTTTTGAGAGAAAAAAAATGAAAAATTTGTACAGAGTGCTGCTGTGAAAGCATTGAAGATTGGTGCAATCAGGTTGTGATTATAGATGTATTACCTCTGGCTCTCAAGCCATCAGACCAGAAAATAGTGATTAGGTTGCACAATATAAATATTTGCCCATATGAATATAATTTGGTAAGCAGTTCAGGAAAGTTTCCACCTATAGCCTAGTAATATTATCTAAGAACAGATGATTTCAATACTTTCCATGTATGCTATAGGTGCTTTAACATGGAAACTATTTTCAGATTCGGTGATATCTATAGAGCCTTTGGTTGCAACCTTGTCAGTACACAAAGAAAAGATTCAGAAAGTAGCCCTTGTCCAAGAAGGAAGGTGATTTTGTAACTGGACTGTGGTGAGTGGTATATAGTTTAATTCCTGAAAAGGCCCTGTTATCTTTACAAAATAAAATCTGTTGTCCTATATCCATTAAGGGTCATAGAAAGAATAATAAAATAAATATAAATACATCGTTAATTTAAAGAGGGTAGATCAGAGAACTTTGAGTTTGATACTAGGACAAGGGGCACCCAATGAAACGTCTTCCTAGAACTTAGAAATTAGATTATCTTCATATATTTAATCAAGCAAAAACCAAATACAGTAAATGTATTCATCTGTGAGATGGATATGTGGCCAAGAGTAAGGGAACAGTTAAAATACCAATGTTGATGAACTGGAGAGAACATAGAAGAAAAATCGGAAAGAGAAATACTCTCAGTGATTTAATAATATGTAAAGAGAACTTGAGACAGTGAAGGACGTGGACATACAGACACAGGAAATCAGTAGCCAATACTGACAGGACCCATCTTTTATTTTTGGATCTTAGTGTATCTAACATTGGTTTGTCAGTGGAGTGCAACTGAGTCATGCTTCTCAATTCTTAAAATTCATATTCTATATCCTCCACATTTGCACTTTTTCAAAACATTTTATCTCTTTTATGTCTTCTGGATTTTATTTACATTTTAGAATCAAGTATTCATTTTTACAAATTCTGCTAGGATTTTGATCAGAATTGCGTTTAATCTATATTTATAGAGAATTAACATTGTAATGCTTTTGAGTTTCCTACTCCATTACATTAGATTATTTCTCAATTTATTTACATCTTCTTTAATTTCTCTCAAGAATGTTGTTTTGTTAGTTTTCAGTACAGAGGTATAAATATATTAAATATATCCCTAAGTAGTTTATTTTTTGGGTGTTATTATAAACAATGCATTTAAATTTTCACTTTCCAATTGTTCATTGCTAGTTTATATAAATACAATTTAGTTGCCTGTACTGACCTTTTGCCCTGCATCCTTAATAATTTATTACTTTTTCTGTCTTCATTACATCTCTCAATAATTATGTTGTTTTTACATAAACAAGTTTTAAATTTTTTCCTAATCTGCCATGCCTTCTTTTCTTCCATTATTTTTGATTGTGGTGATCAGAACCTCCAGTGCAAATGTGCAATGAGAAGAAATAATCCCTACCTTCTTTCTGACCACCGGATGCCTACATTTAGCCTTTTGCCATTAAAAATAATGTAAGTTATAGTTTCTTGTAGATGCTTTTTATAGTTGAAAAGATTTCTAACTCTTCCTAGTTCCCTGACAGTTTTAACAATGAATGGTGGTTGAATTTGTCAAATGTTCTTTCTGCATCTATTGAGATGATTATATACATTTTGTCTCATATTCTTTTTTTTTTTTTTTTTTTTTTTTTTGTATTGGGGATTGAACTCAGGCCCTTGTACTTGTGAGGCAGGTGCTGAAACCACTGAGCTAAATCCCCAGCCCTTTCTTTTAATGTGGTGAATTAAACTGTCTTTTGGAGCTTACACCAATCTGGCACTATTGTGGTAAACCATACTTGGTCATGTTTGTATATGTTCTATTTTAATGTAGTTTTTATTAATACATGTTTGCAGTATAGAATGATTATATTTCTCATACGCTGTTTCCAAGATGTAGCTATTGGGAGTTGTGATTTTATAAACACGGCTATGCATGTATCACTGTAGTATGATTTTTAAAACTCTTTTGAAACAATGCCTAGAAGGTGAATAGCTGGATGAATAGAATTTCTAGTTTTAGCTTTTTGAGAAATCTCTATACTGATCTCCATAGAGGTTGTACTAGTTTACATTTCCACCAAAATGATCCTGTACTTACAAGACTCCCAAAATTCCACTAAAAAACTCCTAGCAATGTAGCAGAATACAAAATCAACACACAAAAATCAGTAGAGTTCCTATACACTAACAATGAACTCACTGAAAAAGAAATTAGGAAAAATACCATTCACAGTAGCATCAAGAAACATTAACCTAAACACGAAAGTGAAAGAGCTCTACAATGAAAATAACATCACTCTGAAAGGCAAACAGAAGAGGATCAGAAAGTGGAAAGATGTCCAATGTTACTGGATAGGGAGAAGCAATATATTCAAAGTGGCTAGGTGTCCAAAACTGATATATAAATTTAATGCAACCCCAATATTGTATCCCACAGTTTCACTTTTAGCATCTGAGGCAAGCTGTGGCAAGATGTGAAGTCCAAAGGGCTCTGCCCCATGACACTTCCAGTAAATGTGGATCCCATGGCTTCTCTCTTGGGCTGGCTTTACTCACTCCTTAGCTTTCCTCAGACTGTCCACGTTTCTGGCTTCTCCAAATTCCTGGGGTCTCCACTGCACCTTCAGCTTCACATTCATAGCTTCACACACTGCCCTCTCAGGGGCACCCTGCCTGGCCTCTCAGGCCTTCTTCTGCAATCTGGGTGGAAGCGTCTGGACACTACAGCACTTGCATTCTGCCTGCACCTAAAACCAGTGCCACAAGGATGACACCAAAGTCCAGCTGGAACAGCAGCCAGGCTCCCTTCTCTCTTAGCTATAGGGATCCAGTGTCTATGAACCAAATCCCAAGGAACAACTTCCATAGGCCACTGCTATTCTGGAACATGGCGCTCTGGATCTCTCTTCTCAGAGCAAAGTCTCGCTTTTGCAATCTTGAGGGTGCAAAGGGTGGAGTCCTGCTGCTTCTTCTGATGCCCTCCAGTTGTCTTATCTACTCTCCTGTTTTTTGTTTGTTCGTTTCTTTTTTTTTTTCTCAGCAATCAAGATCTCATCTGCTCTATCTTTGAAAGCTGTAGCTTTATAGGAGTCTTCTTTCTGGGCAAACTCAAAAATTTTTAAATCATTCTGCTGGGCTCTTTGCTTCTGATTCTCAACATAAATCTGGCTTAAGGCCTCCAATAGTAGCCATGCCACAGCCTCAACATTAGACTGCCTTGAAATTTCTTCTGTCAGATTAATTATTCCATAGCCCTTAATCTCAGTCTCAGGCAGTCTCTGAACACAAGAAAATGTAGACAAATTTTCTGCTGTGACATAACACACATGGCCTGAAATCCAGCGGCCAATGCAGTCTCTTTGTTGTTGTTGTTGTTTTTTAGAGTAGGGCAAATTTATTGAGGGAAAGAAAGTTTCTGTCTGAGAGAGACAGAAGGGGGACCGGAAAGCCCCTCAAAAATCTAAATGTTAAAACAGAAACATTAAGCTTTTGAGTAAATTGCTCAAACTCTGTACTCCTCTGTAAGGTGATATTATCACTGTAATTTATCTTATGTGATTGTTATAAGGTTTAAATGTGTTGAGATGTCTAGAAAATAACTTGGCCCGATTCCTCCTTTTCCTCCTCCTCCTCCTCGTCCTTTTCTCTTTTTCTCCTTTTCACTTCCTCCTCTTCTCTTTCTTCTTTCATTTCTTTTTACTTTAGCTATTATTGCCCTCCACACTGGAACGTAAGCTATGGCAAGAAGAACTTTCTAAATCCTGTCTACATCTTTTGTCTGTTTTCCCAGAATCTACAAAAGTAATCAGTACAAGAAAGTCTTCACTAGTTAAAGCATACTTGATCTTAGCCAAAAGCCTGAGAAGTGAGTTTACTAGGTAAAGTAAATGAGGTTATATATTAAACATTTGGGAGGCATGCTGTCCATACAAGGACATGTGTGTCCACATTTGGATACTGTCAAAACTGACCTGTCATTTAGGAAATGTCTAATAAAGTTGAGCTAATGTAATTATCAGACCTTTGTTCAAATGAAGCAAATTTTTGTTGTTGTTGTTGGAAAGAACACAATAATTTAACAAATATGAATTGAGTGCTAATTTTATGTGAGGTAATTATCCAAAAATACTTGGGAATGTTTCGGTGAAAGACAACCTCTGACTTCAAGGATTTAATTTAATGTAAAGAAGTTATATGGTCTTCAAAAATCGGACATTGGACTTGATAGCCAAACTCCCTTAAATCTTAAATTGATAGTGTATGAAAAATTAAAAAAGTTAAAAAAGTTTTCTATTCTGTATTTTATTTTGTTTTTCATTTAATAGGCTGGTCCTTAATATTTCATTTTTTCCAAAAAATTTTAATGACTTACTTCCTTACCTGCTTTCTCACACATTAAAAATGGGATTAAATGGAAAGCTGGAGATCAACATTTTCTGTAGATTGTCTGAAAACAACTCATGGTGTTTGACATTTTCTTTAGAAAATTTCTTACATTACATGGATCTTTCACTGAATTTGGTTTTATTTTACTTAGAAGTAATGAAATTTGTTTCACTGAAATTTGAGCCTGAGATTCCTAGTTTTCCCCCCAGATTTTACTCAGCTTCCCAGTACATGAACATTGCTCTAAAATAAACCCAGTGGTCTTGCATTTATGTTATGGCACTAAAACAACTGTACCCATGAGTCTATTTTTTAAAAATTGAGTTTATTGGTACATTTTAGGGATACAGTACAGTTGCATTCATTGTTGGGATCTTGTACCTCTACATGACAGGTCTTGGTTCTTATTTTCCACCCCTGTTCCTGCCCTCCCTTCACCCCCTCCCCCCTCTCCATTTATAAATATTTTATTTCCATCTTTTCATTCCCATGAGTCTAATTTTTAAATAGAGAGACTCCTTTGATTTTTGTAGTGAACAATGTTTTCTTGAAAGATATAGTTAGTTTTTCTTTCTTGAATATTTATTTTTAATTTTAGTTTTCCATGTACTTTAATGTTACTCCCAAATTTTAGACACTGCAATTTCTCCTATTTCAAGGGATAGTTCTTTAAAAATAAGTTCTCTATGCCAATCCTAATTATGGGGCAAGATTCTACCTCCTGGACATAACTATCAAATCTGTTATCACTTACGATCTGCCAGTTTTTCTTTCTTTCACCTATTTGTCCATCTGGCCATATACTCCCACACCTTTAACATTTATGAATCATTGGCAGTAGTCACACTCAATTGTTATAACTCACTAGGAATCCTGGCCAGAGTTCTCATCATTTAAAAGATATTTCCCTCTTCCACCTTGTCTCATTTTAACAGGACAACTGGCACATGTGCTTCTTTTTACTGTAATTTCAAAAATGGGTGCCAGCTTAGTGATGTCCATATTTAAATCACTTACACATGGAGCCTTTTGCTCTAGAATCATACAAATAAAGAAATCTTTCACAGTTGCTTTTGGCCAGCATGGATATAAAATTTAAATGGAGTAAATTTCTAAGGCATTAGAGCAAATAAAAATTTATTTCAGTTTTGTAGGAAGATTGTGCATGTTCATTATCTTTAGACAAATTATATTAGTGCATCCTAGAGAAGATATTCTATAGCTTGAAACACTATTTCCACATCTTTAAATATTTATATTTGTGAAGTTCCTCTGCAAAGAATTCATATTTTAAGGTTTTATTGTGTGAAGGACACTTAGGATGAGATCTACTGTCTCATTTTAAGTGCATGATACATTACTGTTGAATATGGGTATAATACTGCATAGCAGATCTCTAGAGCTTACTTGTCTCGATTGGCCATTCTACTCTTTGAATCTATGAATTTGACCATAAGAGATACTTCACATAAGTGGAATCAGGCAGCATTTGTCTTTCTGTGACTGCCTTATTTCACTTAGTTTAAGGTCTCAAACTTCATCTATGTTGTAGTTTATTGCAAACAGCCTACTTCATAAAGGCCAAGTAATATCCCATTGCACATATGCAACACATTTTCTTTTCCACTGCTGCTGAACATTTAGATACTGGAGATCTCAGGTATTATGAATAGTGCTGCAACAAACATAAAAGTGCTAAAATATCTCTAGGATCCTGATTTCAATTCCTTTTTTTTTTTTTTTGACACTGGGAATTGAACTCATGACCTTAGCATTGAATTTAAGTTATATCCCCAACACTCCCACCTTTTTTGACAAGGTATTGCTAAGTCACCAAGCTGCCCAGGTTGTGCTGTGGCTTGTGATCTTCCTGCCTCAGCTTCCTCGAGTGTTGGGATTACAGGTATGCAACACATGTTTGGCCTAATTGCAGTTCTATAGAAAAAAATATCCAGAAGCAGGACTGTGGATCACATGGAAGTTCTAGTGTCAGTCTTTTGAGGAACCGCCATCCTGTTTCACCCGGTGGTCACCCCCATTGTTCCTTCTTCACATTTTGATCAATATTAGCTTTTTAAACATTTTTAATAGTGGCCACCATGAAAAGTGTAGGATGGTGTAGGGTGATATGTCAGGGTGGTTTTGATGTTCCTGTCACAGGTGACTAGTGATGCTGAGATCCTTTTCTGTATCTAGTTGGCTGTCAGGTCACTTCTTGTTTGGAGAACTATCTATTTAGGCTCTTAGCCTAATTGTAGTTAGTTATTGTTTTATGGCTAGTGAGTTGTAGGAGTTCTTTTATACCTTGGAGATTGGCCCTTCATCAGATAAATGTTTTGGAAATACTTTCTCCCATTCTATAGGTTGCTTTTACATTCTGCTTTCCTTCCTTCCTTCCTTCATCTATCTACCTTTCTTTCTTTCTTTCTTTCTTTCTTTCTTTCTTTCTTTCTTTCTTTCTTTCTTTCTTTCTTTCTTTCTTTCTTCCTTTCTTCCTTTCTTTCTTTCTTTCTGGAGAAGCACATTAATTTGATATAGTCCTACTTGTTTATTTTTGCTTTTGTTTCCTGTACTTTTGATGCTATATTTAAAAAATCACTTTCAAGATCAGTGTCATAAAGTTTTTCTGTTTTTTCCAAAGTGTTTTATAGTTTAGGGGTCTTACATTTAAGCTGTCAACCAATGTTGAGGTATTTTCATATATGATGTAAAAGAAGTGTACAATTTCATTCTTTTGCATGTGACATTCAGTTTTCCCAACACCATTTGTTGAAGAGATTATTCTGCCATTACTATGTATCTTCACACTTTGGTCAAGATCAGTTGATAGATGGTGAATGTGTAGATTTATTTTTGGCCCCTATTCACATTGGTTGGAGTGTCTGTCTTTATGTTAGTGCTGTTCTGTTTAATTTGCTATAGTTTTGTAATGTATTTTGAAATCAGTAAATGTGATGCTTCCAGCTTTGTTCTTTTACTAGATTATTTTGCCATTCGTGGTATTTTTTGGTTTCATATGAATTATAGAATTGGTTTTTTTCTTTTTCTCTAAAATCTGCCATTCCAATGTGGGTAGGGACTGCTCTGAATCTGTAGCTTGCTCTGGGGAGTATGGGCATTTCAGCAATATTAAGTTGTGGCCTAGATATGGATGTGTATTCCCTGTCCCTTGTGGTGTGATGCCTTGCCCGGCATCAGGACTGCTAGCAAGAAGCCATCACGAGGTGTGGCACCTTGACCATGGACATCCAGAACCATGAGCTAAAATAAACTTTTAAAAAATAACTTATGTGGTATTGTGTTATTAGCCACAGAATGCAGAGTAATTTGTAAATCTTCCAATTTGTGAACATAAGATGCCTTTCATTTGTTTCCATTATCATTAATTTATTTCATTAATGTTTTGTACTTTTTACTATATGAATCTTTCACATCTTTATTGAGTGTTTTATTCTTTTTTGGCAGTATTGTAAATGAGACTGTTTCCTGATCTACTTTCAAATTGTTCATCATGGTGTAGAGAAACAAATTAATTTTTGTATGTTCATTTTGTACCCTGAAACTTTACTGAGTTCATTTATCAGTTCAATTTTAAAATATTTCATTTAATTTGTTTAGTTATTAAAAGAAATTTTATTGTGAGATTTACAATGTATTATGCAATCATGTATTAAAATGGGAATTATAGTAAAGTAGATTAACATTTCATTTTGAAGTTATAGAAAAAGGGAACCATAGTGCAGTGTTAGTGGCAATGTAGATTTTTAAAGGTATTATGAAAGATTTATAGTGGCTCTACAAGAAATTAAAAATAGAACTACCCCATGCTCCAGTGTCCCTCTCCTGGGTGTATTCCCGAAGGAGACGAAATCACTGCCTCATAAAGAGATCACATCCCATGTGCAGTGCAGCATTATTCATAATAGTTAAGATTTGGAAGCCACCAACATATCCACTGAGGAATAAACGAGTGAATGAACAGTGATTATATACAGTGATTATATATTATATAGTGTTATGTATTTTGTATTATGTAATTACTCTTATTCAGACTAGTTTTTTTTTTTTTTGAGAAAGGGTCTCACTATGTAGTTGAGACTGACTTAGAACTTACTCTTGTTGCCCAGGCTGGTCTCGAACTCACAGCAATCCTCCTGCCTCAGCCTCCCAAGTGCTAGGATTACAGGCGTGCGCCACCAGGCCTGGCCAGACTACTTTTTTTTTCTAATGAATCATTTAGAATTTTCTATGTACATGTTGTCTGAGAACAAGGCCAAGTTCATTCCTTCATTTCTGATTTCAATGCTTTTGCTCTCTTTTTTGCCTAAGATCTTCAGAAGTGTTATGGAATAGAATCAGTAAGACTGGGCAACTGCTTTGTTCGTGACCTTCGAGGAAGTGCTTTCAGTTTTCATTGTTGAAGTGGTTGGTAAGTGCGGTCTTTTCACCTTTGGTCTTTATTATGTTGGAGTAATTTCATTCTATCATATCTTCATAATTTTTCAAAAGCTTTATCATTAAAATGTTTTGAATTTTGCCAAATGATTTCTCTTCATCTATTAAGGTGTTTGTGATTTTTATCCTACATTCTGTTGTGTGGTGTCTTCATTACTTCCCATGTGCTGGGACAGAATACCTGACACTCACAGCTTAGGGAAGGAGAGGTATATTCTGGCTCATGGTTTCAGTCCATGCTCTGCTGCACTCCAGACAGGGCAGTGCAGCAGAGGCACGCGGCAGAGGAGAGCTCCTCAGAGCATGGTGGACAGGAAGCAGAGAGAGAGAAGGGAGAGCTGGGCGGGGGGGGGAGTTCACCCTTCCGGTCACACACCCAGAGACCCCCTTCTTCCAGACAGAACCCACCTCCAACAGCCAGTCAGCAGCAAGCCCCATAATCCAGTCACCTCCCACAAGCCCTGCCAACGGGCACGTGAGGCTTTGGGGGGAAATCCAGATATAAATTATGATGTGTGGTGTACAGGATTCATTGAATTACATCTCAGGGTTACATTTGCTTGGTCATGGTTCATGATCTTTCCAGTGTACTGCTGAGTTTACTCTGCTAATATGTTTTTGACAATTTTTACATGTATACTCACCAGCTCTGTAGTTTTCTGTGGTGCCTTTATCTGTCTTTGGCATCAGGGCAATGTTGGCCTCATGATAGGAGTTTGGAAGTATTTCTTCCCCTTTAATATTTTGGAAGATTTCAGAAGAACTGGAGTCTTCTTCTTCTTCTTCTTCTCCTCCTCCTCCCCTCCTCCTCCTCCAAAAACCTCCTCCTCCTCCTCCTCCTTCTTCGCTTTCTTTTTGGCACTGGGGATCGAACTTGGGTCCTTGCCCTTGCAAGGCAGGCAGCGGAACCACTGAGCTAAATCCCCAGGCCCTAGTTCATTCTTCTTTATACATTTGGTAGACGATATCATGAAGATAACTGCTCCTGAGCTTTTTAATTTTTATAACTGCAGGGTTTTTGATGGATGACTGAATCTCACCACTTCCTCTTCCTGATCTGGACTTTGACAGGTTCTATGTTTCTAGGATTGATCTGCTCCTTATTGTTATGCAGTCGGCTGGTGAATAGCTGTTCCTTGTAGTTCTGCGGGATCTCTTTGTGCTATTGTAGTATCAGTTATCATGTATTTTCTTTCACGTTTTATTTCTTTGAATTGAGCCACCTCTACGCTTTCATAGTTTATTTAATGGCTTATGAATTTTGTTTACCTTCTAAATAAACAACTCAATTGTGTTAACATAAAATTTTTCTCTTTTTTATGTAACTTTATTCTCTAATCTTTGTTATATTTTTCCTTTCAATTTTGAGTTTAATTTGTTCATTTGCTAATTTCTTGGGGTTTAGACTGCAATTTTTTAATTAAGTTTTTTGGTACTTTTTAGGTATACGCTATACTGACATTCATCATTGGGCATTTGCACATTTATATATTATATCTTGGTTCTTATTTTTCCCCATTCCCCTGCCCTCCCTTCAACCCCTCCACCCCTCCCTGTTTACAAAGACTTGGTTTCCATTTTTTCCTTTTCTCATATTTATCCTTACCCTTCTTTCCTTTTTCCCTGCCTCTCTCACTTCTTCTTCCCCATTGGACCTTTTCTTTCCATTTCAAATTATATATTATATATTTTGATCTTTATTTACACGTTTTTGTTTGTTTTTAGAGACAGGATCTCACTGTGTAGTTCAGACTGCTGTGCAACCCAGGCTGGTTTTCAACTCTCAGCGATCCTCCTGCTTCAGCCTCCTGAGTGCTGGGATTACAGGAATGTGCCACCACACCCTGCTTATTTATACTTATTTTTACACTTTATTTACATTTATTTTCAGTTTCTCATACTAGACAAATTATTTCATGTTTACACATGGGTATCCTATTTATATCACTAAGGTATGATTCTTTTAATCATTTTGGGAAGATACCCAGCAGGGAATAGCTGCGTCAAATAGGACCTCTAATCCTAGTTTTTTGAGGTATCTCCACACTGAATTCCACAGTTCTTGCACCACTCTACACTCCCACCAGCAGTAGAGAAGCGTTCCCTTTTCTCCACAACCCCACCAGCATTTGTTATTGGTTGATTTCTTGATAGTAGCCATTCAGATGACATGATACTCTATATAAAAGGCACCAAGAACTCCACCAAAGTCTTCTATTCTTAATTACCAAATTCAGTAGAGTAGCTCAATACAAGGTCAACACACAAAAATCAGTAGCCTTCCTGTGGTGTCCGCATCCCACACTGCTTTCTCCATTGTCCAAGTAGTTAGAATGGACCAGTCTTGCCCAATCCCCAAGACCAGAAGCCAGTTCTCTGGGGAGCCTTCTCAGATTGGCTGGGGTTCAGGATGTGTAAATAAATCCCCTTCTTCCCTGGGGGAGACTGGGAGCTATGAGGATTTATTCTTGATCATGTGACATCATGTTGGGGTCAGGGATCTTGGATATAGTGTGTCTCGAATATCCCTACTGGTTTGGCAAGTCTGGTTTCACCTCCAAGGGTGCAGGACTCTTTCACTTAGTTTCTGGATTTTTTAACAAGGAAAATTGTGCATTGTTGCTGAATTGTTGTATTTGTTGAGGAGAAGAGTTTGTGACTTCCTATTATATCATCTCCTATAAGGCATTTTGTCTATGGAATTCGTTACCTGGAAAGTATTCTGGGTACCATTCTGGCCATTCTTTTCAGATTCTGGTACCCAGTGTATTAACTATTTGTATTCTCTAAAATTTTTAATGAAAAATTGTTTTTTAAATAGAATTAATCAAAGAGATTTTTAGTATTTTTCTTTATTAACATCTACATGTATTATACTGAAATGATGTAACCAAGAAGATGCTTACATAAAAGATGGACATATGGAAGATCTATGGCTAATACATTTTTTTCAGATGTCAGAATACATGTATTACCTCATATTTCTTTGTGGGGGGAGAATAATGAGTAGAGCATTATTAATTTGATGATAAGAAAAGCACTTATAATTATTTATTTATTTTTCAGTACTGGGGATCAAACTCAGGACCTTGTGCTTGTGAGGCAGGCATGGCACCACTGAGTTAAATCTCCAGGCCCTAAGAGCTTATAAATTAACAAGGAATAATTTCCCATTAATATACAAATGTTAAAGGTGTGAAGAAAGAATTTTTGTCTATAATATAGATATGAAAACTATAATTTGATTGATAATACAAATAAAATATCGACTTGCCACAATAATAAAAGAAATAACAAATAAACAGTAAAACTATATTTTGTTTCAAAATTTGTTATAGATTTAAAATAATATATGTTATTATATGTTACCATTTAAAAAGTGGAATTTCTTATACTTGCTGGTAGGGTTGTAATTATATTATTTCAGGAAATCAAATTGGCATCCTCTCTCAAAGTGTTAACATATTTCTAATACACCATGAACAGGAAATTCAGTTTTAGAAGTGCATTCTATATAACCAAAGCCCTACACATATATCTTATTATGTGTGTAATGTTATTTATATTAACATGTTAATTGTATGCTATCTTTAACAGTGGACCTCCACCAATAAGATATTAAATGCATTTATTGTGTTGCCAAATAGTCTGCTCCTTCCTGATTTTTCCCATTTCCCCATTTCAGTTAAAAGGAATCACCTGCTCAGGTAAAATAAATGAGATTGTTTTTATTTTTCCTTATGCTTAACATCAGATCCTTCCCTTTCTCTCTCTCTTTCTCTCTCTCTCTCTCTCTCTCTCTCTCTCTCTCTCTCTCTCTGTGAAGGGAATTAAACTCAGGGCCTGTGCACTGAGCTACATGCTCAGCCCTTTAATTTTTTTTCTTTGAGATAGGATCTTTCAAAATTAGCAGATTGTCCAGGATGGGCTTGAATTTGTGATTCTATTGCCTCAGCTCCCAGGGAAAGTAGGCATGAGCTACCATGCCCAGGTCCCAAATCTCTTCTTACAAATTGATACCTTTTTTTTTCTAACACAGTCTAGGGAAATCCTGTTACTTGGTAACAAAAACTTCACTAAATTTGGCATGGGAACACCTGAATTCAGCCATAGGTGTTTGACCAAGCTATTTGATTACTCTATACTTCATTTTTCCATGTATAAAACAGAGATGATATATACCTCTTATTGACTGCTGACACAGGTAATGAATGTGATAGTGCTGTGTTGTGCATGTCTGGGCTTACATTCTCCCTGCACAGATTGCCTGGTGCCTTTTGCCTGTAGTCAAGAACTGAGATTCATTCCCTCAAGGGACATGGGGAAAATAGGAATGTGTTAAATATAGATAATAAAGGACACAATGCATAACCTCTTTTAAGTCTATGAAGTGATACATCGAATAAAATGGTTAAATAGCTTCAGAACAGTTAAAGTAAAGCCATATATCTACACCTGTGCACACAAACGTGTGAGTCAGACATTGGCAAAAGAGAAGAAATATGGAGCGGGGAGTTTGGATATAAACAACTTTTTTTTTTGGTGCTCAACTTGTATAAAGAATTCTCTTCTGTTGTTCCCACAGTTTTAAACATACTGATTTTGGACTTAGGATCACAGGGTATTAGGTGAAAGTAGTTAGGAGGGGCTTTTCTACTAGGAGGTAATAGCAAGACAGAGCTGCATGTAATAAACCTATGTTTGTCTGGAATGGTTGTAACACTGCCTGACTTTGTCTTCATTCCTTTGTTACTCTTGTTCTGTTAATATCTGAACATTTTGTTAATATCTGAATATTTTGACCCAACTCACTGGATCTTTAACAGCAACTGCAAGACACGTAGCTCTCCTTTTCTCTGTTGGCTATCATGACAAAGTCTCCTTCAAGATATTTTGGAATTTTTATTGACAGAGTTTTCCATTCTGGTGAAATTAATTATCATTAATTACCTATATTTAAAAAAATTGGAAATATGGAGTCCAACATGGTTAAGTGAAGCATTGAATAAATTCATTTAGCAAGACGGGAGGGCAGGGAAAGAAAGAGGATCAGTATTGAATATTTATATATCCCACAATGAATATATTCATTATGAACCACAATGTACTAATCAAAATTTTAAAAAAGAATCTGTATCTCTATGTACATGTACATATAACCCACATGCATTGAAAGACTTCAGCCATTGTGTGTGTGTGTGTGTGTGTCTGTGTGTGTCCCTCTGGGCTCCCTGAGTCTGCAATCCTGTTTCACTAAGCTCATATGAAATGTGGCTGCAGGCAGAAACACGGCACTGTATGCTAGATGTGTGTTTTTGTTTCAGCGTAATTGTCACCATGGCCTAACAGGTTTGATTAGCTTCATTAGCAGGAAAGCCCTGTGGGGAACTTTAGATCAAAAACAGTAAAAACCGGGATTGTCAACAAACTCTTCGTCATTGCTGGGCCCAGTAGCCAATTTAGAAATTGATTGTCTCTGGTAATTGGATTTACTGGGGTTACTGTTTCAGTATCATATTGGAATTGTGCTGCTTTCTCTTCAGTGGCACACAGCTGAATTCTGCTGTCTGCCTTACCACTGTTTTGACAGAATAATCTGGATTCCCGCTGAAAACATTGTTTGATAATGTGAAAAAAAGCATCATGACACTGACTAATTATATGATATTTAAATTGTATTATTAGCTGAATTGATGAAAAGTTCAGGGGAAAAGAGGGTATTATGGGTTGTAACTAGATATCCCCTCAAAGCTCCATGCACGCAGGGGTGGGGTTTTTTCAGCAGTGGCTAGTTCTAAGGTGAGTGATATTGGGAACAAGGGTGTGTGGCACTTGATTTGCCTACTAATTAGTTTATCAGTTCTTGGTGTGGATAATTGGCCCAAGATGGGTGTGAATGACATCACCCAAAAGGCTCGTAGCCTGCATGAGATAAAAAGGAAAGGGAGGTTACTGCTGCTATTTGCTGCCTCCTGCCTACCTCGCCACGGACTGTTTCTCTTCTGCCATGCCCCTCTACCATGCCCCTTTGCCATGCCGCTCTGACTTGGAACGATGGACTGAAACCTCTACAAACTGTGAGCTGAAGTAAATCTCTCTTCTTTTAATTTGTGGGCATCCGATATTTTGTCTCAGCAACAAGAAAAGTAACTAAAACAGAAAAGATAAAATGGCTGCTTATTGTTAAGTGTTATATTGTGATTCTTATATTGTTTGCATTTCTTAAAAGTCAGTACTTTCTAGGTTAATCCTAATCTTACAGAGGTGAGAAAGAACCATTGCGTTCTAGGTCCATTCTCAGGGAAACGTGTTCCAGACATCGCACGCACAGGTTATAAACTCGGATTAACAAATGTCTTTTTAAAAATTATCTTCCCACAAAAGTTCTATTTGATTTATAATGCTATCCTCTCTAGATTTAACCAGAGGGTTTCTTTTGGTCTTGATGAAAAATCTGAATATTTTCTTTAGATTTCTCATCATTCTAGTGGCAATAATAACATTTTTCATAGATAGCTCGAATGGACTAAATTGTGTGTATGTGAAGCATCTCAATACTTGAAACAGACATTCTCACTTATTAGTGTCCTTTTTCTTCTGATTATTGAACCAGCTATTCATTCATTACAAAGTATCTTTTGTACCAGAGAGCCACAGTAATTTAAATTCTCAAGGTGTTCATTAATTTATATAATGTTGTCAAAAATCTCCAAATAATTAAAGTAAATAGAAACCAAAGATTTCACTCCTTTACTCATGCTTCTTGCTTTTCTTCTTTCTTTAAAAGAATAATGGCGGATTTGATGAACATGAGTATTGTTTTCAAAGTCCTTATAGCCTGTCTTGATTAGTAGGTTGTATCTGATTAAATGTTCCTTGTCAGGGACCCCATCAACCTGCCAGCTAGGAAAAAGAAATTTGCCTTAATTTAAAGGACAATTAGGCAAAATGTAGTGAACTTGGTCTTGTGCCATTTGTCTTGAATATAATAACCCAAAAGACAGGCAGGGTTCTGTGTTGCATTCAGTCCATATTTTGCATCCTTTGAATGCATCTGCTGTTAAAATTCTGGTCTTAGTTAATTCCCACTAGCTTGTGGATTACTTGGCTTCTATGACTTAACTCAGGCCATTTCTCCACCTTAAATACCATCATCCCTTCTGTTTCTTGATCTTCATCTTAGAGGTCCAAGGCAAATGCCTGAGGCTCTCAGTGTCATTTCTACACACACAAGAACCAAGGATTTTCCTCTGAATCCCTGTGGCACTCAGTAGTACCACTTCTTTGCCACACTGTGTGACTACCTTGCATTTTAAGTATTGCTTTTAGGGCTGGAATTCATCATCTTCCACGCTGAATCTGTTCTCCCTCCAGAGCACCTATTGTGATAGTACTGTGCTATCCAAATAAGTGACCAGCCACAAAGAGAGGCATAATCTGTGGCTTCCCTATTCTTTCATCCTTTTCCATGGTGTACATGAAATCCTGTGGCATCTCCGTTCCTCTGTCTTCTCCATTTAGTGACATCCTCGGTTCCTTAATTCAAGTGAGGTCATCTTTTTGCCTGGATAATCATTACCGTTTTCTTCAACTGGGTGCACTCTGGTATTGCTGACATTTAATCTACCCTTCCTCTGTGGCCAGAAAAATATTTGTTAAGATGCAGCCTTTTTACTTTATTGCTCAAAACTTTTCAAAGGTTCTGAAATACCTTTAAATTAAAGTCCAAATTTTCTAGCATAACATACAAAAACCTGTATTGATCTTCCAGGCCCTACTTAGTTATCCAAATGTATCTCTGGGAATGCTCCCCTTTTTACTCTAAATTCCTGACATGCTGAGGTGAACATGGATATTAATGAATGTGAAATGCGACATTTCCTATTGTTCTAGAATCAATGAATAAGGAATGAGACTTTTCTTATTGTTTCAGAATTAAAGAATGAAATGAGATTTTTTTTTCTATTATTTTAGAATTTCAGCTAATGCCTCAGAGGCAAGAGTGGTATATAGTAGATATTGATGGCCTCTAAAGGGAGTGGTGAGGCATTTCTACAGGACTTTAAAAAATATTAAAATGAATATGACTGTCATTTCCCATAATCCACCTCTTGGATACAAGAGAAAAACTAGAAAACAACAAGATGGTTCATTGGAAAACAGAATTACTAGTGGTAGATGGTGCTGGGTATGTCCTCTCCTCATTCCAAGGACTTCAGAAAGAGTGCATCCTCTTCCCCAAGTCATGGGAGGAGTTATCCCAAGTATCACCATGGAGACTCAAGGTGCCCGGAAGAGAGAAGCCACAAACAACTAAGTTGGAGGTTTGCCATGCTGTGCAATGCTATCTTTCACTCTGGAATACAGTGAAGCTAAGGGTTGAGAAAGAATTCTCCCCTGGAGATTGGAAACACTTGAGCATGGAACCTGGTTATCTTCTCTTTTATGGTGAATTTCTTGGCAGTAGGCTGAGGGAAGTGGCAACGTGCAGGAAACAAGGTTTTGTTGGTAGAAGCAGTGCCTGTTGGGGCATGAATGTGGGAGTTTCCCATTGGCCAAGTGGATGCAATGGAGAGAGCATCCAATGCTTGGGGAGGTGTGGGGGACACATCCCTATGCTCCAGATGAGGTGTAGCCCCAGGGGCAGGAGCTTGCAGGGATGGGTGGTGGGGGTGGAGTTGCTAAAGACCAGTGGAGGGAATGTGCTGTCTGCGTGAAACAAATACAGTGCTCAGGTCTCTGCAGAAGTCAGGCATGGGCTCTAAAGGACATGGGAACACCTCATGGAACAAGTAGGCAGTAGTCATGGACACTGTGGTAACCAATGGGAATCAGCCAAGAGAGACCTGCAAGCTCATCTGCCACACAGAGCTCCTCCCCTGTTTTCTAACCTTCCCTTCCCTTACTCTCTCCATAGAGATCTGGTCTATTACCTTAAAGTAATAGGAAGAAGACAGGCAGGAAGAGTTAAGAAAGGGACCAGGCTCCCTCCCCACTGCAGTCCAAGAGGCTTGAGCTGGGGAGAGAAAAGAGGCTGTGAATGATAAGTGATTAACTCATTTCTTTAATGATGGATATTTTGCATCTGGAACTGTTCTAGATACAGGAAACATAAGAGTCAACAAAACATACAATGGCTTTTGCATTTATGGCCATTATTATCTAATAGAGGGGAATGAATGAATGAAGCTCAATAATAAAAATATATATGTAGAAAGTGAAATGTGCTGTGGAAAAAATATAAAGCAGGAGAGAAGAGAGGGCACATTGGCGGGGTAGGGTATTAGATGTGCAAGAGATAAGAAATATTTCCCAACCAACAAAGACAACTGGATTTGCCGATGCATTGGAGGTAGCCTGTGAGAGATGGGAGGCAAGCATGGTTTTGGGCCTAAGCAGTTGGAAGATGAGAGTTCCTAGTAAGTTGGAAGGGCCTCACTGGAGGAGGAACCCATTACACCTCTGAAGGGAAATAACAAGGAGGCAATTGGAGTCAAAGAGAGGGTTGGGTCTGGAGCTATTAATCAGGTCATGATCAGTGTGAGGATGTCATTTAAAGCTGTGAGATTGAGGGAGGCTAAAATTTTTACTCATATGGATGGGAATTTTTTGCTATCTGAAAGTAAAATTATTTTTAGAGCTGAAAATGGTGGGTTTGGTATAAGATGGTGTAAAGAGGCTGGGGGCAGAGAGGATCCAACAGAGCACGTGAGGGTCAGAGACAGGAGGAAAATATGCTTCCTGTTTGTGTCCCATTAAAGATGGCGAACCATCCCTGTGCTGAGAGCACCTGCTCTCCCACACATGCACATGACTTTCCCAGCCTGGGATTTTCCTACAGTAATGTGCAATTCTCTAAGGTCTCTTCCTGAGGAGCATTTATTTTTCTCTGATGACTGAATCTGTTCTCTTCCTATGAGGTCACAGGTGCTTTTCTAACTGTAGGACTCCACCAGGTCAGGGACTCTGTCTTACTGGCCTCCTTCTCACTAGAGGACACATGCATCGTACATGTCTGATGAGGAATCACACGTTAGCAAGCGAGTTAAGTGCAAAGGCCGCACTTTTTACTTTGTGCTTCCTGTGGTGCTTGGGTAACAGGTGTCACATTTAGGAGTTAAATCTCATATTCAATAGCATTGAATAGGCAGACTTGAGTCCCTATCAATCCTGTGAGTTTCTGTCCTTTTCCTGTTTTCGGTGCTAAGGTCTGAACTCAGGGTTGGGAGCTTGTTTAACATATACTCCAAATACTGAGCTACACTTCCTCTGGTGACTTTATTTTTAAACTTTCAGAAGGTTTTAAAAAATGTGTTGGGGCCAGGGGATTTAGCTCAGCGGTTCAGTGACCTGCCTTGCAAGCGCAAGGACCCAAGTTCAATCCCTGGTAACAACAACAAAAAAAAAAAGTGTTGGTTGAGAATGACTGAACTTACATTCTAGAATGAAAACTATACATAATTCACTACGCATTTATTTTACATATGCGTATATAATGGCTTGCTTTTGTACTCACCAGCTTAAAGGAGAACATCCACAGCTTAAAGGAGAAGTGGGTTTCGGTCCATGGTCAGCTGGCTCCTTGGCAGAGACCCCCTGGTGGAAGGGCTTGGCTGCTTGAAGCTGCTGAGTCCCTAGTGGCCGGGAAAGCAGAGCAGGGGAAGCATGCACCAGAGGAGGGGCCAGGGACCAGACGCAAGCTTGGAGGCCACATTTCCGAACCACCAAGCCCGTCCAAAAGAGCGCTCCCACAATCACCAGGGTGGATCCCAAAGCCAGTCAAGCTGAAACTCCACCCTAACCCACACAGCTCTGAGCAGTGTGCTTAGACATTTCTCAGTGACAGTATCTATCAAGAAAATAGATTTCCTTCTCAGCTCTCTGCTCTTTTCCTGATTATGCTGATGTCCACCTGTGTGCCTTCCAGCATTACTCTTCTATGGGCTCTGTGCTGAGATTACGGTTGCATCTTCTAGGATCCAATGCACCTGAATATCGCAGAAGCCCTAAATTAGCAGTCATCTGCAATGCAAAGTAAAAAGCGTGGTCTTTGCACTTAACTAGCTTGCTAATGTGTAATTCTTCATTGGACATGTACTCTGACATGTGTGCCCTGTGTCAAATAACATAGATGTTTATTTCTATGTATATTTATTCACATATATGTATATTTATTCACATATATAAGTAACATATATGAATATATAGTCACACACACACACACACATATATATATGAGAGAGAGACAGAGAGAGAGAGGAGAGAGACAGGGTAGATTTGAGGGCTCCAGGATTTTTCTCAATTTCTGCATGTTTCTCCATTTCATTTAGAATCTGGAAAAAGTTACGAACTTCCAGACATCTTGTCCAAATTAGAGCCCCAGGAAGAAGAAAAGGAAAAGCAACAAGGACTTTTCTTCCAAAAGAGGCAGCCCCCTTTTCTCAGCCTTGCACAGCATCTCGCTGGATGCCTCTGCTGCGTCTTACAGATCAGAAGCAGTCACCTGGCAACCGCCCGCTGTAAGGGCAGCCAGGGAAGAGATTTAGCCCAAGCTGGGGCTTATTACTTACTAAAAAGAAATCTGTGATGTCTGCCTGGCTTTGCAATGGCTGTATCCTCAGATCAGGGTTTACTGTTTACCACATTGTGGCTGATTTCACTCCATGTTCCCCTTAAATATGAAGTGCTTATCTATTGATTTTCACAAAATGCCACATTTCTCTCTAATCTGTCCTGAAACTCCAACCTGCCAGCTTCGCTGTCCTCAGAGGAATGGTTCTATTTGTTTGCTTAGCCTTACTGCCCTTTTTCTAACCTCGGCGCCCGTGTCCTACATCTCCGTTCCCAGTGCCAGCTGTACTTTTTGGAGGGTGAGACAAAGGACAGGATTCTGTTTTGCCTCTTTTCAGTTAAAATAGTCACTTTCTTGTCAGAAGATGGGCTTGAAAATCAAATCTGGCTCTGGGCATTTTGAGACTTCTTGGCCAAAGGATGGGCGGCTGGAGACTCTCACAAGTGCCCTGACGTGTGTGGCAGATGGAGGCTCCTTGGTACCAGGTGCTTTTCTTTGCTGCCTCCATTTCCCGGCAGGGCCGCTCCTTCCTCCCTGTTTCCCTTCTGGTCCTCATAAACACAGTCCCTCTAGTTCTTGCTGCTGCCTTTGTGAAGTACCCTGAGCAACTCAAGCTCCTGAAGGTCCCCACAAGCGTCTCGGATAGTTCTACAGTTTTATGAGTCGTTACTTAATAACTGGGAAACTATACTGAATTGTGGCGTAGATGCAATAGGTAAACAGGGTAAAGAATAGGACCTTTCTGTGGCCAAAACAGAACCACTTGAAATGCTCAGTCTTTCAAAGGCTGTCATTTTTGTCTTGCTGCTGTATATTAAGTTCTTCCTGTAGCAACTTCCTCCTGGAACCAAAGGCACTAGTTTTATTCCCACCTGCCCACCCCCATTTTATGTCCCTATGTTTGAGTTCTTTGCAGGAGAATAACATCGAAGAGAGTATATAGTCATGGCGTACCATATAGGCCTGCACAAGGATCCAGCTAGCTGTTCTGTTGATTGTGTAGCACATGACTATTCCGTCTTCTAGATGTACACAACACACACACACACACACCCCCTCCCCCACCAAAGGGAGGCCAGGTGCCCGCTCTTGATTCTGATTCTGGGTAGCTGTGTCCATAGTGAGCAGAACTGGGTAGAACCTAGTTGTGCGCTGCCTCTGCCCGGCCAGCTGTGTCCTTTGTTACTGTGGAGAACGTGTTTGGAGGTGAGGGCCTCGTACTCAGAAAACTAGACTACTCTTGAAAGAAAGTGTTTTGAAAGCTGTTGTTTCCTTTACAGCTTGGAAAGTAAAGCCTCCAATTAGGAGAGATCGAATGCAACTGTCACGCACCGTTTTGGCAGCCTGTGGGTTTGTTCGCGTTGTTGGAGGTCTAAAGTGTTTCCCCGGATTCTCACGTGGGGAAGGTGATTGCCTCTTGGGGCGCTGAAGCTCACTTGCTATCAGGAGGTGGGAGGTCCCTGGTGATGTGACCTGGAAAGATGCGTCTCCCTCTCCAGCACCTCCCACTCTCTCTGCTTCCCGCCCACCGTGGGGTGAGCAGCCGTTCTCCATCAGGCCCTTCCACCTAAGGACTGAAATGTGAGCCAGAATAAACCTCTCCTCCCTGGTGGTCACCAGGTATTGTGCTCAAGGTACTGTGTCCAGCAATGGAAAGTGACTAAGAAGAAACCATTTTATTCATCATAGGCAGTAACTGTGTGAGAGCGAACTCAATATTTTGATTAACTTCTCTTTTTCTAAATAATCATACAGGACCCAAGGGCTGCTGCTCTCTGCAGCTCATTGAGTTGAGGCAAGGAAGGTGACTTTATTTAAAAAGTTGGCTGGAGGACCCTGTCACAAAGTCCCTGTGGCTGGGAAGCTGATCTCAGAGTGGTTTATACAGGTGGCTGAGGGGCATCCAGACTAGGGGATAGCTTGACACCAGTGGGTCACATGATGCGTATCTGATCCCAATCACCCTGTCAAGAGATGCTTTTCAGTTCTGCGAATCTCAAAAACAAAAACAAACATTTATTAATAAAATTTGAGACAGAGTCTAAGTCACTAAATTGCCCAGTCTGGGATTGAATTTGAAATCCTCCTGCCTCAGCTTCTCAGAGTGGTGGAATTACTGTTGTCCTTGGCAAGTTTGCCTATGTGCCATTCACATAATAGGCAGACTTGTGGGCAGAGGGGTACATAGCCACCCCAAAGCCCTCTAGCTGGTGGCCAAATTCTTGGTAGTGCAAGAAAAAACTCTTCACCTCATTACTGGAAGACAAGAGTAAGGGGAGATTAAATAGGGAGTCAGGCATGAGATCTGGTCTCAATGCACAACTTAAATAGGATTTTATTTTCAGAGTCTTATGTTCACAGTAAAATTGAGCAGAAAGTGCAGATTTCCTAGGTACATTTTATATGGTGAACTTTTAAAGTGAAATATTAATTTCTGCTCTTGCCACCAAATTATAGTGAATTTAACATTAGCATTGGAATTTAGTACTCATTCATTACCCACTGACAATTGGAGATAATCAGAATGAAGCTCAACAGTGTTCACACCCCCAATATTGCGTATTATTTGCTAACCTAGAAGATGTTTTTAGATGCACACAGAACATGCAAGGAAATGGCTTCATTCAAATGTATTTCCTTTAGCTAGCTAATCAGTGAGTCAAGTGAAAGCAATTTGGTTACCTGCAAATCCTTATGCCTCAAATGAAATAACTGGGTATGCACAGATGGGAATATAAGACTGATTGTGGGAGCCACCTGTTGCCCAGGTTACTCTTGAAGCAGTAACTATAGCCTATGAACCGTTTTCTTTACCTAGATGCAGCCCACTAGCTCGGCTTGTGCAAAATCTTATGCAGTTGAGTTTTTGAAGGATGTTTTAACACATCCTTGGCCACGTGGCCAAACCACAACACAAAGCCCACTTATTTATCACAAAGTGTCAACACGGCAATTAAACCTCAGCATCCGAGGCTGGGATGCTGGGGCGACTTGGTTCGCATCTCAACAGCGAAGGCTGTGTGTGTCGGCTGAGGCACGTGCGCCACGGGGTTGCCCCCACTGCTCTAGAAGTTCCGTTTATCACTGGGAAGCTGATATTGGCTGCAAGCTTCTCAGCTCCAGACCCTGCACTGAGAGCTCGACATTGCCATTCCAACATATTTTCACGCATGTGCTGAGGCTTCTCTCTAGGGGACAGTTTTTAATCCAACAGGGTAGCAGCTTATATCTTTCATATTTCTCCCCTCAAACTCTCAATTCTCTTGATATTTGTGTTTGTGTGGCTGAAGTGAATGAAGAGTCGCTATTGGCGTCTTTTTAGAATAAATAAATGGCTTAGGCTGGAAGATAAATATCCCCTAAGTCTTTACCTGGGATGGAGAAGACTTTGCAATGTCTGAAAAATTCGCTGAATTTGAAGGCACACGCTTTATACCTCTTCTCACCACAGTTCTGGGTCCACGCTGAATGAGTTTGCCAGGCTCTGTTCTGAGTATTGATAAGGTGGAGCGAGGGCTCTGTTGTCCGGTCCCACAGCTCGCAGTCTGATGGGGGAGATACGTCAGGTATTACAGCCTAGTGAGATAAACTTAAAATAGAGGTGTGTAGGAGTCATTAGGGTAAGTAGAATTCAGCTTGACACAGGAACGAAAAAGGAAAAGGTATTTGCGTGGAGGGGACCGACGTAGTGTAGATGTCTAAAGAACTATAAATCCGCTGATGTGGAACTAAGGGAAGAAGGGATTCAGAGAAGCGATGAGAGAAGGGAGACGATTTTTACATATTAGAAGCGTCCTTTTGGCAGTAAGTGGAGGAACTGGAAGGAGGCCAGAGTGCAGCAAAGCCGTTTAATTAGATGGCACCGCAGCACTGAGGGAAGAAGTGTGTTGACAGGAGCCAGGGGAGCAGAGGGGAAGGGGCGGAGTGCCGCGACGAGAAGGCGGTGTCTCCAGGAAGGCTCCTCCATCCCGGATGTGGGAAATGCAGAGCAAAGTCCGGGGGACCACGTCTTGCTTTATTTAACTGACCCACTGAGGGGGCATCCACCCCGATGGCAGCGTGACTGAGGTCAGCGCTGGGCTTTTGAGGGACTCATCAGTCCCTGCGTGGAAACTGAAGTTCTTGGTGTCGAAGAAGACATAAAACCTTCAGAAAAATCCTCACATCGGCCGTGTGTGGAAAAGATAAACTCACCCAAGAATGAAAGCGAACAGTCTCCAGCATGTACTTCTGTCATTCACATCATTTTTGTAAATTTATAAATAGTAACTTCCAAGTAGATTTTTTCCCTCCTTTTTATTGTGGAAAACCATACATAACTTAAAATTTGCCATCTTAACCATTTTAGAGTACAATTCAGTAATGTTAAGTGTGTTAATAATGTTGTAGAACTATCAGCAGTAGCCAATTTTATTCTATAAAACTGAAAGTGCGTTAAAGAGGAATTTCCTATTTTTTTCCTGCTCTACGCCTTGGAAATTGTGAGGTTATATTATTTGTTATGTCGCGACTGTTTAATTTCACTGAGCAGTGTTCTCTAGATTCATCTATGTTGTATCATGTGGCAGAACTTATTTCTGTTTAGAACTTTATTTTTAAAGTCTGAGTAATATTCCTGTGTGTGTGTGTGTGTGTGTGTGTGTGTGCTTATGTTAATCATCAGTGTACATTTTCTGTGCTGCATTTTTATCTACTGTTGTAATGCTACTGTGAGCCTTGGACATACAAATGTTTCTTCAAGACCCTACTTTCAATTATTTTGGGTATTAACCAAGAAGTTGAACTGCTGTAGCATGCTTTAATTTTATTTGTTTATTTTCTGAGGACCCACCATATCATTTTCTATTTTTGCCAAACCAATAGTGCACAAGGGTTCCAATTTCTGCAAATCTTGGCCAATGATTGTTATCCTGCTCATCCTCCTCTTCCTTCTATTTCTCCTTCTTCTTCTCCTTTTGTGTCTCCTCCCTTTTCTCTTCCTCCCCTTCCTCACCTGTGTGTGTGTGTGTGTGTGTGTGTGTGCTTATGTTAATCATCAGTGTACATTTTCTGTGCTGCATTTTTATCTACTGTTGTAATGCTACTGTGAGCCTTGGACATACAAATGTTTCTTCAAGACCCTACTTTCAATTATTTTGGGTATTAACCAAGAAGTTGAACTGCTGTAGCATGCTTTAATTTTATTTGTTTATTTTCTGAGGACCCACCATATCATTTTCTATTTTTGCCAAACCAATAGTGCACAAGGGTTCCAATTTCTGCAAATCTTGGCCAATGATTGTTATCCTGCTCATCCTCCTCTTCCTTCTATTTCTCCTTCTTCTTCTCCTTTTGTGTCTCCTCCCTTTTCTCTTCCTCCCCTTCCTCTTTCTTTTTCTCCTTCTCCTTCCTCTTCTTCTTTGATGTAATCATCTTAATGATAATGAATTATAGTTTTGATATGTATTTCTCTTATTAGTGATATTGAACATCTTTCCATGTGATTATTGGATAGTTGTACATCTCTCAGAGAGAAATGTCTATTCGACTTCTCTGTGTATTTATGGACCAGTTTTGTTGTTGTCATAGAGTTTTTCAGGTTCTCTGTGTATTTTGGAGACTAACTCCTTAGCAGATGTGTGATTTACAAAGTACTTTTACTTCCTATTCCGTAATTAGCCTTTTTATCCATTTGATATCAAATTCTGTTGCACAAATTTTAAATGTTTTCACAATCACCATTTGCCTGTTTCTTTCATTGCCTGTGCTTTTGGGACTGGATTCAAGAAACCTTTGCCACGAGGCATAGTGCTGCATGCCTGTAATCCCACCATTCTGGGAAGCTAACTCAGGAGCGTAGCAAGTTCCGGTTCAGCTCAGTCAACTTAGGGGGAACCTGTTGGAAAGTAAAAGATAAAAAAGTGCTGAGAATATGGCTTGGTGCAATGGCCATGGGTTCATTCTCTAGCATTCTGCTATACACACACACAAAAAAGGAAACCTTTGGCAGATATAATGTTGTTAATCTTTTGCCTCATGATTTATTGAGAGTTTTGCTTTAGGTCTCACATGTAGGTCTTTAACCTACTTTGAATCAATTTTTGTGCATGGTTTTAGGTCAAATGCAGCCTTACTTTTTGATGTGGATATACAGGTTTCTCATCACCATTTGTTGCGAGATTATTCATCTCCTCCCCCCTCTCTTTTTTTCCAGTACTGAGGATCGAACTCAAGACCTTGTGCTTGTGTGGTAGGCATGGGGCCACTGAGCTAAATCCCTGATCCTGTCCATTTTCTCTATCCTTTTCTTGGCATCTTTTTCAAAAACAATCTGTCCATACTCATGAAGGCTTGTTTTTGGGTGCTATTGTTCCCCACCATTCTACATGGCTGTCTTTATACCGGTGCTATACTTCTTTGATTACTGAGCTCTGTGTTATGTTTCAAAATTGAGAAGTGTGAAATCTTGGGCTTTGCTCTTCATTTTCCGGATTCTTTTGCCTGTTCAGGGTCCCTTGGGATTCTATACACATTTTAGGGTGGATTTTTCTTTTTTGTTTTCTTCTTTTTGCAAAACGTGCCATTAATATTTTGATGGGGATTGTATGAAGTCTTTAGATGGCTTTGGGTAGTCTGGATACTTTAACAGTATGAAGTCTTCCAATTCATGAACTTGGATGTATTTTTATCTCTTTATGGTTTGTGATTTACCTTGTACAAGCCTTTTACCTCTTTAATTTATCGTGTGTGTGTGTGTGTGTGTGTGTGTGTGTGTGTGTGTATAGTGCTGGGCATCAATTTCAGGATTTTTCTAAGCAAGTGCAGTAGCACTGACCTATACCTCCACTGTTATTTTTTCCTTTTGATGTTATTACAAATGGAATTATTTATGTAATTTCCTTTTCAGACTGTTCTTTCTTAGTATACATAATTTCAAATGATTTTTCTATAGATTCTATATTTCACTATTTTATTGAATTCATTTATTAGTTTTAACCAATTTTTATGGACAAAAAACAGTTTTATGTGGAAAAGTAGGGGAAAGAGGAGCAGCGAGGGAGACAGAAGGAATAAAGTTTGGGTAAAACTTGGGATTTTAGAGTTGAATGTTTTCTGAAGCTATGAAACCACAGGGGCATGGCATAGCATATTGGATCCTCTTAAAAAATAAATACTGGGATCAAATCTACTTTCATTTTAGGAGTATTCAAAGGTACTCCAGTTAATCTCCATTCTGTACTTTGAGAATAACTTTTCATAGTGTTCTCATAAAAATCAGTTTTAAGGTAAGCCTTTGGCCAGATGTACATCCTTTGCGCACTCTTGAAAATGTCCATGTGCCCAGAGGCCTTTGGGGATCATCTGAATTTTATGAATTATCTGCTTATTGGTCCAGTTAGGTATGAATTTGTAATCTGATTATTGATCAGGAAGTATGATCCTAAAGAAGCAGAAGGATAGGGCGATAGTAGCACCATAATATTCCTAGGAGCCCAACCAGACCTCTGTAGTGACTCATCTGGGGCTTTGGCTATTAAGGAAGAATACATGGAAGAGATCCAGTTCACAACAGGTGAGCATGTTAATGCTTGTCTTCCTGTGGATAGGAGAGGCCACATGTTGGAGCAACAAAAATGCAAATGTAAGAGTTCATCCCAAATAACCCATTGTTCTTGCCTCTCCCCCACCCTTTTAATTTATGCAGTTGTCTTCAGCTGTCAGCCACCCCCTCTTACTTTGCTTGTACCTTGTTCTCATGACTCTTCATGTCCTTAAAGATGTGCAGTCCCTCTTTGTTACTTGCTGAAGAGATTTTTGTCGTGTTTATAACTTGAGCCACAGCATGCATAGTCTAAACCTCTTCTAGATACTGTGTAGATCTATCACTTTTACTCTTCAAGTTTTTGGCTTCTACCAGTTATAAATAAGCTTGAAAAACTTTCAGCTCTTTTGGCAAAATTACAAGAATGAAGGACTAGCCAGCCACTGCAAACATGAGTTTCCTTAAGAAGAACTAGCAAAAAGGAGCCAAAGTAGTAGCAATGCCTTTAGACGAGACAATTGAGAAGAGGGAGACAGGAGGTAAAAACGGCCCAGTGGAAGCAGTTTTGAGACTGGTAATTGGAAAGTGCTGCTTACTACTTTTCTTTCTGAAGTTCATCCTATCAGAGGGCCTTCTGTGCAGACTGTCCATAAAACTGTCCCCAGCCAATTTCATACTTTCACAGGCTACATTTGCTTCTTTTTTATGATTAGCAGATGGAATGCTCAATTAACTGTAGAGCTAATATTATAGAAAGTCATTGTCCAAAGAGCAGAGGACTCCTTTTCACTCTAATAAGAAAGCATTGATGGGTGGCCAGGCAGCGCACACAACCCAAGTTCTTTCGGATAGTGTTTGTTAGTGAAACTCAAAGATGTAGGAGCAGTATGGAGGCTGAGTGCCCCAGCTCCCTTTGTATTTGGGGGGCAAAACCCACGTCAAAATAGAAAAATAGATCTCGTAGTGTCAGACATCAGACTCCAAGAGAATTGGTGCCCCGGGAGATGCCCCAAAGAGAAGGGAGACCTGAACTCTCCCCATTCACGTGCTAGGTTGTAGGTCCTTATGTTATGTCACAGGAAAGAGTTGGAGGACACATCACTGAGTGGCCAAGCAAGGTTTATTAGGCAGAAGGAAGTACATAGCCAGCTTAGTGTAGGTGTTCACAGAGTGACACACACTGTGGCCTGGGGTTGGGGATTTTATGTGGATTTGGGTTGTGCTCAAGATTGATCAAGGCAGCCGGGTGTGGTGGCACACACCTGTAATCCCAGCACTCGGGAGGCTGAGGCAGGAGGATCGCTGTGAGTTCGAGACCAGCCTGGGCTACACAGTGAATTTCAGGTCAGTCTCAACTACATAGTGAGACCCTGTCTCAACGACAACAACAACAACAACAAAACAAAAACCGAAAAAAAACCACAACAAAGATTGATCTAGGATGTGTATTCTTACTGTCTGTTATGTTGGTTACTACAATAGACTATATTAGTGGACTATATTAGAATGCAAGCCATTTGCATTATATTTGAAGTTTAGAGTTGCGTTACCCATTCATAGTTCTGCTTCCCTGAGGATTGGAGTCTGGGGGAGGAAATATATGCACCCAGTTTATGAATTTACAGGCTTATTTTATTTATAAGACCTGGGAATTTTTGGAATGAATTTCCTGGAAGAAAAAGACATTGTAATTTTGGATAAATTTTTTTTGATTCGTATAATTTTGAAATTGTGATTGTCCTTGTGTCCTTTCCGTCTACCTTTATTTTTTCTATTCTACCTCAGGAGGGATTCTGGCCCTGGAGTGAATGAAGGGCCTGTCTCAGGAGAATCAGCTTTTGAGCTGGCCCCATCAAGGGCATAATAAAGGATTGGTTTGTAGATCTCTGGTTCTGGCCCCGTTTTTTCACCTCTGGAACAGGTTGGAAGAGAACCAACCTTTGGTTGGCCTGATCAAGGCTGGGACTCGAGAATAGTGGGGACAGCTCTGCACTAGTGTTCCCAGGGCTGATCCATCACCACAGCATTCTAATGGGATCTTTGACTTTCACTTGAGCAGCTGGACTGAGGCAATCATTCTTGGGCAAATTCAACCTTCTCTCTATGCCCTATCCTATAACCTCTATAATTGCCCAAGCAACTATATGACAAGAACTGAGAAGGAAGAATCTTAGAAACAACATGGTCCCTACCATGTGAGGGAGCCTTTTAATATGAGGCAAATTTGATTTTAAAGAAATTTCATGTTAGTTTAAAGCATTCTTCTTTGATACAGTGTACTTTTGTTTGTTTGTTTTGAGACAGGGTCTCACTATGTAGCTGAGACTGATCTGAAACTCACTATGTACCTCAGGCTGGTCTCGAACTCACAGTGATGCTCCTGCCTCAGCCTCCTGCATGCTGGGATTACAGGTGTGAGCCACCACTACTGGCTTGTATTTTTTTTTAAATAGTAGCTCTTTGAGAGCCCTAGATCTCAGTAAACCTATTGGCTGAGAAAGTTAAAGTTCACAGAACTGAATTTAATGGGTGTTTATGAAGTGCTAGGACACAGTGGGCATCCCCATTGTTTTCCTTGCATATAATAAAATGAAGTCTCTGAAAAATTAACTAACAACTCAGGGTAACAAAGCTAATAAGTGGTCAAGTTGGAGTTCAAAGCCAAGTTGATATATCTGAATCTAAAGCTTGCTGAAATCATAGCTTGTGAAATCACAAAGCTCATGCCTAGACTATGCTAATCATCATGGGTCTTGTATTGTAATGTCTCCCTACCTCCGGAATTCCTGCCACATGATATCTCATGTTGACTGAGTCATGAAATTAATATGTTTTGTTTTATCCAAAAATCACTGACACAAAGCAGTGATTAATAAATAGAATTTACTGAGGATTTCAGAGGAATCAGAGGCTGGGTTTACATTGCTGGGACACACATGAGTTTTAATGGTCACTGTAGCTATTCTCATTTTTAAAATGCCATCTTTTACTTTGTTGCTGTGGAGAAAGTCTATCCCTCTCACCCTTTCTCTCCTTACCACCTTATTTCTATTCTTTGCTATTCTCTTTACATCTCTTTCAGAAGCCTGAAAACAAGAGAGAAAAACAACTTGCTTGATAAAGCAAACATTTCTGTCCTTTAAAAATTATTAACAAAGCAACTTTCCTCTTTCTCTGCAGCTTTAGTATCAGTTCAAGCCAAGGACCTCAAAATCTTGCCTTCTATCTCAGGCACTTATGAGTGTAGCTTCTCCCTTCCTCATACTCAAGAAATATTCACACTGTAAGAGGAGTACAAAACCTTCTTTTCCCCATGATACTAGAGGGAATGGTGTGTCCAGGGTGCTCTGACACCCTACAGCAAACTTCGGCTCTGAATGGGTATGGGTATGTGATTTTTCTCTGCTCCACTGAAACCTTTTAGGCTGGTAAATGCAGGAAGGGAAAGAGGATAAGGCTGGGGAAGAGAACAGAAGGGAAGGGAAGGGGAATGGATGCAGAAGGGCCATTTTTTAATGTTCATTTTTTGAGGGCTTGCTTAGCATATGAACTTTTGAGATGCATATTGTAAAGTTTTTTTTTTTTTAATGTCTTTCTTCATTTGCTGTCTTTAAACTGGTTGTTTCCACATGCTTTACTTTTGCTTAACGGAGATAATGACCTTAAAAAATCAAACAGCAGAAATATGTGTTGGAGGAGGACATTTGAGGGTAGTGTTAGATGCTTTCCTTTAGCCATATGCTACAGATTAGAGAACTACAGAAGACATATTTTCTTAGAAGTTTTTTGGGAGTAGTGGAAGAAGTTTAAATATCTAATACTCATATGTTGCCGGTATTTTTCTAAAAAGTTGATTATATTAATTACTAGATCACTAAAAATAAATTACTAAAAATAAGTTTAGATTATTAGTCTTTAAAACTTACTAATGGCCTGTAGTAGATCATGATCTACAGATACATTGGGTGGTGATTGTAACATTAACCATATTCATCCTTACATTTATTTGTCAATTCATGCGGTAGTCAGTTTGTGTTACTTTAACAAAACACCTGAGGCAACTAGCTTAAGAAGAAAGGTTTATAGTCCTCCATGGTTTCAGCCCATGGTCGAGTGGCCCCATTGCTGTTGAGCCTGTGATGAAGAAGCACATCATGGCAGTGAGCATGTGCTGGAGTAGGGTGATCATCTCATAATGGTTGGAAAGTGAAAGGGAGCGAAGAAGAAAATGAAGGAAAAGTTCTTTCAGAGACGTGACTGCTTGATGCAACTTCTTCTCTTTAGGCCTCTTGCAGTCTCCAGCATTTCCCACTGGTGCCACAGGTTGGCAAGCAAGCCTTTAGCCCAGAGGCCCCTGGGGAACAAGTGTCCAAACGACAGTTGGTATAAATGGGTTAATTTTGATTTGACTGAGTTTGTTTCCTGTAAAGTAAATTATTAGTAGATGGGCTAAAAACCCTTCTGTGTGTCCCATATGAGTAAAATTTGTCATGTAGCACAATTAGATAATGAGAAACTTGTAGTAATGCTTTAACTAAACATTGTGTGTGTAAAACAGATTGCCAATTTTCTCAGAACTATGGTGACTTTGAAAAAAACAAATTCCAACTAATTTAATTTCTATAATAATGTGCTTACTATGCTGTCTGCTACAGATTCTTAAATGAGTATCAACTGTGCTAGGCAACTCATGCACATAGGATGCTCACAGCATGAGGGAAGGACATGGCTGCTCTCATGTGCGTGTTCACTGGCACAGAAAAACTCTCCAAGATGGCGAGGACCGGGCATTCATTCAGCTTGAATGCCTTGAGAGGCAAGGGTGCTGACCTTGAGAGATGAGTATGACTTGGTCGACACCAGTGCAGGATGGAGGTGAGAACTTGGTGGCACGTAGTCTGTTGTGGCCGGGGTGGAGTTTTGCTGGGGCTGCTAACAGGTGTGAGGCAGGAAAGGCAAAACTGGCTGAACTGCAAGATAAGGAAGCAGAGGTACAGTGGTAGGTTGTTGGCACTTAACTGTGAAAGCCAGTGTTCTACTGAATACCATGTTTGACAGACCTTTATATTCCTCTCCAAAATCACTGCAATCCAGTACACTGTGATTTGGGAAATGTGTGTATCTCTTCCTCTCAATAATTCACACAATGGGGTGTCACACGAAAGGATGAGAAAAGTCTTGCACGGAAGACCCATTTTATCTTGTTTATCATGGTGTTTCCCAGATGTTTTTAACCACAGTCTCTTCTACCAGGGCCCTTTTAAAATATCAGGGAAAACCCGTGTTTCATGGAAAATAGTTTGGGAAGACTTCCACTACTGTGCCAGGCAAGGAATTAGAATAAAAGAATATTTAAGTAGGGCAGCTGCAAGATTAGGTCTTAGATCTATATTTTAGGAAAAAAACATAGCTTTTCTTTGATTTGGATTACTCATGTATTTCAGGATATTATAGCAGATTGGAGACACCATTTTTAAAATAATTATTGTTTTGGATATATTCTGGAGGGTACATTGATAAACATTTCTGATTAATAATATAAAAAATAATAGAATTGTATATATATATGACTTCTGTGAATTTTTAATCATTAATTTTATTAAATTTTGAGCCATCATTACACATTTTAAATTCTATTTAGTGAATTATGAAGTATGTGTACTGTAGTTGTCTGGAGAAGAATTACTTATATTTGAGGTATGAGCTTAGCCAGCCAATTTTATTCATAGAACATGTTAAGAGAAAAAGGTAAAGGTAAAGCTTGTCCACAATTGGGCTTTTGACAGCTATAATCTTGGAAAAATTAATGAAGGATAACTGTTACTTTGAAAAAAATAGCCGATCATATTTATTGCTAATGATAAAACTTGAGCTTTAAAGCAAAACTTAGAATTAGAAATCTTGAATTTCCTGCCACAAGCTTCATGGATTTCTAAGACTTCAAGGGTTTTCTGATCATATTAGCAGTAAAATTGAAAATGTAGTTTTGAAAAACACTGCACAATAAATTGTGCCAATATTTAAGAGATCTGTAAAAGTAAGTGAATCAGTATTTTTAAATGACTGATCTATAAATTTATAAAATCATCTAAGAGAGATCTCAGTACTTTCAATTTACTGGCCTTTTTGTTAATTTTATCATGTCCTCTTGGGAGTCTATTCAATTATTATTCCCTATACTTTTTAAAAATTAAATTCTAACATTTTCTTTGATTTTTTTCTTACAGTTTCCAACATTCTGGTACATTTTAAATATTAAATGCATTTTAATACCCTTTCACTAGATTATATAGCATTTTAGTCAGAGTGATTTTAAATCGTTGTCTGACAGTCCTAATATCTGGAAAATCGGATTCTTGTGCTATTGTTTTATTACTCCTTTTAAATTGTGATAAAACTCATCATGAGTTCTGCCCTCTTAGTAAAGTTATAAGCATAAACTATAGTCTTGTTACCTCTACCACAATTTTAGACAGCAGATCCTGAGAAAGTTATTTTGTTGTTTTTTGTTTTTTTGGTATAGGGGATCGTACTCAGGGCCTTCCACTTGTGAGGCAGGCAGTGGAACCACTGAGCGAAATCCCCAGCCCTCATAAGAAAGTTTTTGTCGTGCATGCCTAAAATTTCACAAAGAGCAACTTTCTCTTCCTCTTTCTCCAAGGCCTTGGAATCCACCATTCTACTCTGGGCCTCTATCAGCTTGAGTACATTAGATAATACATATGAGAGGAATTATGCAATATTTGTTCTTCTGACCTTGGCTTATTTCACTTAGTATAATATCCTCAAACTCCACACATGTTGTAACGTGACATAGCTAAATAAAATCTCGTTGTATGCATTTAACCACATTTAAAAAATCTATTTCCACTGATTGATGGACATTTAGGATGTTTCTACCTATAGCTATTTTGAGTCATGCTGAAATAAACATAGACGTGCCTGTAGTTCTTTTGGATAAACACTCAGAAGTGAGATGGCTGAATCATAAGACAAATACATTTTTAATTTATCGGTGGATCTACATACTATTTTCATAGGTGATTGTAACCTTTTACATTCTTTGCAAGAGTGCACAAGAGGTTCATTTTTCTTTCATATTCTCAATAACACTTGTTATTTTTCATAGGCAGCATAACAGGGGTGGGGTGATATCTCATTATGGTGATTTACAATTCCAAAATGATCAGTAATGTTGATCATCTTTTCATATACCTGTTGGTCACCTTTTTTGAGAAATGTCTGTTTAAATCTTTTTGCACATTTAAAAATTACATGTTTTTGTCATTGAGTTGCAGGCACTGCTTATATATTGTGGGCAATAATCCATGATCAGATATGGTTTGAATATAGTTTCTTCCATTCTATATTCTATTCTTTCACTATCTCTCTCTTTTTCTGTTTAGCCTTTTTTTTTTTTTTTTTTTTTTTTTTGCTAACAAAAACTTTTCAGTTTGGTGCAATCCCACTTGTCAGTCTTTGCTTTTCAATATGTTTTTGATTTCTACGAAATACTTGCCAAGAACATGTTGTGAGATCTTTCTGTTTTCTTCTAGGCATTTTTTTTCAGCTTTAATTGAGTTTATTGGTACCTTTTAGGGATACAGTACAGTTACATTCATTGTTGGGATCTTGTACCTTTACATGACAAGTCTTGGTTCTCATTTTTTCCCTTTGTCCCTGCCTGCTTCTAGGCATTTTTATAGTTTTAATTTTTTTGGCGCCAGGGATCGAACTTGGGTCCATGCACTCGCGAGGCAGGCTGCAGAACCACTGAGCTATATCCATGGCCCTTTATAGTTTTAATTCTTATGTTTAAGTATTTAACCAATTCTGAGTTGACTCTTTTGTGCATGGTATAAGATCAGGGCTAATTTCATTCTTTTATATGTAGGCATGCAATTTTCCTAGCAAATTTTTGGAAAGACTATCTTTTTTCTCTGTCAAAGATCAGTTGACCATATATACATGATTTATTTGTAGTCACTCTATTTTATTGGTTTGTATGTTTTCTTTTATGTCCTCACCATACTCTTGACTACTTGCTTTATAATATGTTTTAAAGTCAGAGAGCACAATGTCTCTGATTTTCTTCTTTCTCAAAATTAATTTTGGCGATTAGAAATCCTTTGCATCTCCAAATGAATTTTAGGGCTGCTTTTCTTACTTCTATAAGCACATTATCATTGAGATTTTAACAGGAAATACATTGAATCTTTAGATTACTTTGGGTAGTGTGGACATTTAAAAGCATTAGGTCCTCTGGTCTATGAACATGTGATGACTTTGTTTCTTCTTTAATTTCTACTACTTGGTAATTTTCAGGTGCAAGTTTTTGTTTTCTTGATCATATCATAAATATTTTATTGTTTTTGATGTTATTGTAAATGGGATTGTTTTTATAATTTTCAGTTACAGTTAGTGTGTAGTAAAACAACTGATTGTAAGGTAATTTTGTATTTTGCATCTTTACTAAGTTTGTTTCTTAGTTCCAACAAAGATACTTTATTTATTGATTTCATTGTATATCTATATGTAATGTCATGTCTTATGCAAATAGAAATGATTTTGTCTATTTATTTATTTAATTCCCTAATTATTTGGCTAAAATTCCAAGTCCTATGATGAACAGAGGTAGCAAGAGTAATTATTTCCTTGTTTTGAACCTTAGGAGAAAAACATTTATGTTTTTCCTAATAGCTGTAGGTTTTTCATATATGGCTTTTACTAAATTGAGGTAATTATCTTTTTATTACTAGTTTATTGAATTTTTGTCATCGGAGGTGTTGATGTGTGTTTTTTTTTTGTACCTATTCAGATCATAGTGCAATTTTTATCCTTTGTTCTCTTAACAGTGGTGTATCTTAAAACTGTTTTAGACTTGGAGTCTTTTATATAAGTTTGCCCATGTCTACCCTCTTTTGGTTACTGTGATGGTTAATCTTGATGTTAAACTTGATTGGACTGAGAAACACTAGGAAAATAGGAAAGCATGCTTCTAGAGGTGTCTGTGAGGGGTTTTTCCAGGGAGGACTGGCCCGTGGGACAGCACACTGACAGAAGTCACACAGCTTGGACGTGGATGGCACCACCCACTGGGTGGGACGCCTGAATGGAAAAGTGGGAGACCCACTGGAGCAGCCAGCATCAACACCTCCCCTCTTCTCTCTCTCTTTCCGTCTCCCTCTCTCTCTCTCTCCCACTCTCCACTTTTCCTTCCCTCCCTCTTTCCCTCTCAGTGCTCTCTGGCTGTCACAAAGGAAGAGGTTTCTTCTACTATGCACTTTCTATCATCATGTTTCTACCTCACCACAGGCCTAAGAACAAAGGAGTCAGCTGATCATGGCTGCCTGAAATCCCTGAAACTATGAGCCACATAGTTGTTATTCTTAGGTCATTCGTCACAGGGATGGAACGATGACCAACAATTAGTTTGTACAAAATATTTTGCCTTTTTGTACTTGAACTTTCAGCCAATTTGGTCCTTAAACCTAAAATAAGTAGTTTATATTGTGGAGAGCATAAATTTGGGTCTAGTTTTTGTTTCTTTTAAAAATCTATTCAGCCTATGCATATTCTGAATGTAGTTAAGGGAAAAAAACCATTTACATTTAAAGGAGTTACTGTAAGCAGACTTATTGCTGCCATTTTTGGTAATCAATTTCAATTGTCTTGTAGCTCTCCTGAATGTGATTTTCTCTTTGTGTTTGATTTTTTTTGTAGTGGCATGACTTTCATTTTCATTTCTTTGTGTGCCTTCTGTATTTTTTTTGTAGTTACCATGAGGCTTACACAAAGCCTACACACATTGATTAGCAGTTCTTTCTTTCAGAACTTTGAATATAAAATTCCACTCCCTTCTGGCTTCCAAAGGGTCTATTGAGAAATCTGTTGATACTCTGCTGGGGGTTCCCTTGTATGTCACAAGTCATTTTTTTTTTTTTTTTTTATGTATGTCACAAGTCATTTTTTTTTTTTTTTGGTGCTTTCAGAATTCTCTATTTTGCTTTGACAATTTGATTATGATATAGCTCAGTGTGGACATTTAAAGTTTATATTATTTAGAATTCATTTAGCTTCTTTTCGGTAGCAGGGATCGAACTCAGGGACCTTGCACTTGTGAGGCAGGTGGTAGAACCACTGAGTTAAATCCCCAGCTCATTTGGCTTCTTGAATATGGGTATCCCTCTTTCTACCCTTA
The DNA here is from genome assembly GCF_012274545.1 of Fukomys damarensis. Classification (NCBI taxonomy): domain Eukaryota; kingdom Metazoa; phylum Chordata; class Mammalia; order Rodentia; family Bathyergidae; genus Fukomys; species Fukomys damarensis. Next base: position 36,217,554 of record NW_022900949.1, read on the forward strand.
TGATATCCTTCTAATGCAGTTATTAGTTTATTTGATGCCTGCATTCTTCAGCTTAAACATTTATGTTTTGTTCTTTTTTTAACCTTTTCTGTACTTTGGCACAATTCTCATTTTGTTCATACATACATTTTCTGAGCTTATTGAGCATCATTTTGGCAGTTATTTTTAATATTTTGTCTGGTAATATTTATATTTCCCTTTCTTTAGGATCAGCCCCCCCCCCCGGTTTTTGGTACTGGTGATCAAACTCAGAACCTTGCACTTGAAGGTAGGCATGGTACTGCTGAGCTACATCCCCAGCCCTAGGATCAGTTTCTCTAGACTTATTTAGTTCCATGTATTGGGGTATTTCCCCCTTTCTTTGTTTTTCCTGTACTTTTGTGATGGTGTTCATGAATTTGAAAAACACCTCTCCAGTTTTTATGGCCTGATTTCATGCAGGGGAAAAACCTTTTCGAATCACGCTTGTTAAAGATTCTGGTGCCTCTCAAATCCTTTTTTGTGAATATAGCCACTTTCTACCTGTGTGTGTGTGTGTGTGTGTGTGTGTGTGTGTGTGTAATTCCTTATTAGAGTTATTTTCCAGTTTTTTCTTTTTTTAAAATAAGTTTATAGTCTTTTGCTTCCCTTGTTGTTTGTCTTTTATATATATGATTGTTCTAAAAGAGCAGTATGCTACTTCTCTTTTGTTCTCAGTGACATAAAGCATCTAGCATCTCTATTATGTTACATTCCATCTTTGTTCTGAAATAGATATGATAAAATCCAGTTCCTTCATGATCATAGCAAAAGAAAAAGGTGGAAACAAAGTCTTTGTAAATAGGGAAGGGTGGAGGGGTTGATGGAAGGCAGGGGAATGGGGAAAAAATAAGAACCAAGATACATCATGTCAAGGTACAAATTCCCAATGATGAATGTTATCATATTGTATACCTAAAATGTATCAATAAATTTAATGAATATAAAAAACCGAGTTCCTTGGGAAACGCCCATGTAAGCTGTAATGCTGGACACGTGTTCTACTCCAAAGGAGAAACTGCTGTACTGACTTCTGTTTGCTATATGACAGATACTCTGGAGGAGCAAGAAGTCACCCAGCTCTCCTTTGTTCTTAGATACCCCAGGCAGCTTGAACTTGCTGGTTCCTATGAATGCTCTTTGACAGGTAAGACAAAAGCTAGCCCCTTAGGTAAACCTCCCCCAAAAGAGAATGTTAGAGGTATAGTCTAGTTTCCTTGTTCCTTCTCCGGGGAGAAGATGAGAACTAAGAGTTCCTCTTGGTCAGTGTGATACTGTGTTGGGGAGAGGTGCATGTTGGAAGAACGCTATGGATGTTTTTCTGCTGGATTCCATGTAGACACTTTTGTGCTCACATGCAGTGCAGAAAACATTTAACTAGATGCTAAGTTTCTTGAAAGGAGAGATGGTTGCTGAGCTAGTGCTTTCATGAGAGGATAGAGGGCAGGGGTTTTTCAGTCTGTTATCTTGCTGATATCACTCCTTACCTCTTGAAAGAAGGTTTTCCATTTGTCTTTGTGTATATTGTGATTTTTTTATTTATGCATTGAACACTGCATAGCATAGTAGAGACTATGAAAAGTAGCATCTGGGCCTAAAAATACTCATACTATTTTTTTTCTCTGAACTCTGAAGGTGAGGGGTTGAATGTAGTTAGAAGTTTGACTGAGTGAAGGGTTTGTTATACTGTTGTTAACTTGGTGTACAACAGGCTTCAGATTTCTTAGTATTAGACAACTTTTGCTTTTAGCTTAATGTGGGGCTTGGGTTTCAAAAGACTTTTCTGTTTGTGCTCCACCTTCAACTCTCAGATATCCTTGGATGTTTGTACCACATAGAGGTTCCCCCAAGCTCCTGTTGGTTGTATACTCCTGGTTTGTGTGGTGATAGTGAGATTTTCTATTGTCCTAGTTCACCCTCAGTCTCATGTAGGCCTTGTGTGCCTGTGTGTTGGTCAGTTTTTTGTCATGGTCTGAGAAAAATCAACTTTAAGAAGGGGAGATTCCTCTTGGTTCATAATTTCAGAAGTTTCCATATTCAGCTGGTTCCATTGCTATAGGCCTGGGTTGAGGCAGATCATCACAGTGGAAGAACATGGTAGAGAGAAAGTGCTTACCTCATAGTAGCCAGTGTATGGAGGGGAGAGGGCTGGGGACCACATATAATCCTCAGCATCATCCCCCATGATTCCCACGATCCAAATCCATTTATCTGGCTGTACCTCTTCTTCCCATCACCTCTCTATAATGCCATCAAGCCACTATGTCAAAGTGAATCAGCCCTTGCCATTCAATCTCTTCCCCAAAGCCTACCAGAAGCCAAGACCTTCATACAGTCTACCTTGTCAAGGAAGCATTATGTCCAAACCATAGCATCAGAGGTCAGATTTTTCTCAGCATTCCCGTCCCTCTCTCTATGATAGCCAACCATTGTCTAGATCTGTGGTTTGTATATCATGTAAGTTCCCTCTCTCAACCCCATCAGTAGCAGACTCTACTCGGCATTCATACAGATCCTGGAAGCAGGATAGTTTCCAGCCCCTCCTCAGGGCAGAGTGCTTTACCCAGATGCAACGAGTCACTGGCTGTCCTTTGCTTGCTACAGTGATCACTGCTCCATCCTATCTGAAAATGCTTTTACTCCAGTGCAGCAGGAAGCGGTTTATGTCTTCATTTCTTCTGCAGCATTTGACCACATCCTATAGTCCCGAGCCCTTGAGGTCAGTTCTTCCTGTTGTTCAGCCTTGGCCTTCTTTCTGGTGAGCAGCCAAAGGCAGGCCAAGAGAAACGACTTACAAATTCAGCACCAACTCTCCAGCTCTTTCATATTGACATGCTAGCTTACACTTAGTTTTCAGTAATTCAACACTGAGTTGATTTCTTCTTAGTCATTTGTTTAGTGGCTATCTCTTATTTCCATTCTCTGTCACAGGGGAAATACTTCATGTATTTTGTGTTGAAGAGACTAGACTGTCTTTGGAATTCACTTTGTTGGGTTGCCTTGTGAGTTTAGCTATCTAGATCAAAAGAGTTATGATTTTATAGTTTATCTAGTTTTTCCTCATTGCTAAATTCATGGTAACTTTTCACTACAGTTTTCTATATTCTGAGGCCAGTGGATTTCAGTGTAAGAGATTATTAAAATTAGTGATATGATTTCAAATTTCACTTTATAGCTTACCTTTAAGGCCCTACAGTTTGTTGAATTTTGAGAATATTCACAATTATTTGATGAAGTTGTTCAAACACTTTCCTTTTCTGGCCACTTATCTGCATCACAGTGAATTTTCTCCCTCCCTCCCTCCCTATCTTGTTTTCTTTCCTCTAACCACTACCTCTTTATTGCCATGTAGTCCAGCCTTGACATAACCTTCTATGTAGCTCAGGCTGGCTTCAAACTCATGATCTTCCTCCTTCAGCTGGGATAAGTAAATTTGTAATTATTCTCAGACATGCTTTCTTCCTTTGTTTACCTGTGCTACAAAGTCCTTTGCCATGTGACAAAATCCAACTCAAGGTTTAAGGACCAGCTCACACGCCCCTAAACCCACATCTTCCATTAATTCTAACAAGCAGAAGTAACTTTTTCCCTCTCTGCATGCTTGCAGAGGCGGTCCTTGTCCTCATTGTTCCCTGTCCTCAACCTAGCTATTCCAAAGGCACCCGAAATACAAAGTTTGCAGGATTTATTTTACGTCCCTCAGCAAATTAGTTGGTAGTGGAGGTGTGTACTTAGAACTTTCATCTTGAGACCCAAAAGAAAGAAATAGACATGCACTTTGCCTCAGGGTCGAGAATGTGTACTTCTAAGACATCATTCTCTGATGCCTGCTGCTCACACAACCCTGTTGTCTAGAGGCTTTTCTTTCTCCAGTTTCATCTGTTGCCTCCTTGACTCGTTCTTGCATCAAATATTCTTGCAGCTACCCCTTAGGCTCCTCTTTGTTCTGTTTAGGCTGTGCCGCATCTCCTCCCTGCTCTTCTATCCCATTTGAGCAAATCCCAGGGTTCGTAGTCAATTATAATACTGCCCTCCATCGGTTACCTCACCTCTGCCTGACTTCAGTGGTTAGAATTTCCCTCTAAAGGAATATTGTGCTTTACCGCCGGCATTTAGCCGAGTCTTTTAACACTGTTAGTTATTTTTCTTGCCTTTGGACTTCATGAGTTTGTGCATGAGTTTTTTACCCCTCCTCTGGTCCCATGAATTTCTCTTCAATGGAGCTAGCGTGTCTCCAGCCTGTCTGTCTTCTCTTTTTATCCCCATAGATCCTGCTTACTTGGGAAATCTATATTAAGTGTTTGGAAGTAATAAAACTCAATATAGGATACTTGAATTTCTCACACATTTACCGTATTCAGCCTCTCTTCATGGACAGTCATGGCTTTTATTTGTTGTAAAATCTATTTAATTCATGATATAACTTTTATTTATTATAAACCCCTTCAGGTTATGAACACCATATTCATCAACATTATATTCCCATAGAGCCTTGCAAATAAAAGTGGTGAAATAAATCAGTGAATTTGCTTAATCACTGGAATCGGTAGAATTGATTAGGATTATGATTTGGACTTGAAGACATTCCTTATATACAATATAGAATTATTTAATTCATTGCTGTTCTAGCCTTTCACCCCCCCCCCAGTTGAGCTGTCCTGAAAGCTCACTGGGGGCTATAAAAAAAGACACGAGAAAAATGGCGGGCGACTCACAAAGTCCTCTTCCAAGTCCCTCCTTCCGGACCATGGGCGGTGCCAGTATTGTTCTTGCTTTTGTCTTTGCTGTTTGTCTTTGTGTCTTCTCTAGCCAAGCATGACCACTCATTTTGGTGACACAGAGTATTTCTCTGGAGGGGCTTTACTGTTTTTTTCAGGTTTCAGAGTAAAAAGTGCTTGAAACTCATGGTAATTTTTGCCAATATTCTGTCTCAATGCTGGTGTTAATAATAATGGCTAAATTAAGTTCAATGGCAAGATCATGATAATAACAATAATGAAAATAACTAAACAACTTACTGTTTTCATGTCAGCAAGGAAGCAATTTTTATATTCCAATTTAAGACAGAATCATGGACTAGGTTGCATTTCTTTCCTCGTGTTTGGATTTTGTATTCTTTTTCAAGCTCATACTTTCTAGCTGTGTGTTCCTGTAGGTGTACCATGTGTCTGTACATATGCACATCCATGTGCATATTTATTCCTTACTCTGCTAAGGATTTTTTTTTTTTTGTATCGGGGATCAAAATTGGGACCTTGTGCTTGCGTGGCGGGTGATGGAACCACTGACTTTGGTAAGGATTTTTTGAGTTTAGAGTTTGGGATTCTTTCCAATATTTGCATAGCACACATATTAAGAAATATATTCTGCAATGATGAATGTAACTGTACTGTATACCTAAAAGGTACCAATAAAATCAATGAAAAAAATACCCTTGGGAGATGTAAATTATTGGGAAACCAAATGTTGTTCTTTTGAATTTAGAAAGATCTTTAAGCATTTGTATCAGCATGTACTGTTTAGAATTTGTGGATTTTAAATATTCAGTAAAGCAGAAATAAGCATTTGAAATCATAATAATACAAACACTTTCAATGTTTATAAATGGAAAGATTTATAATGCCAAAAGAGTACATTATAGCATATATCTTAGTATGCCATAGTGTGAGGTTGAAGGAAACAAAGGTTGTCTTGGAAAAGACTGCTGTCAAAGCAATTGAGCAATCTGATACTGTCTCCAAAATAAAAGATTCTCCATTTTCATATTTGGGGGGCATTGGGTCAACATATCTGTTCCCAAATCTTAGATTATGACATGAATTCTTTATTTAAAATCTTAGCTCACAAATTAAAGAATGCAGTCAACCCTTCATTAAGGGGGGAATTCTACTGGAAAAATATATTTATACCAAAGTAGAAAAAACTATATTAGTCGATATGATCTTTGATTTTTAAAGTCTGAACTGATACATATGTACTACTGGATATTTAAAAAATAACAACACAAAAGAGAATTACCAAGATGAAAAAGCAGAAAAATAAAATCAGGAAGAAACAGAAGTAATCTGGGGAACTAAGAACCAACCAATCAACTAAACAAGAAAACATGTCTTGAATTAGAATTTTTATTCTTTAGAGAACTTGTGAGGACAATATGCCCATAAAGAAGAAGAAATGATGTTTATAAAAAGGACAGTTATTGTTTAACAAAATATTCCTGGGAATTTAAAAGTTGTGATTGTCAAATCAGTAAAAAGTCTAGGTAATAAAATAAATGGATTTTTCATAATGTTAAAAAAAGACAGTATGATAGCAGCTCCCAAAGACAAGAAGCATTAATCTGGAAAGTCTGGCATACCCACAGAGAGGAAGGAATAGAAGAGAAGAAATAAGGCACAGAAGAACATTTATTAGATCTGAAGAAAGCCCTGTGCCTGCAGGTTGAAATTATCTGAGATCAACTGAATATACTGACAAAAGGCACAAATAAATTTCCATTACATTCATCAAGAAGGACAGATAAGAATTCCTTAAACATCAAGCCTAAAAAGAGTGTGTACAAGGAGCTAATAATCAGATTAATACCAGATTCCTTTCTCATCAGTAACTCAATATGGTAAGTTCTGACAGAAGATGACTTTGTACTTAAAATTCCATACTCAGCCACAGTATCAGTCAGTAATAAGAACACAATAAAGCTATTCCACAAAGTGCAAAACATCAGAAACTCTGCCACTAACTTTTCCTGGGAACAGCCAAGTGGGGAGCTTCTTGATTATTATGTATTTCAGAAGCAGGGGCAAAAAAGAAAAGGATTCCAAAGAAAAAAGAATACCATAATAAGGAACAAAAGAACTACTGGTGAGTATGATGAAAAGAAATCCCAGGATGACAGGTGCACAGGCAGGTTTAGATCCACGTGATCCAAACTGAAACAAGAAATCAGAAGGTTCCTTCAAGAACCCCTTTCAAAAGTACATACAAGCTGTTCAGTGGATAGTAAGATTCACATAGCTAGAAATGCCTAATATTATAGCGAATAGGCATATTTCTTACAATAAGAGGAAAGGAGAAAAATGAAACTCAATATAAAGAAACAAATATACAAGAAAACTGTGGCCAACAGTGTGGAGCAAGTAATAACTGTAGATGATGTGGACACTTGGGAAAATTAAAAGAAAGACTTATTGCCAGGATCACTTAACCATCCCCACTACTTAGAAGGCCAAGGGAAGAAGATCACAAGTTTGAGGCCAACCTGGGCAACATACTGACAACATACTCAAAATAAAATATAAAATGGTCAGGAGAGGTAATTTAGTGGTAGAGTACAGTGACACCTTAGTTGTTGAACTCAATTCTTTCCAAATTTGTCTTCGTACAATGAAAAAATTTGAGAATTGAACATAACCTTTTCCATAAGAAATAATTGAAAATCAAATCATTGGTTCTGAGGCCCCCAAATTACTCTTATGAATTATTTTTTCCAGGATTTATCATATTTCACAATTTCTTTCTTTATTGTAATTCTCACAATTTACCTCTTACCTTTACTTCTGGTATCACTAACTTTCTTTGGAGCCATAGTTATGACATTTTATGTAAATAAAGCTCTAAAAAAGCATAGTGACAGCTGTTTAATGCACAAACACAAGCCCTGTACAAAGTGTCCATGGTGGGATTCAATACATGACTCACTCTATCTCAAACTTTACAGGTTTTTTCAAGTCAAATTTTTGGTTGGACTATTGAGCAAAATTACCCCGTAGATATTTTGGGAACTTTGCTGTTTGAGTAGTGGAAAGTTCAATCTTGGAGCCATTTGACAAATGAGATACCACTGTACTTGCATATGTCTAGAATATGGAAGGTGATTTTTTTGATTTCTGGTCCCACACACACAAAAAGACATAATTAACGATAATTACATAATTAAAACATTGTGAGTGCTGTTTCTTGGTTACTAACTTTGCAATAATGTACTAAAGTTTAAAGCACATAACCAGAAGGAGATGTAAGTGTGGAAAACTTTGACAGTGTGTTAATGATATACAACTGAGAGGTGTCAGAGATGGAGAGAGAGGATTCAGATTATGTAGTAGTGCATTGTAAGATGTCAACACCAGCTCTAGTTAAAAGAGCAAGCAAGAAAGGGAAGTGGTTACCTATGGGATAAGTCAATGGAAGATCTAAAAATTAAAAATACAACAAATACACCTAGTTATGGAGAAATGCAGAGGGAAAATAAGAGCTGCGCATGGAATCTGATCCTTTCTTAGCAGAATCAGTTTATACACACACACAGAGAGAGCGCAAATGGATAAAGTTGTTAAACTGTGATGGTTAGTTTTATGTGCAACTCTACTGAGCATAGGATGCCCAAGTATTTAATCAAATATTAATTGTGGGTGTTTCTGCCAGGGTGCATTTAAACAATGTAGACTGAGCTTAGTAAATTGCCCTCCCTAGAGGGAGTGGGCTACATGCAAATCTGGGCAAGGCCTAGAAAGAACAAAAGAGCTGATCCTTCCTTGAATAAGAGAGATTCCTGCTGTCTTAAGACCTTTAACTGGGATATTGGCATTTTCTGCTAACATTCACTTGAGATTGTGAGCCTTCAGTGCAAAAGTATACAACATTAGCTCTCTTGGGCCTCCAACTTGCCAAATAACCCTACAGATCAGAACTGCGGACTTGGTAGCTCTCATAATTACATAAGCCCATTCCTTTTAATCTCTCTCTCTCTCTCTCTCTCTCTCTCTCTCTCTCTCTTTCTTTCTTTCATAATATATAGAGATTCTACTTTTTGGAGAAACCTGCCTAGCATATATATAAAGATATCCTTTAGAATGATGGTAATATTCATTGAAGATCCCCAAAGCAAATGAGAACTTTTAAAGAATGAGATTCAGAGAAAGGCACTTGAGTAGAGAGACTACATTTCTGCTATTATAATTTTTAAATTTTTATGCACAGGTATTATTCTATTATAAAACCATAAGATATTAAGCCTCAAGAAATATATACTTTTAAATTATGAATTTTATTCCTAACTTTTTTGGAAGTTTTTTTAATGTTTTAACAAAAATAGTCTGAATTTGTAATTTCACAAAAGCACATATTTGTGAGATTGAGGAAAATATGCAATTTAAGGAAGCTTCAAATTGAAAAGCACATACATAACTAGATCCTCTAACAAGTCTAGACAAGTAAATGTTTCTGGAAGTGTCATACTCATTACTTCTAAGTAGATTAACTTTTTTCAGGTGAGACTGATTTTGAAAGAATTGAGCCAAATTACATGGAAGTGCTCTAAAGCAATGCTTATATGAGTACCATATCCCTGATACCAAAACAAACAAACAAACAACAAAAAAAAACCAACTCCTTAGTCCCTTAGTTTCCTCTCCTCTGTGATGGTTTTGTAGTTTTATTTTTCATAACGTTGACACTTTTGGAAAACATTCAATTCAATATCATGTTTCTAAATAAACAAAAAATCATTGTTGCATTTAAGGTATAGCATCCAGTTGGGTATTTGAGGCTATGCAGTGTTTTGTAAATGGCGTCTAAATGCAGGTATCAGTGATTTGAGATAGAAAAATTCCATATACATTCAAAGCCCAGCTTGGAGGATGATCTAAGAAAGTATAAAATTATTGATAAAATGCTGTTATATAAGTCAGAATATTTAAATTCTTTCACTTAAGTTGGGGTAATCTTGAGTATTCACTGAGATAAACTATTATACTTCTTTTTAAGTAAAAACTTGACATCAATACACTAAAGAGATTAAAAATGATGAGAAAAACACTAAGGACTCCAAGCATCTCTAAGAAAGTTTATCATGTTTGCCTGCAAACTTTTTATTTATGAACTAACCAAAGAAGATTTTCTTAATTTTCAAGTTTTAAGTCTCCTTGTACAGATCCACATATTTTGTTCTCACTAAGATATTTTTTTTGTTTCTTTTGTGATGCCTTTCTTACTTTATTCTTAGCTATGCTCATTTTTCTGGGAAGTATTTAATTATTTTCACAATTGTGTGAATAGTGGAAAGCTGTCTTCTTTTTAAAGTTGTGGACCAAATGAAGCAAATTCCACTTGTTGAGAAAAACAAAAAAAGCTGTCCCTTAAAAAAAAATGTAATTTGACAATTGCTAAAGTCTATTCCCAGAAAACAGTGACGAAAAAGATACTGCAGAATGCTGGCAAAAGCTATGTGAGCGTGGAGTTCCTCACGGTCCTCAGGTAATATGGGAGCAGGAGCTCCAGGTAGGGGGTCCCTTCTGTTCCCCAGGATGTGTTTGCTGAACCCTTCACGAGAACACAGTCTTGGAACTATCCTCAGTCTTGCTTAAGTCACAGTGTCCAAAAGCATGGGCTTTTCCACAAAATTGAACATCTGCCAGCGGCAGATGGACTGTGTTATTATTAACGTGGAAAAATAGTCATTGATTAAGTAACACTGTGCTGGTGATGATGTGGGATTTCCCCTAGGCAAAGGCGCCATTGATTTCCTTAATGAGAATGAGGACTAAATAAAATAAAGTCCTGGGTCGGAATCAATCAATAGGGTCATGTTTTGTCCACATGTGATCCAGAGCAAGCATCAATTCAATTAAACATTAATTAAGGAACAAGAGTAATGTTGACCCACATTTTAGTAAGAAGCCTGCTCATATTTTATTTCACCTTAATATTTTTCCTACAATGGGTATATCTAAAGTTTACATTTGCCAAAAACTCATAAAAAGAAATCATATAGTATATTTGGGCCCCATAAATTATTTGTTTTCAATTCATTGGGTACACATATTTGATAATTTTCACATCCTCCTTGTACAAGTTTTCCAGTAGGGAGAGCTATTCACGCCACTCTCTGCCGTGCCTTGTTCATTCTTAGAAAAGGTTTTTATATTTAGCTACTGAAGTTACTTTAAGATTTCAGCTGAATATCCACTATCATGTCCCTATCCAGTCAATTTGGAAAAGCCTTTGGGTAGTTGATGACCTCCAGAAGGGGCTGATTTGGGGGTTCATCTGGCGAGAGGAAGAATGTCCAAGGGTTTCGGGAATCTCAGGTCACAGTCCAGTGGGCAGTTGGAAGTTACGGGAAACAGTAGATTGTTGTACTAAAGGGTTCTGATTCATCAGGAAATTTTGTGAAAAGCGAGCTATGCTTATCCTGAAATGAGTTTAGCAGGCAGTTGTGCCAGGAGGGAGAGTCCCTTCTTACTGTTAGCGTGTGGAATGCTAGGCTGTCAGCTGGGAACTCACAGCAAGGGACTAGGCAGGGGACCTTATGTGTAAGAGCTGATGTGCATGGGGCACAAGTGATGAGGAATTAGGGCTTGAGAAGATAAGAATGCATGTGCTACATCTCGGGATCTCTGAGAAACACATCAAGGTGGGATTAAAAGTTTAAGGATTTTAGTACAAGAAATGACTGTGAGAAAGAAGGTAGAAGTCCGAGATCTGATTCTGAGTGAGGGAGATGGGAGGAAGGTTGGGCAGAAGCTCATTAGTCTGTCATCCATCCTAGTAAGGGGTTGGCAAGTCTGCGCAGGATGCTCAGCCGTTGTCCTCCCTTGGAGGCCTCCGTGTCTCACAGGATGCTGCCTGGTGCTGGCACCGTTCAGGCCCTGCTGTGGAGTAGGCTTGGGCAGCATGGCCCTGACAGCGTATTGCAAAGGGCATCAGAGCAGAGCTGCTGGGATTCTCAGTCAGCTGTAGAACTAAGAGTGCACCCTTATGGGCACCCGAGTGTACTTCGTCCAGAAAGTTTTGACGTTCCCTAGGGAGAATCACACAGTACACATGGGGAGAGGAGGGCAGTGTGGGGGAACCAGTTTGAGTTTCACTGCAATTTAAGGTGTCAAGAATTTCTTAGATTCGGTTTTCCGTATGTGTTTCTATGAAAGAGTTTCTAGTTATTAAGAAGTACCAAACCTCCCTTCTTGGTTCTCTATTAACAGATTTTCATCCCAATCCTAAGAATTCGGTTTAGTATTTTGGCACATGCACACTTTTTACATGTGTCGCCTCATCACACACTTTGTCTAAGCTTGTATTTTTCCATAAAAGTAGACTCAGACTTTATAGTGCACAGTGACAGTAAAACTCTATTCTATACAGTTGACATTGCAAATATTTTATGATCAGTATATACTTAGTTGTGCCAATTAATTCTGAAATATACTGATGGCTATTCAAATAAAATATTTATGCTAGCTATTTAAATATTAATGAAGAAAACCTCAATGTTAAAAAGAGCTTTCAATAAGATTTATTTTCAAGGATATCAGCTTTCTTTGCTGTTTCCTTGTATATTGCATTAGATGAATAATGAGAAAGTGTGATTTCCCAAAATGAAACAGCACCCAGAATTGGTTTGAATAATTGTGGCTTCTGTTGGCTTTTAATGTGAGGATCCCAATATTGTGCTGTAAAGAGCCAAACTCTATGGATGGGATGAAGCTTTGTGAGACTTCAGGGTTAGGAAGGTATACCATCATTGCTCACCACTGACACTCATCTTGTTAAATTTATCTTCATGCTTAATGTATTTTTCCTGTTTAGAAATTTCTACTCCTTTTCAATTCCTGTAGCTTATTCTATATTTAAGAATATAATTTGTATTTAACCAGTCAGTAATGAAATTCTAGAAGTTACCTATCTTGTCTTTCTTTCTTTCTTCTTTCTTTCTTTCTTTCTTTCTTTCTTTCTTTCTTTCTTTCTTTCTTTCTTTCTTTCTTTCTTTCTTTCTTTCTTTCTTTCTTTTCTTTCTTTTCTTTCTTTCTTTCTCTTTCTTTGTTTTTTTGAGATAGGGTCTCACTATGTAGTTGAGATTGACCTGAAACTCACTTTGTAGCTCAGGCTGGTCTTGAACTCACAGCAATCCTCCTGCCTCAGCATGAGACAGGGTCTCACTATGTAGTTGAGATTGACCTGAAACTCACTTTGTAGCCCAGGCTGGTCTTGAACTCACAGCAATCCTCCTGCCTCAGCCTCCCGAGTGCTGGGATTACAGGCATGCGCCACCACGCCCAGCTTCTACCTTGTGTTTAGACTGCTTAAGAATGGGGCCCTAGGAACAGGGCCCTACTGGGGAGGGAGCTGGATCTGTGGTGACAGAAGAGAAGGACTAGTTCACTAGAAAGTGAACTAGATTTCTAAGTTTTAGATGATGCAGACTTCTTACTAAGGTGCTTCTCCAAGTTGTCTTCTCAGACACAGGTTGACTACTTTGCCTCTTTTCTTTATTTACATAGCTTTTCTGGCCTATTCCATCTCTTGTCATTCTTTTCCCTTTTAAGACTGATTATTTGGGAGCAACTTAGTACCCATTTATATTTTTTTCCTGACTTTATCTTAATTAAAGATAACATCTTTGCTAAAACCAACTTTTTTTGTGTTGATCTCACCTCAAACTAATGATGAACCATAAGCATCATGAGTATATCATAATTATGAGTATCCTCCAAATTTCCACACATAAAGGCTTAGGCAAGATCCTTGCACCATTGGGAGGGTTGGTACCTTTGGAGGTAGGGCCTACCAGGAGATCCTTAGGTCAGTGATGCCCTCTCCAGCTTCTGCCATGACATGTTCCCATCCCCCAACCTCACAAGAACTGAGAACAGGTCAGCCCTATGCCTTCAAGCCTCCAAAGGTGTGAGCTCAATAAACCTTTTCTCTTTGTAAACTAGTTGCATCAGCTATGAAGACCATCAAAGCCAGAAGCTAACTAAACTTTTCTCTTTGTAACTTAGTGGCCTCTAGTATTTCACTGTAGTAATTTGATGCTGACATGTACAAGTGTGGCCCCACCTCCATAGAGTCAAAGAATGATATGTAATCCAAAAAGTTATTCCATAATTATAAAATTTTCTTGTCTTATGTTTCCTTAGTAATTTGTGTTACATTTTGGATTTTGTTGAATTACATACTTGCTTATTTTTATGTAAAAAATAAATGTTTAGTTTTCCCAAATATAACAGGTACTCAAGGAATATGTTTTAATTTATCCTATGGAAACATAAACCCTGGCATACCAGTTTGTAGCTCATTTCAAGTATTATAGAGTTTTTAACATATTGCTATTGAAAGGCAAATAGAAAATACTGCCCATCCATGGCGAGTTTAGCCTGAATGCTATTTTCCTCATTTGTAGTGATGAAATCTGCTGAAATTTTCCCTCCATACCCTTGAATAAACACAAAACTTTTAGTTTTCTGATTAGCAGTGTTCAAAACAGACCTTTTGACCTGGGTCAGTTGTCTACAGACTTAAGACTTTTGTTGTTTGGTTTTTTTTTTTTTTTCCTATTGAAAAAATTGTGACCTGTTCATTTTTGTTGTAGCTAGAAGGAAATTAGTGGTTGCCTGGAAACCAGTTGATCATCAGGTTTCTGAAGCAGGAGAAGTTGCTAGGTAAATCATATTCTTTTTCAGAAAAGATTAATCTTATCCAAACACATTCTGGTTTGGAAAATTATCCCCAAAACATCAGGAAGACAAATAAAATAAGGAAATTACCTGATCTCACATCAAGCCAGCTTACTTCTGCTATTAAAATATGAAAATATGAAAATTTGTCTACATTTTTAATAAGTAGCCCTTGCACTTATCCAGATGGGTTTTCCCTATCTTCAGTTATCTCATTTCCTCTCCTGACCTCATCCATAGCCTCCACACGCACAGAGATAAGATACAACAACAGGGCTGTCCTCCGAGACTCTATTCCAGCAATTCTGGTTGTTAACATTTTTAGTAATGACTATGCCATAGAGTTCAATTTAGCTTCTATCAGAGCAACTGGTAGAAAAGATGAAAGAACACATGAAATAATTAACATAAAGAACGTGAATCTATGAATAAAGGTGCTTGTCAGTGATGTTGACATGGCTTTTCCTGTCCATATTTGGGCCATGGAAAATTGAATTATATGATCTGTGGAAACATGGTTAGTATAAATATTTTAAATTATTTTAGGTGATGATCTCTATCTTTAAGGTTAACATACCCATCAACTTAGAAAATGTGGACTATTTAGGGAAAATGAAACTCAAATCTCAATGCAAGTGGTGACATAAAATGCAACAAAGTGGGCAGAGATATTGTAGTGGTATGACTAACTATAAGTATTTGAGAAAAAATCAGAAAGATTCTACAGGCAGTAAAGAGAAATAAGTTAAGAATGTTAATTGTGGATCATTTCTCTTCTGCGGCATGCCACTCTTAGACATTAGAGTTAGATTGGTTAAGAACTAATTAAAAATTATAAAATTTATTATTAAGAATTTTAATGTAGTAATAGTATACTAAAGGATCTTCCAGAAGTGTTATATATGTAATAGCTTCTACATGCTGTCAAGATTTTAGAAATAAAACCTTATATCTTACTCACTATAAATATTTCACTTATATATCTCTTGACTAATTTACATAAATAGTGATGATTAGGTAAAATCATTTTTTAACAAGGCACGTAGCAAAAGATGAGCTGTCATGCTTCAAGCTCTTGTTTTCACACGGAAATACTTAAAACCCCAGAAACTAGCAGAATTAACCTCATAGGAGCTATGAAAAGTAACCCAAATTTACAGCACCCAAATATACACCCAATCAAGAAAAAGCTACTTTCAAATTGGCAGAAAATTTCAAGGTACATTTGTTTTCCTTTTTGTTGCATGCTCTCCATTTCATTGAGGGTTTAGTCTAGAGAGGAGGCAGACTCATTTCCAGATCCTTGCCTAGAAGAGGAAGGAGTAGAACAGATGCTGTTTGAAAAATTTTAACCTTTTAGGGGACTACCTGAGGGAGTAGTCAGTCTTTACCAACACAGATCTAAAGCATAGAAGAACATCAGGTGCTGCTTATTATGCAAGCTACAGGGGTACTGCAGATTGGCAGATGATAACTGGTCACAAGTAGAGACACGAGACGTTCACCAGACCGAACAAGCCCCTAATGAAAAGATAGTATGGTGTTCTTTAGGAAATTAAGACATTCAAGAGCAGCTGGGGTGGGGGGTTGTTGTCTCCACAGATACAAGACCCCATATGAAAATTGGACACAGAGTATTATGCTGCATAGGTTGAAGAGGAGTGTAAACAGCAAAACATAACCAAATACAAGAACACATCACAGGAAGTCATATTATAACTAAAGAGATTAACACAGTAGGAATAGAGCTTTTTTTTAAGAAACCTAATCACTCTTCAGTGTACCACAGGTACAACATAAATATGAGAATGCAAGGGAACCAGATGCCTCCAAAACTCCTTAGCCCCTCAAAAGCTGAACTCATAGAAACTGAAGTAGAAGTTACAGGCAAAACCCACAAAACCCAAATGGTTAAGTGTGCTCAAAGAAGAAATGCATACAGTTTCATAGGATGTTTAGCAAGATTAAAGCATTTTATTAGTTAGAGGGTTTTTCTAATTAAATATTTAAGTTTAAAGAAGAACAAAAAATAAACCTGTCACTGTTCTAAAAACAGCACAGTACTGGCAAAGAAACAGACCTGAGGATCAGTGGAATAGGTTGAAAGATACAGAAACAACTCCAGATGTACTCAGCTACTTCATCTTTGACAAAGGAGCCAACCATCCTCAGTGGAAGAAAGATAGCCTCTTTAATAAATGGTGTTGGAAAAACTTGATTTCAATCTGCCAAAGATTAAAACTAGACTCTTATCTTTCACCATTCACTAAACTACAGTAAGTGGATTAAAGATCTAAATATCAAAACAGGAGCAATAAACTTGCTGGAAGATAAATTAGGTAGATCTCTCAAAGACATTGACAAGACTAGGACAAGACTTTATGAACAAATCCTCAGTAGCACTGGAACTAGCACAAAGAATCAACAACTCGTATCTCATCTTATTAAAAAGCTTCTGTACTACAAGATAAATCAGAAGCAGAGCTAAGAGACAACCTACAATATGAGAAAAAATTTTTACAAGCTGTTCCTCAGAAAAAGGTATACTATGTAGAATATATAAAGAACTCAAAAAATCAGATCCCCCAATATAAAGATCTGATTCAAAAATGGGCATCTGAAATGAGCAGACAAGTAGAAGCAACAAATAAATGTATGAAAAGTTCAACATAAGGGGTCATTCAAGAGATGCAGATGAAAAGAACACTGAGATTCCACCTCTCCCCATCAAGAATGGCTGCTTATCAAGAAATTAACCAATAGCAAATGCTGATGAGTTGTGGGGAGAAAGGAATCCTTCTCCATTGTTGGTGGGAGTGCAGACTGGTGCAACCACTATGGAAATCAGTATGGAGATACCTCAAAGAACTAGGATTAGAGGTTCCATTTGACCCAGCTATCCCTCTGCTGGGTGTCTTTCCAAAGGGATTAAAAGAATCATACCACAGTGATATATGCACACCCATGTTTATAGCAGCACAGTTTGTAATAGCTAAAACTTGGAAAAACCCAGTTGCTCATCAGTTGAAGACTGAATAACGAAGATGTGGTTTTTCTATAAAATGGAGTACTACCGAGCCACAAAGATGAGAAACTAGCCATTTATGCACATTGAGGATGTACACTGAGGTCATATTCTTAAGTGAAATAAATAGGAATACGTGTAAATACTGAATAGTTTCTCTGGTATCAAAAACTAAAAATGTAAATAAGGTTATCAAATATAATTGATAATGTGAAATAGGAAGAAAAGGTCTAAAGGTGTAAGGGAAATGGGAGGGGTAGGGGAAAGGAAAGAAGGGAAAAGAAAAGATATGAGAAAAGGAAAAATGGAAACAAAGTCTTTGTAAGTAGGGAAGGGTGGAGGGAGTGAAGGGAGGGCAGGGGTGTGGGGAAAAAATGAGAACCAAGATGCATCATGTAAAGGTACAAGATCCCAATGATGAATGTAACTGTACTGTATACCTAAAATTTGCCAATAAACTCAATGAAAAAAAAATAAGACAATTCAAGACATGATTGGCAAGTTTGGTAAAGAATTAGAAACTGTGAAAGAAAGCAAGCAGAAATACCAAATACAAAACATTCAATAGAAAGCATGGCTAGCAGATTTAAGCAGTACGAGGACAGAAATGGTGGATGTAGTAGATCATTAACTCACGATGCCCAATAGACAAAAAGGTACCAGGAAAGCTGGATTGAAAAGCTCCTAGATGACTCCAAAAAGAAAATAAAAAGGTTTATAGGAACATAAGAAAAACTAGAGGATGCCTTAAATGGTACAAAAAAAAAAACGTATTCACTGAAAGTAGAAAGCTTTCCAAATTTATGGAAATAAGACAATATTCAAGTGTAACAGGCATATAGAACCTCAAATAACCATGGCCAATAAAAAGTCTTTTTATGTCAAATTGTAAGTCAAAATTTCAAAAATTCAACAAAAGGAGAGAATACTAAAAGCTCTTAGAGAAAATCTGCAAATTACTTATAAAGGCGAGCCTATCAGAATTAGAACAGATTATTCAGCATAAACAGCAAAGGCCAGAATAGTGTGGAGTGAAGTTTTTCAAACCAAAATGAAAATGATTATCAACCAAGAAGACTTCTATGTGCTGCAAAATTAGCCATTAAGACTGAGAGAGAGGTAAAGATTTTATACGACAAAGAAATCCTAAGGAAATAAGTATATGATCACTTAACCAGGATGGCAGAAAGTACTCAAGGGAATCCTAGACAGAGACAAGGAAGCCACCAGCATCAAAGGCCACACAAGAAAGTTTATATCTGACTGGCAAGCAATTACACAAAAGAAAAAAAAAAAAGTAAGGAATCAGCCCTGGAAAAATGATGTAATAATAATATTCAGTAAAATCCTTCCAGTAAAAACTCAAAATCAATTACCTTACCTCCCCAATTAAAAGATACAGATCTGCAAATTAGATCAAAAGACAAAGTTTAACCATATATTGCCCAAAGGAAATATTCCTCATCTTTTTTTTTTGTTTTGTTTTGTTTTTTTGGTACTGGAGATTGAACTTGTGTCCTTGCGCTTGTGAGGCAGGTAGCACCCCTGAGCTAAATCCCCGGCCTGAAACATTCCTCATCTAAAACAAAGATAAACGTGAAAGGTTGGAAAATGATAGTGCATACAACCAGAGCCCAAAAGCAAGCAGGAGTAGCTATCTTGTTTTCAGATACAGCATACTTCATGTTAAAACGGATCAGAAGATACAGAAATGGCTGCTACCTACTGATAAAGGGAACAATTCAGCAGGAAGAAACAACACCCAACTTCATAAAATTGAAACTCCTGGACTTAAAAGGACAGATAGACATCAGTACTATCGTACTGGGAAAGTTCAACACTCCACTTTCAGAGTTCAATTACACCATTGAACAAATGGTCTTAACAGACATAGAGTGTTTTGTCCTACAACAGAGCACACGTTTCTCTGAGCAGTACAGGGAACTTTTTCTGAAATAGAGCATATCTTAGGCCATTAGATATGCCTGAATAAATACCAAAGAATTAAAACAACCCCCCACATATTTTTGAAACATAGTGGCATGAAGCTGGAAATCAACAATGAAAGAAACTACAGAAATTACACAAATATATGTAGACTGAATGATACATTACTGAATGGTTCATGAATTCCAGCAGAAATCAGGGAAGAAGTAAAGTTCCTGGAATCAAATGACGATGAAAGTACAACCTGCAAAAACCTATGGGACATGTTGAAAACAGTTCTTAGATGGATGTGTATAGCTGTTCATGCACACACTTTAAGAGCTGAGTCATCCAAATAAATAACCTAATCATGTATCTCAAATCCTAGAAAAACAAGAGAAATCCAAATCTGAAATTAATGGAAGGAAAGAAATCATAAATATCACAGTGAGAGTTAATGAAATTGAAAGTAAAAAAAAAAAAAAAAAACAAAACCAAGAAAAAAGATCTATGAATCAAAGATTTGAAAAGATAAATAAAACTGATAAACCCTTAGCTCAACTTAATAAAGGGATGGAAAATGAAATAAATGAAAGAGGCAAAAATCACAACTGAGACCACCAAAATTCAGAGGGATGTAAGAAACTACTTCAAAAACTTATATTCCAATAAATTAGAGAATATAGAAGTAGAGAGATTCTATACACAAAATGTCTTAGGTACTTTTTTTTTGTCACTGAGGCACAATACCTTATTAAAGGATTTCCTCTACAATTTAAGAGAGAGAAGGTTTATTTTGGTTCACTTCAGCATGACAGAGGGTCATGGCAAAAGAGAAGTGGCTCGAGACATAGTGGCAGGAAACAGAGATCCAGGAAGCGGGAGATAGATCCTTCCAGATCACGCTCCCAAGTGACCCACTTCCTCTAACCATGTTTCACCTCCCCAAATCACATTTAGCTATAAACTCCTCTGTGGATTAATCCATTGATGAATATTACTTCTCCGTGATCCAGTCACATCCCAGAAGCCCTTCTGACTGCTAGAACAGATTATTTGAACAACCACAACTTAAGGAGAAGTTTAATTTGGTTCATGTTTTAAGGAGATTCAGTCCATGGTCAGTCAGCTCCAAGGCTTCATGATATAGAATGTGGTGGAGCATAGCTACATACATCGTGGTCATCAGAAAACAGAGCAAGGAACGATGCTGGAGAAGGCCCGAGGGATCAGATATAGACCCCAAGCTACACCTCCATGAGCCTCACAGGCACACTCAGAATTGTTCTCCACCAATCCAGTCCCTGTACCAGGTGGGCTGGACATGTAACTCCGTGATAGACACATTGCCTAGCATAAACAAAGCCCTGAGTTGGAGCCCCAGCTCCCCAAAATAAAAGAAAACAAGACATTCAGTGAAAGCAGTGCTAAGTATGAAATTTGTGGTAGTAAATGCCTACATTAAAAAGGAAAGCATTTACAACACACCACAAGAAACTAGAGGAAAGAATCTAAGTCCAAAACTAGAGTAAAGAAATTAAATGTCAGAGCATAGATAAATGAAAAAAAAAACCACTAATAAAACATTAGAAAAATAAAATTATAAGTTTTCAGAAAAGAGAAATAAAGTGAACAACTGTTAGCTGGGCTAAATGAAAAAGACAGGAATCTCAAGTGAGAAATGAAAAACGATACATAACAGACGTTTCAGAACTAATAAGATGTAAAAGTATGAATCTCTTTAATAAGTGGTGTTGAGAAAACTAGACATCCACATGGGAAAAAAATGAAATTGAATTCTTATGCTGTACACACACAACAACAACAACTCAAATGGATTAAGGACTTGAACAAAATATATGAAAACATAAGACTCTTAGAAAGAAAGAAGAAGAGCTTCTGTATAATGGCATTGGCAATGACTTTTTTAAAAAATCACACAGCAAGCTCAGGCAATGAAAGAAAAACAATTGTGGCTATATTAAACTGAAAAACTTCTGCATAACAGAGAAAACAATCAGCAATATAAAAAAGGTAGCCTTCAGAATTGGAGAAAAGATTGGTAAGACATATATCTGACAGGTGGTTAATATGAAAAATTATATTCAGAAATCACAAAATTCATTATAAAACCACAATTAACCCAATGAAACAATAGGTGAAGAACCTGAACAGATAATATTCCAAAAAAAGATATACAAGTGGTCAACAGGTATGCAAAAAGATGCTCATTATCACTATTTATTAGAGAAAGGCGAATCAACCCACAATAAAATACCACCTCATACTTACTAAAGATAGCTATTATCAGAAATAGGACAACGGAGAAACGGTGTGGAGATAGAAGAACATTTATGAATGGTTGGAGGGAATGTGATTTGTTGCAAGCAAAAAACAATATGGAAGTTCCACTAAAAATTACAAATTTTAAAGGTCTAGCCAGTCCTCAGCTATGTACCCACAAGGGATGAAATAAACACCTGATGGGAATATATAAGTTCCCATGTTCATCATAGCATTATTAGGAGTACCCCACAGGTGGGAACTATTCATCAATACCTTAGTGCATGAAGAAATTGTGGTACATATAAAATGCAATAACACCCAGCTTTTACAAGGAGATAGTGCAGTTTGTGCTGACATGGGTGAACCCAGAAGACATCACACTGTACTGAACAATTCAAGTGGAAAAATGAACACTCACTTATTTGTGGATTTTTAAGAAAAAAGTTCAAATATGTACAAAGCAGAAGTCGAAGATGGCTACCAGGAGTTGAGGAAGGAAATAGAAGTAAGTCAAAGGGTACTACAAGTATATAAGATGAGTACATTTAAAGAACTCCAATAATATGCAGCATGGTGATCATAGTATTGCACACTGAAAATTTGTTAAAAGAGTAGATTTGAGGTGCTTGTGCCATATGGACACACACAAAAACACATACATATGCATACCCAAAGATTACTGTGCAATGTGATGAATAGATTAATTTGCTTAACTGTCACGATCATTGCACTAGGTATATGTGTACCAAAACAGCATGTTATACGCTTTAAATATATAAAATAAAGAAGTAAAAGTAACAAAAACAAAAACATAGCCACCATGAGTCATGAGTACCTGTTAGGATGGCTATCATAAAAAGACAAAAGGTAAAAGTGTGTGTGTGAAAATGAAGAAATAAGAGAATCATACAGTTTTAGTAGAAATGCAAATTATTCCAATCATGATGGCAAACAGTGTGGAACTTCTTTAAAAAATTAAAACTAGAGCTGCCACATCAATTCCATTTCTGTATATATATATCTAAAGTAAATAAAATCAGTATTGCTAAGAGACATCTGTACTCCATGTTCATTGCAGCATTATTCACAATAGTCAAAAGTTGGAAACAATTCAAATATCTGTCAGTGGATGAATGGATAGGAAAAGAAATGCAATCTATCCATCCATCCACTCAATAGACAATTATTCAGCCTTAAAAAAGAAATAAATATTGTCATTTGCAGCAACATGAACATTATAAAGTCTAAGTGAAATGAACTGGACATGGAAAATCAAATACTTAGTGATCTCATCTCAATCTGTACTGTGTGATCTGTGTGTGTCAACAAAAATTCAAAGTCTTTGATGCAGAGAACAGAATGGTGGGTGTCAGGGATAAGGGAGTAGGGAAAATGGGAAGATGTGGGTGGAACACTGAAGTTTCAGCTATGCAGGATGTATAATTTCTGGAGGTCTAGTGCATAGCGAGGTCATATTGTTATAGTACTGCATTGTATACTTGAAATTTGCTAAGAGAATGGAGTTAAATGTTCTCACACATAAAAGTTGCTATGTGGATATGTTCATTAGTTAGATCATAGTAATAATTTCACAATAATATATATATATATATATATATAAACATCACATTGCACATCATAAATCATGCTATGACATCAATGTGTTTTCCTCAGATTAATATATTGAAATCTGTTATGGTTTGTATCTAAAATGTCCTCCGAAAGACATGTGTTTGGAGGTGGGGCTTTGGAAACATGATTGGATCATAGAGGTGCTGTATTAATCAATAGATTGATTCAACAATGAGTTCAGAGGTAAATGTGCTTTTAGGAAGTGGGGCTTGGACAGAAGCGTATTACTGAGGGCATGAAAGGAATATCTCCCTCACCAGCTCCTCTCTTTACTTTCTCTGCTTACTGGCTGTCATGGGATGAGCAACTCTCTGCTACCTTTCCACCATGAACTTTGTGCCCTAGAGCCAGCCAAATATGAACTGAATCTTCTGAAATCATGAGCCAAAATAAACTTCTCACCTTAAGTTGTGAATACCAGGTATTGTGTCTCAGCGTTAAGAAAGTAAAGTAAGACTATCTTTCCAGAGAAGTGGGGTTGTTTCTGTTACTGTATCTGACCATGTGGTTTAGAAGTCTTTGGATCTGGCTCACAGGATTTATTTAGAAGGTTTGGAGATTCTGGCTGTGGAAATCACAGAACACTGTAAGCAAAGACTGATGTGAGATTCTGGTTGGAGCTCAGAAGACCAGAATGCTGATAGAATTGTGCACTTTAAGAGCTAGGTGCAGATTCCAGTTAGGGATAAGGATTCCATTGGGATTGGATTAGAGCCCATATGTACTACACTCTGGCTATTTGTCTACCTTTTACACATGCCCTGAGATGTCACAGGAAACTGAGATGAAGGGCGACTGAGTAATTTATCTGGCAAAGAAAATTTCAGTTCCATCTTCAGGCTGTTACATGAGTACTGCTGGCTGCTTTTAGGCAGACCTACAATGATAACCAGGAGCAATTACTAGGGGCAAAAGTTGTGAAAAGCTTATAGTGTCTGCAAAGTTGTGTCTGCAAAGGAAGTGTCTGCAAAGTTGGGGCCATGGAGAACATATATACTTATTGAAAAGATTAGTATCAAAAAGAAGCCAAATACTTTGCATCAGGGCATTAGGAAAGATGGTTTGGGGCATCTTAGGAATAGGGAGGACCTCACTCTTTGCCAGTTTAAAGGTGCAAAAGTGAAAGACTTAGCTTTGGGAAGAGAATCCCAGGGAGTCCGTCTCATTCAGGGCCAGTTAGAAAAGAGTTTCCCAGTATTTAGCCATCCAGGCACTCAGCAGCCTCTACATCCATGATGGAAAGGGGCCCAGTTACTGCTTGAGCAGGTAGTTTACCTTCACATCATCTACAAGATGCTGGTTCTTCAGGTATACAGAATGCAAGTGATGTGAGGTCATGGAGTACTAATACTGACCAGATTTCAGAAGAAGTCCAGGAGGCTAGGCATTGTGCTTCTAAAATTAAGTATGAAAAGCTGTGAAAGTAAAATCAAAAGCATAGAGGAGACCCTGGGAATTTGGAACTTCTGCTAAAGAAAGCTGCAGACAGTGAGCAAAGCTACCCCAAGAGAGGGGCCATGAGAGCTGAAATCGGCAGAGCTGTAGGGGTGGGACTACTCAAGTCTTTTGTAGCACATATCTCACCAAAACTTGTCCTAGGTACTGGGCATTGGACTACAGGATTTAGTATTTACAATGCTCAGTTTTGGTTATGCTTTGGTCCCTGTTCATTTATATCCCCCTTTTTCTGCCTTTTGGAATGGGAATGTTCGCTCTGTGCCATTGCATGTCAGAAATGTTTAATTTTCTTTTTGATTTTTATAAGGGCTCACAGTTAGGAGATTGACTTGAGTCTTAGAGGAGACTTTGGGCTTGGACTTTTCAACAGTGCTGGAACTGTTAAGCCTTTGTTAACTCTTAGAAATGGATTAATTGCACTTTGTGTAAAGAACTGAAATTTGGTTGGCTCAGGGGCAGAATCTTATTATTTGGATCCAGAATGCCTCCCCAAAGGATCCTATGTTCAGAGATAGAGCATTTGGATTTGGAAGTAGATTGGATAAAGGAGACACTGTGCTCATCAGTGATGAGTATGTTGATGAGTTAAAAGATAAATGTATTATTAGGAGGTGAGGCCTGGACTTAAAAAGCAATCACTAAGGGCTTTTCCTCCTCTACTCTTCCCTGTCTCTCTTTGCTTCCTGGCTGGCATGACATGCACAGCTTTTGACTGCCGTGCCCCTCTGCCGCGCCGTTTCTTCTTGGAATCAGCCAACCATAGACTGAAACTGAGCCATAAGCCTCTCTTCTAAATTGTATTTGTTGGCTATTTTGTCCTAGTGATGAGAAAAAGGACTAGGACAAAACCTAATCACCATATGGTGGTTTTAGGAGGTGAGGTCTTCAGGAGGTGCTTAGAAATTAGTTCTCTTTTAAACAAGATCCCAAAGAGCAGCCTTGACCTTTCACCTTACGAGGACACAGGTAGAAGTTATCAGGTATGAACCCGATAGTGGCTCCTCAGGCGGACATTCATTCTGGGAGATCTTGGTCTGGAGACTTCTCAGCCTGCAGAGCTGTCAGAGTCATCTGTAGATTTCTGTGATTTATTAGGTACCCTCCTTTTTATATTTTATTACAGCAGCTTGATTGGACTAAGACAATACTGTGTTTACTTGTTAAATGCCCACATAAATCCAGGGAGTAAAAGAACATCCTTTCATTAAATGAATGTTGAATATTTAAAATAAAAACTTTGGTTAAAAAAGAAAGGTTTAGGCCAGGCGTAGTGGCGCACGCCTGTAATCCCAGCACTTGGGAGGCTGAGGCAGGAGGATTGCTGTGAGTTTGAGACCAGCCTGGGCTGTATAGTGAGTTCCAGATTAGCCTTAACTACATAGCAAGACCCTGTCTAAAACAAACAAACAAACAAAGGTTTAGCTATGATTTCCAGGGGAGATAATAAAAGCATAATTTATGTGTGTGAAGATAATATAAAGTAGGATGAAAATGATAAACAAAGTTAAAAAGGTCATAAGAATGAATTTATATTCATCTATAACTTAACTATTAAGAGGTCAACTTCCTGACTGGGTAGCACTGACTGTGATCATTCATTTTTTTTAATTGCATGTAATAGTTATAATAAATGTTCCAATGACTGACTAAACAAATGATCGAATAACTCTTTCTAGGGACTTGAAAAAGGATTTATTCATGGATTTTCTATTTTTAAAAGTTCCATTCTCCTCAAAAGTTTGGTGTTTATGGTGAGAAAATACTGTTTTCTGAAGAAGCATGTTGTATAGTGCTAAAAACTTTCTAAAATAAATATAGAAATGGTAAAGAAATTTTATGTAATTGTACTTATACTTCTAAATCATAGTACTGTGGATGTCTGTTACCCTGAATCTCTGTTCAAATTAATATTTAGTCAGAGAGCCCCCTTTTTAATACTATCTTGTTATAAGCTTGAATATTTCTTGTTCAAGAGATTGTTTATTATATTTTTCTTTACAATGACATTTAATATATTTGCCTACCTAATAATTTATAATTGAGTAGTTTATGATTATGTGTATCAATGTACTTTGCATAAAATTACAAATCAAGATTGGTAAACAATGAAACGTCTAATTTCATGCAATGTTTATGGATATAAAGGGAAATTCACTCACATGTGCATGTTGTTTGCAAAACATCTGTCAGAATGTTGCACTGATTGTACTTTGAATAGGTAATAAGTTTTTAGTTCCACTGAATTCACTTGTTGGAAGTTTTCAAAGGATCCTAACAGATGCTCAATTTCCTAATCTATCACAAAGAAAAGAAAAGTAAGATTATGAGGTGATGAATTGCCTCCATTGTTTCATTGCTTTTGAAGCACTGAGAATAAAAAAAAAGAAATTCTAGGAACAAAAACCTACTATAGTCATGCACTCCTAAAAGAGGCAGAACATGTCCAGAGACATTTGTCATTAACCAATCTCATTTTTGTGGGGACATCATATAGTGTACTTACATTAATTTAGACGGCGTAGATCAATCACACAACACTGCATCTGAAGCAATCAAGAGAATGTAAAAATGAGATACATGAGGCTTTTGATGATGTGACAAAGCATATGGTTTTTACAGTAAACATACCTTAAAGTGGGGATGCCCTCTATGATTATGATAGAAATATTGTAGAGTTGATATGTGAACCACTCACCTCATCATTTATTATCATCAATTTTTATGTACTGTACATAGTTGTGTGTGCTGTACTTTTGCATGACTCACAGCACAGTGTGGTTACATTTGTATCACTACAAAAATAAGACTAATTCCTTGGGTCTTGATGTTACAACAGCTACACTGTGGAGGTGACAGGAGTTCCCCAACTCCACTACAACCTACAGCTCCACCATTGTATGTGTGGTCTGTTAATGCAATGTTGTTATGTGACACATGATTGTATTTTGTGAAATTTGGAAATTACAGATTTTTCAAGAAATTACTTCTTGATCAAGGCAAAAAGGCTATAAAGTAATACATTCTTGCATTTCTTCTCAAATTATTGCCCTTTACTTTGAATATTTGTGCTCTTATATTTATACAATTTCTGTGCTTTTCACCACAAATGTAGTTTTCACTTCTTGAAGTTTGATTTAAGTACACTTTCTGTATCTTTCATGTCTCTAATTTATATATTCAGTTGCACTGTCTTCTTAACCTTATGGAATGCAGTTTCAGCAGCTGTTTTATTTTGTCTAGTAGTCCAATGAACTGTGCAATTTCTAGATCAGTTTCAAGAGATTGTCTCCCCCACGTATTAAGAGTGAATTCCATACATTTATAATTTTACTTTTTGGCATCGAATATGTTTGTATTCCTAAAATTGTTGAGTTTTCTTGTGGGACACACGTTAAGTCTCTTGGAAGCAGTGTGATCCTTTTGAGTCTTACTCTGAAGCAGGTGTTAAATAGAATTCTAGGGCATCCCTCCCCCAATTAATGCTGAAAACCGTTTTCAG
This sequence comes from Fukomys damarensis, assembly GCF_012274545.1. NCBI lineage: Eukaryota > Metazoa > Chordata > Mammalia > Rodentia > Bathyergidae > Fukomys > Fukomys damarensis. Next base: position 36,245,848 of record NW_022900949.1, read on the forward strand.
TACTATTCTCAATGATCTGTGAGTTCTGAAGTTTTCCACTATGGCTAGCTACACCTGGAATTGCTCATGGCTTGTTCATACAAGACATTTGATCCCTGTAATTATTTTGGATGTTTCTTTTCTTGGCCTTAGATGCATACCCCATATGCAGGCTCTGATCAGCTCTCAGCTAAAGACTTGCTGCATATTTGGGGGTTGCCTTCAAACCTTGGTTCTTTTTTCTCTCTTCTGTCTTTCCCTCTCTGGACTCTTGCTGCCTAAATCTTGTTGGACCATGAGCGTCATCTTGTGAAGCTGCCAGGCTTTGGTCTCCCTCCCTGAATCAGGACCCGTTGAACTCTAGGCTCTAAGCTGGGCATTGTAGGTCCATTTTGTTTCCTATTGCTTAGGAATCACTGGATTTTATCGTCCGCTATCCAAAAACTTCAGTCCTGCCATTTTGTATAGTCTTTCTATTTAAAATGTTTTCTTTTTCCAAAAAGGATATTTAATCCATCTTGTTATTCCATTTTTCCTGGAAGAGGTTTCTTCTGATGTTATTGAAACTCATATAATTTTGAGTAAAGCAACCTGAAGAGAGCAGTAGTAAAACAAAAGCTCAAAAAATAACAAGTACAACCTGAAGAACCAGAAGGAGAAGGTCCAGGATTTAAGATCTGAGTTTTTGTGTTGTCACTGAAATCTGTGGTACATGCGTTGTGGGACAAGAGCACCGCATAGCACCACTTAATTAAACCTAAATAGAAATCAGACTTTACAGGTGAATTTTATGAAAGATACATCTGTTTTCATCCTATTCCTCTGTTCAAACCTCCCAGATGACTATTATGAGTCAATGTACATATGAGAAGGCAGAGAAAGTTGTAATGTGTGCCAGAGAACAGGCTGTTTGCATAAGTTTTTGTAATTGAGGGGGAGGCTGGGAAGAAGGTGAGGAGAAATCAGCAGGAGGTATTTGTCAGAGATGCATCCTAACACTTGTCTAAATTCCCAAATCACAATACTTCTGAAGCAAGTAAAGTAAGGATGAACAGGCAAAAACAAAATACTGCTATTATCAGAAGATTTGCATCACTTTATAGAAAACTTGTATTTTATGTACAATATTTTATTTTATGTACAATATTGTATTTTATGTCATCCATCTTCAGGGCGACTCTCCAAAAGCCCTGAAGAAAACAGTTGAAACCACAAAGTGATGTTTCCATCCTATTATTTATTTAACAGGGATATGAGTGTCAAGATCAAATTCTAGAATGGTGAGTAGGACAACTTCTGAAATCACTTTCAGGAGGGCGTTTGATTCCTGCCAACTATTTGACACTTTCTCAGATTGTTTGTGGGTTCACTTTTAAAGGGGAAAACTTCAGACAAAGACTATTAATGTGTATAGATCATCTGACAATTGCAGAATATTGTACCTGGTTCCGTGTAGCATCACATACAAAAGAGAAACCCTACTTTTGTTTACACACACATTTCTGGAGCCACGGAATATTTACATGAAGATACAGATGGAAAGATTTTCTATGGTTCTAACATAATCAGAAATGCATCTTTCCTTCTCACATAATGATTCTATTATTGATAGGCTTGCTGCGAGGCACAGTTGGGGCTGGAAACGTGACTTGCAGAGGGTCTGCAAGTGAATTTTGAGCCCCATACAATGTCAAGTTAATATATGTACTTTTCTCTCTCTCTTAAAACTGATAGACAGAATCTAACTCAAAGGCTAATTTTTCACCATATGCCTATGCTTTCCATAAAATCTAATTTATAATATCTTCCTCATCTCAGACCAAGATGAATACAAATTATTTTTATAATGCTTTTAGCTACCAATACAAAAAGCATATTTGGGGGTTAAACTTAGAACAATATTAGATTCCCTAGCAAAAATTTTCCCCTACAGGTGGCATGTGTATATTGAAGATGACAAAGAGACAAATTTGACATGTCACGACAATCTCAGGATGTGCAGTATAAAATATGATGAGGTGACTGTAGAGTCTGCTTACTGATTTGGTTTTTGAAAAACAGATTGCCATTTTAACGAGTGTGCTCTGTAGGTGAAAGAGAATCTGCCAATATTCATTAGGAATTGGGCCCATCAGGCATAAACATACTTGTGGCTTTGAGGCTAAATTTTTTTAGTAAGTGCCCATGGTGATATCCTAGAGATGTGAGAAAAATCTTACATTTTATCCTAATAACATCACTCTCCAGCTAATGAATACAATGTGCACACCTATGGGATGTTAAAACCCCCTCTACTGATTTAGTCTTTTATGACGGCTGACATGCGTAGCCTAAAAAGTGTTCAGTATGCAGAATGTATAAATTATATAAAGCTCACATTACTGAATGTAAACAGAAATAAGCAAAGACTGGGTCTCCTTTTTGATATAACTGCCTATATTAAAGGAAATAATATATATTTTTTAAATTATGCAATGCCAACTGATATGTTTTTGGAATCTTTTGGGGGAATATTCTTGTTTTCACCACTTATCAAGTTCTGATCTCTTGTGGTTTATATTTCAATAGTCTTCCTTTCTGCATAGAAATCTGATAGCTGTTAGGTTCCTCTTAATGAGTGCATTTGGATGAGGGTTCTTTCTTTCTTTTCTCTCTATGAAGTAAACCTTCTAATTTTGCTGGCGTATGTTGGTTGTTGGTGGTTGCTGATACAGCGTCTTGAAACATGCTACCTGACAATTTTGGATTAATGAAGATTGAATTGTGAGTAGTGACATTTGCTGTCAGTATTCCAGCAGCTTCTATTTATAATTTCAAGATGGTAAGGGAATAGTCTGTCGGGCTCTCAGGAAATTAAACTTCATTTTCAAAGCATCCTTGTTAATATGAACAAGAAAGAATTTCAAATGGTTCATTACCGTTTCATCCCACAGCCAGTTCTTATGTAGGCAGGGTCTTGCAAGTGTCTGCTGCCTGCCTCTCTCCTTGCACCCAGCCTCACTAGCTCCAACTCCCTCTTGAGGACTCAGTTAGGCACTGCTTGTTTCTAAACGCTGCCAGCACCTAAGCTCAGGACAAGGCGCTCCTTCACACCACTGTAAGGCAGCTTCCTCTCCACATGCTATGCTGCTCTCTGTCATGGTTTCTGTCTACAGCCCTGCCATTCTCAGCTACCGAGGAAGCAGGTTCTTAGGGGACAATGATAGGACTTTCTCATCTAGGTCATTGGTGTGGATCCATTTAAGAATCAAACTCAAAACCGGCACTGGTATGTAATTGATAAAAATTTGCCAAATGAAGAATGGAACAATGTGATAATTTTTTAAGACTGGAGAATATTTGACTTCCCCCACTTCATATCTATAAAGTACATTTTTTGGTCACTGAATATGTTTTACCAGAACTGATTGACAGAAAACTTTATAGTGACCCATTAAAACAAACTAATTTGGCAAGATTGCACCATTAGTAGAAAGAAAACCATCAACTTTCGTTTTAAAAAAATACTGGCTGAGATCTGTTGCTTAGAACTGTGAAGGATAAGGTCAGAACATTAAATACTAACTGTGTACCAGGAGCTTTACATATATCATTCAGTTTAAATCTTGTAATACAGCTTTTCGCACAATTGCCCAATTTATTGACTAAAAAATTGAACATCAGAGAGATTACATTTCCTGTTGAATACTGCAGAGTTAACCCCCAGTCCCCCTAAAATAAAGAAAACTTTAGAAATGAAGTTGCAGAGTTAGTGAGGAAGACTGGATTTAAAACCAAATGTGTTTGAGATAATGGGCACTAGATTTGCCATAGTATAGAGTTAGTCAGTGAGGAAGACTGGATTTAAAACCAAATGTGTTTGAGATAATGGGCACTAGATTTGCCATAGTGACTTTAAACATTTTGCTTTGTGTACTGAGTCTTTTTGATGATCTTGTAAAGGGAACTACTAAATCATTATTAAAAAGACTTGATAATGAACTCTAAAAAGCAGAAATTATTAGTATTTATAAACTTTGATATGTAGAGATTTGTACACATTTTTATGTTCTTTCTTTTATTTTCTCCCTTTGTTTCTTCCCCCTTCTTTCCTCCTTTCTTGTTTCTTTTTTCAGTTTTTAAAAGAAAATGACTCAGCACTAGGGCTGCTATAATACAGATTAGCCATATCTAGATAAAAGGGTAGAGATTGTTCTCAAGTTATACATGAACAATATATTGCGTCAATCCATATTTTCACAGCTGTAGGGTACCACAGCATCACTAATGATTTATACTTTATCATCATGTGTAATGACATCCACCGTTTCCTAGTAATTTGTGCAAGTGATGTACTAATGTGTTATGTCTAGTAGAACTCGTAGTAAATTTGAAAAATATAATTATTTTGGTGCGACGAATAGCCTTAGTAGCATATCTATTCTTCAGGATTGGCCTGGGATGAACAACCCCAGGGCTACACTGAGTTTTGAAATTTGTATAATATAATTTTCCCTAAAAATGTAACGTGCACATGAAAAAAACCTTCTTAGAATATATAAGAGCAATACCAAACAATGAGTCTTCTTCCTCTCACCAAACTGTATCTTTTACTTCTCTTCCCTAGAAACAAAACTATTACAGATTTTGAGTCTCCTCCAAGATTATGTATTTATTTTAAACAAAGAAATTTTCTGAATGTCCTGTGATGTATATTTCCCCATGGGACACATTAAATGCACTTTCTTTCTCTATCTTGAACCTATGGGCTACACACAACGTGGAAAACGTAAGTTGTCCAGAATGGGCATTAAGTGCTACTGTGATAGGTTCACACTTGCGTCCTCAAGGCCTGCAGTCCTCGAGAACTCCCTGCTCCGCATCAGAATGAGTGTTCGGCCAGAGCTGGCCATGTGTGTTTAAGGTTTAACTAGCTAACATGGGAAGAAGGCCTAGCTATGGCTGGTATTTCGTGTCTGTCAAAGCCTCATGAGCTCATAGGTGGGATTTTGAGAGTTGACTGCATCATATGTGTGTGATACTGGGATTAAAGGTGTATAGTGCTTAATTATAATTATTAACTGTGGAATTAGCATAGTTCTGGGTGTGGCTGAATGGATATTTCATAGAAAGCAGGCCACCCTGGATATGGGTGGCACCACTTCAAAGGTTTACAGCCTGTTTGGAGTAAAAGAGAAAGGCGGGCTTGCTTCTAATGCTTGCTGCTCGCTACCTTCTGTCTACCAAGCCACACACTGTTTCTTTTCTGCCACACCACCCTACTTTGGAGCCGGCTGACTATGGACTGAAACCTCTACAAACCGTGAGCCAAAATAAACCTTTCCTCCCTTAACTTGTTGGTGTTGGGTATTTTGTCTCGGCAACAAGAAAAGTAACTAAGCAACATACATCTTTGTATTTACCAAATGCTTATCCCAGTGCTATGTTGCCTTTCTAACAGCCGGGTGATTTGTGTGTCTCTTTATATGGTTGTCATGTATATAGAATGGTTGAAGTCCTCTGTTACATAAATGGAGGACAAAATCTTGTATTTAGTTTCTCAAGTTAGGGAGGTCTATTTCTACGTTGTCTTCCCTAGTCATCACGATGGACCTATACAGTTTGACAGGAATTCTAGGCCTGCTATGCATTCTTATTTTCTTCAAAGTTTTATTGCAGTATAATTGACATGCCACAAAGTACACGTATCTAAAGCATGCAATTTAGTAAGGTTGGACACAGGTATACACTGGAATGTTATCACCACAGTCAATATAACGAACATATCTTTTACCTCTAACAGTGTTCTTTTGCCTCTTTGTCCACCCTTTCTTATATTTTCCAGTCTCTAATCTGTTTCATGCCTGTGGAGTCGAATTTTCTCAACACCATGTATTGAAGACAGTGTCTTTCTTTCCACTGAATGGTGTTGGCACCTTTGTCAAAAACCTTTTGGTCCTCTATTCAAAGGTTAATTTCTCACCACTTTATTTTATAAAACTATTTTTTTTTATTTATTTCAGTACCAGTTCGTAAAAGACATGACTATTCTAGTTTGATAGCACTTTAAATATGTCATTCCACTGTCTTCTTTACTTGTGTTTCATGAAGAACTGCAGCCCTTCTTGTTCTTTTTTCTTTTCATCTGTATGAATTGTCTGGTTTTCTATTTCTAATTACATGGTCTCTGAATTATGATGGTGCAACTTTCACTTATGTGACTCTAAAACATGCAAAACCAGTATGCATTGGTATAACCCACACTGCAAATGACAAACTTTAGACTTCTCCCTATTGCGGGATATGTGCTCTACTGTCTTCCCAAAGTGGGCAGCCATGAGCCACAGCTCCCAGTCAGAGGTGAGACCTCCAGGATCAAACATGCATGCTCTACAGTGTACGGAGTGTCATTGAGGCATGACATGCAATAGATTAGGTGTGTTAAACACATATTCAACTACTGATAGCTTCCACTTCATGATTGCTTTATTAGGACATATGCCATCATACATCCAGGAGCTTCTTTTAATCAGTTTGAGTTTTAAATTCCCTCTCCCTCCTCTTCTTTCTCTTCCTCCTCCCTGTTTTTTGTGCTGTGGCCAATCAAACCCAGAGCCTTGTTCAGGTTAGGTAAGCACTCTATCACAGAACTACATTCCCAGTATGACTTTATGCTTTTTTTGTGCTTGGATTAATCGAGAGCCTTTAATAGATAGATCTATACTTTTCATAAAATTGGGGAAATGTTCAGTAATTTCTTCAAAAATTGTTTTTGTCATTCCACCACGTAAAGACCCTAATTGCATTTGTATTCACCTATTTGAGACACTCTCACAGTTTGTTGATGTTCAGCTCATGTTTTTCCGTCTTTCTCCTCTCTGACACTGATTTATTTTCCTAGCTTCTATTGGTACATCTTCATGTTCCTAAACCAATTTTTTTTTTCTGCAGTGTGCACTTCCTTGTTTATTGTATTGGGTACAGTTTTTATCAAAGACACAGAGTTTTCATCATTAGAAGTTTGTCTTTTTTATAGCTGCATCTCACTGCATTCTACAGATTAGAACACTGACGCATACAGAAGATGAGAATCTTGCTTAAAGTCTGGGAGTTATGAAGAAGCGGATATAGGCCCGGGCAGCCTGACACTATGGACTTCACTTTTAATTACTAGTTGCACTCTCATATTTAATAGTGTATTGGTCCTACACTATTTTTCCCCCAAAGCATTTGGAACAATGCTTGGCACATGAAAAGGATGTAATTGTTAATTGTTGTTAAATTTTGCCAAGCTTCAAAACTCTCAAGATTGAAAGTTCAACCCAGAAGACAACTCAAAATTTCATTCATGCTGCCACAGTTTTTCTCCATACATCTCTTATCACTGATACAGGATAATATTCCCTCCTATGTGTTTCCCTGATCTTGCTCTTGTTTCTATTATAGCATCATAGAATAAATAACTGTCTTCAAATGTAGGATGCAAAACAGGGGGCAGGGGGAGTCAAGTATAATTCACGGGCATGGACAGCCTTCTGGGTGCCCAGTGGGTGAGGTTTTGCTCGTTGCTGCCAAAGAAACAACTCATCAGATGCCAATGGAAAAATGTCTAACATGACTTCCTACCAAAGTCCATGTGCCAGTAATGGCAGCTGGGCAGTCTGCAAGGGTCATATTGGCTCCCATGAGGCTTCCAGAGCTGGTGCATATGGTGGCACAAAGGGTGCTAATCACAGTAATTTGTGTGAAAAATAACTTCTCCTGATGATGGTGTGCAGTTGCCCTGTGTGGCTACCAGGTAGGTTGTAGATTAAAGTGATCTGAACTGGATCTCATTTGGAGGTGAAGTCAATGCTCCCACAGGATCCCTGGAGGTCTGTTGACCCCACAGTAAGCTCTACCAAAGTCTTGTCTCCTCCCTCACCTGCTTCCTCTCTTCTTGTTTACTTGTCATCTTCTCTGTGGGTCCTGGGAGTTTCCATGCTGTCTTTAGTGGAGGGAACTAGCTAGGGAACTCTTTGGATTTCTTATTTTCCCTACGTTCCCTTAGAGCAGTGGTGGTGAACCCAGGGCACACATTGCCACAGTGGGCTGTTTACATCATCAGAGCTCGAAAAGGTTTGCCGTCACTTCCTTAGAGGCTAGGCTCTTGAAACTTGAAAATATTTATAGTCTACAGCAATACATCTTCCTTGAGGATTATATGTTAGAAGATTATATTGTTGCCTAAGTAGAGAGGAGAGCCACAAATCCTGGGGAAAGGGACAGTGTCTCTTATGATTTCAAATGTATTCATCCCCACAATGAGACTATGAACACAGTAAGTAAAAGGAAAAAAATTTTAATAAACAAAGAAATGGATTTCAATATGATAAAAGTTTGTTCAAGCTGAATTTTCAGTACCTGCCTTTCTCATTAGTGTGCTACTCCAGAGGAAATTCTGTTTTATTATTGCATTCTGCACAGCTCTATTCCTGAAAGATCTTCTGCTCTTGGTTGATAATTCACTTCTGTAATACAGAAATAATTTGTTTTATAAGATTAGTATTATTTTCCTTAATTTGAAGATTGTATTGCTTTTACCCCTTGACCCTGATTATAGCTTAAAACTATTCATACTGAGCCTCACCATTTAAATGTCTGAGAATGATACATCTGAATTCTGAGAAGTAGGTAAAAAATCCCTGTTCTTGATTATTAAATTGTCACACTTTTCTTGTGTTAAAATGGTCTGTTCCAGAGGTGTTTAAGCAATTATATTTACAAACTAGTAGAGAATGTTTAATGAATGTATTAATTTTGTATTATATGGCTGGATTTAGAGTTCATATATAAAATGTAATTTAATTTGAAATGATGTGCAAATTAGAATATGTAAAATTATAATTAGTAGCCATTACCTACTGGCTACAGAGACAAAGCAACCCTTTAAAAAAACTCATTTAAACATTATTTTCAGGAGTAAGCCCTGTGGATTTACATCCTGAAGACTTACACTCAGTTTCAGATGTATTACTTCATTTTGTAGCTTTCAGAAGATATTTAAGTCTTGTAGTTATCTGTCTCTGATCTTTATATTGAAGGCATTAAATTGGTTCAGGTATGGGTTTATAACTTTAACGAATGTTAATGCAAGAAAAATTATTCTCCTAAACAAATAAAACAATAATTCTATCAATTATGCATATACTTCCTCAGGAATTGCAATGTAGTATTTGCACGTACATGTAAGAATCCTTTAGTTCACTGTGATTTAAGAGCTTCTCTTTTGTGTTGAATAGCAGAATACACAATACCATGCTATTGTGGTGGAACTTTGAGACTGACCAAAATTTGTTTTTGAATTTTTTTTCCTTACTATGCTTCTAAACCACTTAACTGAAAATGTAGTTTGTTATATAATAGTGTAATAGTGTAGCCTTCAAAGCAAGATTTTCCTACTGCAAATAAAAATAAAAATTAACAATGCTGTAAATAAAAAGTAGTACTCCCCAGCCTCCTGTTTGGGGAAGTATGATTTTTATCACCCATGTCCCCTTCCTGATGCAGCCAAAGAAGAGCATTTAGAAAGCATCCTGCTCCGGCCCCCACGGTTGCCCACTAGTCTGTTCCTCCAGTGTCCTGCATTGAGCCAATCGTGTTCACACTCTTGGCCTCTCAATTTCAATCAGTTCATCTTTCCCTAATAGCCAGACCCAACTATAGAACGTGTGATTGCTAAGCTGGGAATAAGCAGCATTTAGTAGTCTCTGGCCTCATCCTGGTGATGGCTTCTGAGCCACGCCACAGTCAGAGGAGCCCAATGATTGTGGATTCGAGGGCATGTCAGTACACTTTATCATCTCCAGGCTTCCTTCCAGCTTGAAAATGTCCTCTTTCATCTCAGAATGTCACATGCAGAAATTTTATTGTTGCTATTGTTCCATTTCAGATGTAGGCCATTCGTTTCCACTCGAACTGTCTGAAAACCCATGGGGATGATCTTACCTGGAATAGACTCTCATTGGTATCAAGATTGTATCGAATGAGAATAACCAGGAAATAATATTTTGGGACATCCAGAAGTTTACTTATTGATTAATGGGCCACATTAGCCCTACACATAGATATCAAGCCAGATTCCCACTTCTAGATGAGTAAGGAAAACCAGGTTGACCTAAAACTGCAGCGGTACCTCGGTTCACAAACTTAAATCTTTCCACAATTCTGGTTGCAAACCAAATTGGAGAACCAAATCAAATTTCCCCATAAGATCAGCAGTGAACCTAATCATTGAATTTGATTTGGCTCATGTCCAATTTGATTTATGACCAGAAACACAGAAAGAATTAAGTTCATGAACTGAGATACCATTACATTTGGCTTCCATTGCACTTAGAACCAGGTTTGTAATGGACCACAAACTTCAGAAGGCTACATTAGAAAATACGACAAAAATAGACAAGTATACTGTGTATACCACAGACATCAAAACTAATAAAATGGCAAACAAAATTCTCTAATAGTAACTGTGGGTTTAATACTACCATTTGCATGAGAATTGACAGTCTCACACGAATTTAGCAATGTTTAGAGATGCTGAACAATAATACAAATCCAAAGTATTATTATGTGGCTGGATTGTTAAGCTGAGAATTATTTTCTGGTAGTGAGCTATGTTTTGCAAAACACATTATCATTTTACCCTTGTGGCTGCAAGCAACAGACTGGATTAAAAACAAACAAATCCAAGATCCAACTGTTTTCCTTATTAACTGTATCAAATTGGGTTCTAGTCCTTAAGCTCAACCATCCAGCATCCTGCTTGAGACTGAAGTAAATCAAAAGAAATAGTGTTTATAGTGTTAAGGTAAGGAGATTCTGGAACTGAAATTTTAACATTTAGTTTACTTTGAGCAATGCAGATTATTCGTAGATTTACCATTTTTTCTAAATATCATGCTTTCCATTGAGAAATCGACTGTGGGTATGGATGTCTAAGCCGAGTGAGAAAGGGTAGATAGGCTTTGCCTTCTTAGCCAGTTATAGGGTTGGTGAGTAGCTATTTTAAAGCTATCTTTCAGTTTAGTGGGAAAAGGGGCCCAAATCCATTAGTGATCTTGTCATGGGCAAAGAAGAGACAAATAGTCTTATCATAGCTGCCACATATTTAAAATTGCTGGATGAGACAACTGGAGACAGAGATTAGGGGAACTGTAAGATAAGCCCACCTTGCTAAGTTACCATGTTAGAAAAACAACATAAGTTACAGCTGCAACTGTATAATTACAGGTTTAACTTTAAATCACAGGACAGTGCTTGGATTTTAAAAGATAATTGATTTATTCCTGTTAATGGATAAATAAATAGCCAGTTACTGGTATTTTAAGTGAAATCCTTTTAAAATAAGCTGTAAAAAAAAAGACACACATTTGCACATGGATGCCAACTCCTTATTGTGTTTCGTGCAGTGCATTTAGGGAACAAGAGCTCTTGGAATCAGAAATCTTTGTTTTGGTACTAGCTGTACAGGAAGAGAGGACAATGCATTGGAGATACTCAATTAAACATCTATGGACTCCATCAAATGTGGTCGATCTTCATCCTGTTCTGGCTGTACTTCGTCTCTCAGATGTGAGGGCTGCCCTCTGCTGTATTTATAGTTGACAGGAGTTCTGTATCTAACACCACAGGCCTTGCAGAAAGGGTGTGTTCAATTATCTATTAATTCATATTGGAGAAAAATGTTATTCTTAATGTGGAATGGGCCTGTGAATCAAATTACAGGGACTATCTCTTGTGCTTTTAAATCTCTGATGCAGTTAGTTCTCTAAGCAGAAAAATGAAGTATTTGTGTAACAACATTATGCAAATGCATGACAGGCCCTTCCTGGGAGCTTCTGTTTCTGAATCCAATGAATAAGGATGCATAAATAAATACAAACATATTTCTTTTTATAACTGCTGATGAAGGACTTTTTTTTTTTTAGCTATCCAATTGTTCCATAGTTTCTAAAGCATTCAAAAACGCATGATAATCATAAGGTTTTTCACACTGAGAAGAGTAGAAAATGGTCAGTGCTAGGTTATGCCCAGAGCTAACTTCATGGTGATACAAGTTGCATATTTATCTTACCGTTGGTTGATGCTCTTAAAATAATCAATAAATTTTATATGAAGGACATCATATTTTCAATTTGTACGGCACCTATCCATTATGTCCCTGACTCCAATCCTGTGACATCTTATAAAGCAGACCTTATTAGGTACATAAACAGGGCAATGCCTGACAAACAACAGGTGCCCAATACCAAAAATGTTTTTGAGTGAATAAATTGAAGTAGTAAAGCTATTTAAATAATGTATCATAGAAATACAAACAGCTGTTTCTAACACTCAAACAAAGAGATTTTTACTCAAACTAGAAAATAGAGACAGAGAGAGTGAAGGGTGAGAAAAACACCGAGAGGTTTTCCTTTCCAAATCCATGAGAGAACAGAGCTGAACATATATTCATCACCTGTGAAGCCAGTTGTTTTGGTTACTTTTCTCAATGCTGAGGCAGCATACCTGAAACCCAAAATTAAAGGAGGGAAGATTTGTTGTAGCTCACAGTTTGTAGAGATTTCAGACAGTAGTTAGCTGGCTCCAAGGCAGGCTCTGTAGGCGGCATCTCAGAGGAGAAACAATTCACGGTGGGCAAAGGGCAGCAAAGCAAAAAGTAGCAAGCAGTGAAGTAGTGAAGCAGGAAGTGACAAGTGACCACAACAGCGCTCTTTCTGTCCCTCACATTCTATCTAGGCTGCCCACCCTCACTCAAACCCAGGGTTGGAGCACTGATAGTACCAGTATCACACACTCTAGATGCAGCCACCTTCAAAAGCCCCACCTATGACTGCGTGAGGCTTTCATGGGACATCTATGTACAAACCATAACAGCAAGTAGAAGAATGAAATTTTATTTGAAAAAGCAAATTATATGGATTAATTTTGGTGTTATTTATAGAGTATTTAGTATAGTATTCTTAGGAACATTCTAGGCTTTATCTGTCACTTTATTGAAAACTGTTATCAAATATAGACAGACAAATTTCTCTTGTGTAGTGGGATATACTATTCATTGTAATACCATGATTTGGGATTTTTTATTAATATATAATAGTGGTACATAATGATTATATTTATTGTGGGGAGTTGCTACGTGCACACGACATACTGATTCCTTTTATTTTTGTTCCCCACCCTATCCCTCCCTCCCTGCTCCTTACTCTTTTCTGTGAAGGTCAACGTTAGAGAAATATCATCCTCGTGATATTTGGCCTGGTATTTGGCCATGTATTAGTAGAAAATAAATGTGAAACTGAGAGAGGTTGATGTTAGATCAATAATGGGAATGAAAAGAAATCTCATGCTTTTCAGTCCAACCTTGAAAAAGTAGATTCACCATGCAGAAGAGCTGCTTTCAGTACAACATTATATGTGGTTTTATTCAAATTATAGTTAATAACAAATGTTATAAGTCCACACAATCATCATCAAACACTTTTTGCATATTCACTGAAAACAGCCCTGATGTAAGTGCCATGGATTTGTTTAGCTTGAGATGTTGCCTACTTGATATCTACCCAGCCACTTTGAGAGACCAGCAGTTCTATGATTTCTGGTCTTTGCCACTGTGGTTCTGGCCATCTGCGGAGGCAACTCAGGTGAGGGACTTGGTCACACTGCAGATGCCTTATTTTTGCCTGGCAGAGATGGACATTCTCTAAAGCCACAGTGCATGTGTCTTTTTAAAGTTTAGGTTTTCTGTTTCATTTCTCAGCCATTTGACTAAGGCTAAGGATGATGCATCTGGTTACTTTTATTAGATGCTAATTAATAAATTGTATTCTCACTGCAGTGCTATTATTTCTTCTGGAAAAAAATAAATGATCTTCAATCTTCAAGTTGATGACTAACTTAATAGGAAATTCTCAGTTCATGGCACGTCTCTGGCCAAATATTCTGCTCTAGAAAGTGGCACTTTCAGATTAAGTTGAAATATTGGCATCCTGGCTGGAAATTGCTACTAATTTTATTTTTAATGGAAAATTTTAACTAAAATGGGATATTGATTCTATTTTGAAGCTATATTTCTTTGGAAGATGTGTGTCCCACTTATTACAAACTAGATGTTACATAGCTGGCTGCCACATCTATCAATTTCCTCTCCAAATATCTCAACCAGAATTAATGACATAAGAAAGCCAAGTTTCGAGTTTGATACATTGTAACAGAATCATTAAATATTATTCTTCTAGCTGGACTATTTGCAGAAGTCTCTAAAACACATCTAAAAATCTTAAACTGTTAACATAATAATTTTTCTTCTATTTTTTAAAAATGCACATATATGGTTTTCCTTTTATTCATTTACCATGTATCTTAAATATTCCTTCAATAGTGTAAAATTGAGTTTTTCAACTTTATTCTTACGTGAGTCTGTTTATTGCTCTATAAATATATTAGTTTTTTGTGTTTTTTTTTTTTTTGTACTAGTGATCATACTTGGGACCTTCTGCTTGGAAGGCAGGCGGCAGAACCACTGAGCTAAATCCCCAGCCTTGTATTAGTTTTTTGATGAGTATATTTCATGTTTTCAGTAATATACCCCAAACAGGCCAGCTTATAAAGCAAAGAAGTTTGTTTGGCTCCTGTTTTGAAGGCTGACACCCTGAACAGCATACTGTAGGGTCCTGTGATACAGGGGGAGGGCAAACTACATCTGATCTTTAATAAGGACTACATTAGTGAATGGTTTTTCTTCCCAAAGTTACTAGAATAATTCATATTTTGCTATAACTTTATACCAGAAAGCTCAGAATGAAAGAAGAAAGCGATGTGGTGTTCTGGGAGATTCTGGAGCACTCCCACTTTGGACTGAACTTTCAGGCCCCCATCATGTAATGGTGTAATAACATTTCCTTTTCTGGGAACAAAAGACAATAATAAAACAGGACAATTATTCTTAGTAAGACAAACAAATAAAACCTACCTACTCTCTAAAATGCCTGGAAATATGCATTAAGGGATAGGAAATAAGTCCAACATTTTATGAAGCTTTGTTTTATAAGGAATCATAGAAGGGCTTTCTCTTTTAATAAGTATATTGTTATAATTTGTTCGGAAAGAGATTAGGTCCTTTGTTTGCAAAACGTTGAGAAGAAAATACAATGTTATTTTTACCAGAGTTGAATTCTAATTGGATTTCACAGTGATGGAAAATAGAATTCATTTTCACCAAGGGCTTAAACTCATATGCACTGGAGTAAATAAGAGATTGGACATACACCTTTGCTGCCAAGCAGGAACTCTAGGTTGAAAACTTCCCTCCCTAGTTAGACTATGGTCTGGAAATCCCTCTTCTGCCTTCCAATCTTCTATCTCATAGGTAGGATGTCAGTTTCAGGACCTAAAACTATTTTTATCACCGACACTTCTCAAAAGTTGGGTAAAAAGTTCAAAACCGTGTGCACAACAACGGTGCTTCTTAGAGTTACATTTGGTAGGAAATTCAGCATGTGAGTAACACTTATCTATTTTGCTGCTTGATTTAACTTGGTATTTTCATCTCACAAATTAAACAGTGAACTCTTCTCTGTCTCGATCACTCAGGAGGCCTCGTGAATGTTGGGGAAGTGGGGTTGAGGGGGACTGAGGGACCTCACAGAGACAAGATTGGAGGGCTGTGATGACTAAAAGACATCTGAAATTATTTTAAAAAAATTTAAGTAAGATGGGAATTTTTTAAGGTGTTTAAGGAGGCATCTAGTGAACATCATCTTTACCTATGTTCTAAAAAAGAGGGCGAAAAATAAAATGAGTCATTAGTAATAAAAAGTGGCAAATGAGAACAAATTTGTTTTTTTTTGCTAACAGAGGCCAGAAAGAACATGTTTTGACTCAGTCGTTCTGTAATCAGAGACAACCACAGGGATGGGGAAAGGTATGTTTATTGTTTCCTTCTGGGACTTCACAGCCATTTTTGCTATGAACCGTGACTCCTCACTTGGGTCTACAGATGCCCAGTCGCAACTAAAAGCAGAGCAAAGCTTGGCTGTTTCGTGTCCGTTGTTACTTTAAACTTTACGTCAAACCCCTTCTCGGCTCTTCAAACAGGTATGTGGGTCATTTGGGAGTGTCTGTCTAAAAGTTAGCAAAAGAATTGATTAGCTCTGAATTTACATAATTGCACTCCCTTCAAGATGGGGACACCAGGATGGGTGCTTTCCAGGAAACTTCACCTGTCTCCAGCCATTGTCCTGAACCTGTTATCGCCTGGATTCCAGCAAATGCAGAGACTACCATGGACAGAGATAATCTTTTCCCAGGAATGAGACCACCCCTCAGCCAAAAAGATTCCAGGGCTGTGAGACCATGTCTGAGATAATGACCAGTGCGACTCCAGCCCTCCAGCTAAGCCTTAAACCTGGCCTCCCACCTTTGCAGTGGCCCTCCTGAATCCTTGTATCTGAGTGTGTCCCCTCTAGCTACCTAAGGCGGAGCCTTTCTTATCTTCCCTCTAACTTTCCAATTACAGTGGTTTTTTTCCATATTATTTACTTTTTATTGAATTTGTTAATGTTACAGAGTTCTTGCACTGCCAAACCATGCCTGAGAATCCAAAGAAAGAAATGGTACAATGGACTGCCTCATCCAGCCATCATAAAGTATGTTAAAACTTGATTCATGCAAATTTTTGTAATTTTACAATCTTAAAAAATTATAACAAGAGCTGAAATTTAAATTTGCTATAGGTCTTCAGATTTCCAGTACAGTGTGCCCTGAAATAAAACCTCATATTCTTCTCACTCCACCTCTCAATAATATAACCGTCAACAAAATTTTGTGGGACAATCCATGCTTTTCAAGGAAAATATGCAGCCTGAGGTCCAAGGGATTACTTGTTTTTGGCTCCCAAATGAAGTCTTCAGCTTAACCAAGAGACCCTTATTTTTCACTTAACCATTCAAACTCCCCTGGTTGTCTCAGCTACTCACGCAAATACACCCGAAGGCAGGCACCATACCTGTCACCTCAAATAATGTCAACAGCACTGCCCACAGTGGCCAGCAGGGAGGCACTGTGTGTGGCCTCCTAGGAGTCTGATTCCTGCACCAGCATATTCAAGACTGAAATCCTATAAGAAAATGCCCCAACACCAGGATAATGAATTTTACTTACCACTTGCTTTACTCTTGCCAGTGGCGTGTCTGCAACTCCTGCATTTGGCAAAGGGATTTATTATAGAGAAACCCTGACTCTGCATCAAGTGGTCACTACCACTATGAAATATTTCTACTGGACCAAACATACCAGACCAGGGAAAAACTGCTAGACTATCTCATTAGATGGAAAAAAAGTTCAGTCATCCAGAGAAGCTTCCTCATGTCTCTTGTAAGAACTACGTACTACCAGAGAGTCTGCAATCTGCAGCTATTAAAAGCAGAAGTGCTACATCCGTGTCTTTAGCCTGTCTTTCCAAATGAGTACTATGAAGACAGCAAGGGTTGGTGACAGAGCTAGCTGGGACAATCACTGAATCTACAGAATGGCCAATACCTTAAAAATCTGGGCACAAGTATATATGGAATTCTCAAAGATCACGCAAGATCCATGAAACTGAAATAGGTGCTAGGTGAGGTTTAGCTCGTGTGGATCCCTACAGTGGCCTTTTCCCCCTGTAGATTTGTGCTTTGATTTTATTTCCATTATTACTGAAAGTAAGAACTCAAGCTAGCTGTCTAATGCTTTAGGATTTGTAGCCAAATGAACTTGACAATTCTGAAGCCCAGAATGAAATAGGTTTCCTGGCCCAGAGAAAAAGGAAAAGAGCTGCCCAGATGGAGACACAGAAGAGGAGCTCTTCCCACAGGCAGCTCACTCCCTAGAGAAAGAGGGAAGAGGTTCATCATGTCTGTTCCGGTTTATCTCTCCAAGTTTACCAATCAATCTCTGTTTCCCTTGAGACTGAGTCGAGCGCAGAGAGAGGCCAGGCCTGTGCTGAACACTAACCCTCCCTCATGCCAACTCTGAATGAAGATGCATCATTTGCCTGTAAACTTCATTTATAATGGGAGGCAGGGGCCCAGTCATAAGGATGTAACAGGATTTAGATTTTATAGCAAAGTGTATTTATTAAAAACTGTTGAGACTAGAAGTTAGGATTTCAATCTGGGTATCTGAAGTGCAACTACAGGACCATAGTAGGCATCAAAATCAGCTCGCACAGTTCATGGGTTTATGCTCTGAGTCTTTGCTGCAGGAACAGACTAAGGTCAAACCATGGCTATTTGTAGGACACCTCAGATTCCCTCAATAGAAACAGTGTAGGAAAGAAAACAGTGTCCTTGTGGACCTCAGAGTATGATATAAATAAGTAAAAAGAATCATAATTAAAACAGATTAATGTGATGAATATTTTTAAATTGTTGTTTTGACATTTGTGGGGAGTTTTCTCAACTTTTTCTTTCATCTGATGTGACATTCTTTGTGTAAAACCCTTAGTTTAATTGGTGCCTGTTACTTCGACACCTGTCAGCAACTATTGATCGAACTCCCATATTGGAAATATTAAATATGTATGTCTTATTTATCTTTCCCAAAAAAGCATTTCAAATGCTACTTCAGTCATTAAAAGAGAAAACTATGGATTAAGATACGTACATTATTGTTTGTTAATAACACACAATTCTTATTTTCATAAAAATTCAATGTGGGAATATAAAAGCATAAAGCATGAAAAACAATGTGATTAAAGTTCACAACTAAGAAATAGCCAAAATTTGATAATATAATTTTAACTATCTTCCTATCTATATGTACAGATCATTTGTAAAAAGTACTTTTAGAAAAATAAATGGATTACATTATGTACTCATATTTAGCACTGAATTTAGTTACATTCAATAAGTAAATTCTTCTAAAATTAAAATGAATTGCTGAATTATCTGACACAAAAGACTGCAAATAAATGTTTCTCTACCACAAGAGAGATTACTTGAATCTTTCAACATCTCCCCAAAACCTAAAAAAAAAAAATCCCTAACGTCTAAAGCATCAATTTATCCCTTGGTTATACCAAGCTTCTATATCTACATTAGATCCAAGTAATTTTCGAAAAGAACATTTTTAGAGGTAAAGAAGGTAAAATTTTACAGATATTATTCTTAACTATTCTTTCAAACGTGTACACAAACATGCAACTGTGTTGTGTATAGTCCGAAAGAACGCCGTTTATGGAGACCACAATATATTTCTTAATTGCTTTACATTTGTAAAAGCACAGTCATCCATAACATTGCATGGAGGTCAACTGGAAAGTGGTGGTGATCTGGATGATTCCTCCTCCTTTCCAGAGCTTGATTTTTAGCTGTGTGTAGTTTACAGTTAGTGGAGTCACACATCAGAGACCAACAGTACCTGATAACACCTTGCTTTTAATTCCCAAAGAGCCAGATATTCCAAGAGCTGCCCAGACAGACGAATTTTGGTTCGCTCTAGGTCACTTTTGCCAGGCTGCTCTGCCACTTGATTGATGTTATAATGCAGTGGACAGGAAGCCAGAGATCCTGCAGGGGAAAGACTGGCCTTGCCTTCCTCTGCTCCGGAGCATCTCTCCTGAACAGCCAAGCCCCCCAGGATTGTTGTAACCATCCAAACTTTCTTTAAAAGTAAGGTGTCTGAGATGATCATGCTCCTCTGCTTAATTTTCTTTTGTCTCACTACTACAATTGCCAATTATATTTTGGGGAAATCTGATTAGAGAACAACACTCTATGATTTAAAAAGGCTGAGGAAGCTGGAAATGGTAGTGTGTACCAGTAATCCCAGCACTCATAGAGCCTGAGGCAGAAAGTTTGTAAGTTGGAGCCCAGACTGGATCTTAGTGAGACAATATTATAAAGGGGCCAGGGATGTAACTTGCGTTCAAAGGCCTTGTGTTCAAGCCTTGGGAAGAAAGGGGCAAAAGGTGTAGGGAAGGTGGGAAGGGTAGGGGAAGGGTAATAAGGGAAAGGAAAAAATGTGAGAAAATGAAGAGATGGAAATAAAGTGTTTCTAAATGGGGAGGAGAGGAGGGGGTGAAGGGAGGGCAGGGACAAGGGGAAAAAATGAGAACCAAGACCTGTCATGTAGAGGTATGAGATCCCAATGATGAATGTAAATGTACTGTATACCTAAAATGTACCAATAAACTCAATTAAAGCTGAAAGAAACCAAAAATCCCCAAAACAAACAAACAAACAAAACAAAGAAAACAAAAACAAAGGCCTTGCGTTCAAACCCTGGAACTGGAAAAAGAAAAAGGCTGGAGATCAGCTGCTCTAGGAAACTTAGTCACAGCCACACACAAAGAGCCATTTATTTTTGTTCCCTGCCAATCCAGTCAATGTACAGCAGTTGTGGAAAATTTTGTCAATACCAGAATATATAAAGAAGAGAATCACACTCATCCATCACTTCAGTCTTTGGAAATAGGTAGGTAACATTGTGGGTGTTTCTGTTCATCATGTTTCTGTGTCCACGTGTCTTATACATTGAGATTACACTGTCTGTGATGTTCTTAGATCTTCTGACATTTTCACTGAGTGCTACATTACAAACATGTTTCCACATTATAGGCTCTTAGGAAATACAATTTTTAGTCACTGAGTAACAATCTAAATAAATGGATATGTCAGAAGTTATTCGATTTCCCTATTGATGACTATTTATATTGCATCTACTTTTTGCTATTATAAATAATGTTGTAATAAAAAGTTGGGGGGGCATAAATATTTGCCTAAGTTTTGTGGGTTTTTTTCCTGGCAGATTTCTGGCTTACCAGCTCAGGATTATAAATATTTTAAACCATTTGACAAATATTTATTATTCAGGTTTGACACAGATTTATTCCAACTTCCTAACTTGTTTTTATGATGTAGCATTTGTTACTAGAAGGATTTGCATGTCTCATAAATGAGTTACATTCTCAAATATGAGGCAGTTCCTTGATGTTATCTAGAGATATGAGCTTACACAAGCACACACATGGAAGTATGTGTGTTGTAGCAACTCCACCTGTGTTTGCTGAGCTGTTTTTCATGAAGTATTAATTCTCTGCGGTCTTAATGCATAAAATGTAGAAATGATTTATGCTCAAATAAATACAGAGAGTGCTGACCTTAATGCTATTGTAATTGTCCCGCCTCCCTCCTTGCCCAAGGCTAACCTCAGCCTTGCAGCAGCACCATGAGCAAAACGGAACTGAAATCAATTCTCTACTTCAGTCCCTGCCAACCACTGTGCTGTGGGCTTGGCAATGTGAAAACTGCTCTTTTAAAGGAAAATACTTTGGGGACTCTATGGGGAGCTGATTTATCTTGCACAGGAAGACAGGGATGAAGGTATGGAGAACACGTGAAGCCTGCCGCATCTCCTTCAGGTCAGAGGAGAGTGTAGCCTGGTGACATTAACTGCAACAAGGCTTAAGGGCCTGGGAGACTTTCAAGCTGTGGTGCATAGACTGCCTGTGTGTCTTTTTCTAGCCTAGGAAGAACTGTAAGTCCACCGAAAGAAATACAGGTATTAATCAGTGATTTTCCAATTGTGTTTCCCCATGTAGTTGAAGGGATTTGTATCCTGGGAAGATGCTAGAGAAGATCATGGCTATTGTTTGTTGCTTAAGTTTTTGTTTTTCTTATTTGGTACTATTTTCACTTCCCTGTGGCTGCCGGGAGTGGTGCATTTCTGTGTACTTTACCATAACTTTCTGTGTCTCTCTTGTACTTCAGCGGTTATAACAGATGAGTGTGGGTAGCTCTGACACTTTTTCTCAGAAGACCAGATGGAGGCATAGTTTATGATTATTTGCAATGACCTTACACTGATGGTGACTGTGAAGGGCATTCTCATCTAGAAAATCTGTTAAATACTTGTAATGAATGTTACTTTACATAAAAAGAATACTATTTATTAAATAATTCAATAGAATGCCCATTATAAAAGCCACACTAAAAATTAATCCGACCTCTGTTTTAAGCAGAAACATTTCCTATTTACTTGTAAAACTTTTGCATTAGTTAAAAAACCTGAAAAGTCTTTTCGGTTCTTTCATAAGACTAAATTAGTTTCTGGAAATCCAAGCATTAGGAAATAACAAGGAGGTTAATAATTACATCATAAAGAAGAAAAATTAGTAGAGATAATGGCACATTCTCAGAGAAAAATTATAGGGAGAGGAATTACGATCAATCTTTTTACAGGAATGAGATTTGCCTCCCTTTAATTTCTACTTTTTGATCCTATCTCTGATCTTTGGAGCTTCATAGAATCTAATTCTTCTGCTAGTAATAACTCTTCCTCTACTTGATAATAGCATTATTATTCCTGAAGTATACAGTGTTGTCCATTCATATTTGCTCAGAATATTACTTCTAACACCATGTGCACACGTGTGACTTTTCACATGTACATTTGTCTTTATGTGAGTTTTCTACTTGCTAATAAATGATATTATTTTAGATAGCTATTCTTAGAAATAGTTATCAATAACTAGGAGAACACAGATGCATTCACATATATTCCCATCAATTTCTGTAGCTCAGGCTGAAGTTACTGGAAGCAGGAATAGAGGACCTTGTTTTCCTGATGACCCCCCAGAAATCAAACAACCAACCCCTCGTTCCAGTTCCAAGAGAAGCACTGGTTCACTGAATTTGCTTTGGAGTTTGAGGATGAGTAGTGCCCAACATCATCGCCTAACCCGAATTTACCTAGTTTCAAAAATGTCTAAATACTGAGCTTGGAGATGAATTGCAAGGTGCGCTTCTCCCCAAAGTCTCCTACAGTTGTGGCCAGAGGAGTTTTCAGAGACTCAGAGAAAAACAGTGCTTACCTTTGTGAAGCCCAAACTCATTAAATGGGGCCTATCCCTCTTCTCACATACTCACAGCTCTTATTTTATTTCATGAAACCCAGTTAACAATTTCCAACATCTCTGGACTTCATATGGCTGCACGTAGTGTTGACTTTTAGGACAGGTAATATTTAAAATGAACTTGATCTCCTCACAGCTCTTTGAAGGTAAATAATATATGTCAGGCAAAAGGATTGTTTCTAAATAATTTATGAGCTAATACTCAAAAGGAAGAAGGTCATTTGAAATCAGAAATAGAGGTCAGTGATAGCTCAAACATCTGTGAATTTAAAAACGAATAAGGAATTACTGAGAAAAGACACATTTGTATTCTTAAAACAGGAACTTAAAGAATCAATAGTATTTATGTCAATTTTATGTGACTGTAACTATCACTTAATATTATAATTATCACTTATCATTGTAGTATTATGTTATTCTTAAATACAGAAAATCAATTGAGCAAAATATGTATTCCAGTTTTTAAAATGACATAAGCATGTAGCAATACTGTAGCATTAATGGTGATGTCTTCACTAATTCTTGGACACTTGGCCTTTGATGGTAGTTAGTTCTCCTCACTCACATAGACTGCAGGAATGTTCAAGGTACCTTGGTTTTGCTCCTAGGACTCTGGAGACCGTGGGAAAGACAGTGTTGGATAGAGGTGGGGACCGTGGGCATGGGGCCGGACTGTTTGGATTCAAATCCTGGCTCATTCACTTGTTAAGTGCAAGTCATTGGGCAACTAAAAATTAATCTGACCTCTGATTTAAGCACCCATTCATCAATGAAATAGGACCATAAGTAGCCTCTATCCCACAGGGTTTGATATGAGATGTAGATGAATTGATATTTGGAAATCAGGTAGAACTTTGCCTATAGTTACTGGTATTTACACATTGTTAGATAGAAGCAAGTGAAGGATCCAAGGGACTCAAAGAAAAAGCCTTTGAAATGATGATATGGAGCTTCCACGTCCTATCATAAACATATTTTCTCTAGTTTTGTGTTTAAATTGTGGTTTTTGGGCCAGGGATTTAGCTCAGTGGTTCCGCCACCTGCCTGGCAAGCACAAGGACCTGAGTTTGATCCATTCTGTTCTGTAAGAAAAAGAAAAAGTTCTACTCTAGATCTCATGAGTAAAGAGAGGAAAAACTGACACATTAGGGGGTTCCACGAGTGGGGTTGAAGCTTTCCATTTGGCTTAACACAACCAGTCTTTGTATTTAAAGATGAAAAAATAACCTAATGTTTATATTCTTGGGGTAGGAGATTTTAGAACGCCAATAGTCAGTTGATTCCTTTTAAACTGATTATTTGATTAAAGTAATAATTAAATGAACTTGGTAATTTGGATAAGTGAACTAATCTGAGAGAAGTTATAAACCATCCAATAAAGTGTTAGAAATAAATTTAAGAAGCTCTGAAATCAAATTTGGTCTTGCATTTGTGGGGTAGTGATTTCAGAGTTGTGGAATTTATAATGATCAGCAATAAGAATGTAAAGTACATTTTCAATAAGGTATGGAGAGAATTTTGGGGAAAAATAAGTGTTGCTCATCTGAGGTACAAGGAAATGCTATTTGGCTTAGCATCTTTTATCTAATATGTTGACTTTGCACTCTTTGGTATACTAATGTAAAAGTATATCACTTTGAGTTTTCCAATCAGCAGCAATGACTGAGGCTTATCTTTTCATACTTTGCAAGTTAAGGATGTTTTTCTTTTCAAAGGCCTAAATACTGCCACTTCAAATCAGGCATACTTTATCAGTCTTGTAAAACAACATACTCCAAAGGAAAGAATGAGGTCAGAAAGAGTCAGGGAAGAGAGGTGAGAGGAAAAAGAATGAAAATCAGAAAAACTTCAGGGACATCAAGAGCAAAACAAACACAAACAAGGTGAAGAACAATAAAATTCAGTGCATTTGACTTTAACAGTGTTTCTGCTATTCACAATGATCGTACAAAGAATGGGGAAATAATAATAATTCAGCAGAATTAGATCTGGCCCCGAAGATAATTTTCTCCTGGTGCCATCAGGGTGGCTGGCCTAAAATCTGAGCATTGTCTTGTGATACGTACAGTAAAGGAGCTTATGCTAGGTAGTGTGAGAAGAAAGACGACCCAGTCTGAGTGTGGCCGAGGAGGCAGGATTCCAGGCAAGAATCCAGGGAAGAGGAGGGATATAGGCAGGTGATAGGGAGGCAGTAAGCACAGGCTGCTTGAGAAGCCAGGGTCTGCTCAGTCATTAAGGCAGGCACAGAAAAACATGGCTGTGAAGTAGGACAGGAAGAGAGGATAAATGACCACATTTGCCCTTCAAGGGATTCTCATCCTACCCTGTGGACAATGGGAATGTCACAAGAGTTTCTTTGCACGTAAGGATCGATGATGTAGAAATGAAGTTTTACATGTAGAGAATTAACTGGCATATTCTCACTAGCCTTTATCAGCCATTTAAGATCTCTACCCTTGTCAATTATTTTTTTATATTTCAACTGCCAAAGAGAATAATAGTATGTTTTTTGCAGACTACATTTTTAAAAGACCATATAATTTTATTTATTTGCAAGTTTTGCTTTTTTTCTGTGCCCAATTCCAGGAAAAATAATTTTGTGATTTAAAAAAATTATGTTAATAAAATGTTCAGATACATTCAAAAGAAATTACCTACTTTTTAAACTTTAAAACATTTAGCTTTTTTTTTTAATAGAAGAAAGTGCTGTTTGTCAGGGTTCTTGTAATAAAATACAGATGATGGCTCATCTTCTTGCTAACGATCGTTACACTAAAAGCTGGAGATTTCTGCCAGCATCATTTAATTCTAGTGAACCACTGTCAATAAGAATTCCATGAGTTTCCTTGCCAAGATGAAAATTGTAAGTTTTGGTTTAAGAATAAGGCATTAAACTTCATTTGTTTTCATTCTACCTCATTTTTCTGTGTTTTATATATGCCTAAGCATCATCAATTTTAGATCTTAATTACCTTGTCCTCCATTGCTGTGCAAGAGAATACATAGCTGTATCTCACAGTATTTGAAATTAATTACCTACCTACCTACCTACCTACCTACCTATCTTTGGTCGGTTTGATGATACTTGGTACCAAACTATGGTGTCACCCATGCTGAGCAAGGGATCTACCACCGAGATACTTCCTTACCACCTTTCATTATTTTTGTTAGTCATGCTAATATGTAGCAATACCTGCTAATATATAGTAATAGCTTGGGATTTCATTTATATGATGGCAAACATATTGAGCCTATTTTCAGGTGCTTATCGGTCATTCATGTTTGCTTTGTTTTCAACTAGATTGTTTCCTGCTAATATGTTAAATCACTTTGAATCAATTCATTTGTTCAATGTTAACTCTACCTTACATTTCTGGGATTAACGTCATTTAGTCACAGTTTTATTATTATTATTTTTTTGCATGTGTATTTCTTAAAAATTTATGTTTATGAGATATAAAAATCTGCAGTTTTATCTTCTTATGTTGTCTATTTCTAGTTTTGCTATTATATGAACTCTGGCTTTTGAGTTTAGACTTGCCTTTCATCCGTGTTTACTTTAGATTGGTGAAGGTGAATCCCTTCTGAAGTTCCTGCCAAATGCCAGGCGTTTCATGAGATCTCTGCTGTGTAACTCATGGAAACTCAAACATCCCCTTGTCCCCTGTGATCTGGTACTCACATCTCAATTCCCAGGTTATTTCCTCTTCCCTCTGCATGGGGGCTCTGTATTTCCTTGATGTGGCCCCCTGTGTATGTTTGCGTGTGTGTGTGTGTGTGTGTGTGTGTGTGTTTGCCTGCAGCTTTTTGTCTCTGTAGCACTTTCCTTTCTAGAAAGCCTGCCTTCAGTTCCCAAGTAACTCATCTGTGTTCTGCATTAGATCCTCCTCCCTGCACCAGGGTTTGGAGGCCACCTCCAGGAGGAGTGCAGATGGTAAGGACCACTTTGTTTCTTCTTTCAGGGACCAGCATCTTGTTCTTCCTGTTGTCTAAGGTGCCAGTCACTAGGCTTTTTGGCACCAGGGACTGGTATCGTGGAAGACAATTTTCCACTGATGGCAGGGCTGGGGGTTATGTTTTCAGGATGATTCAAAGGAGCATGTAACCTGGATCTCCCAAATGCTCAGTTCACAGTGGGTTTTGTGCTACTAGGAAAATCTGATGCCCTACTGATGTGACAGGACTCGAGTTCAGGTGGGGCTACCAGTGACTGATGGGGGTGGCCATAAATTCAGATGAAGCTTTATTTATTTGCCCACTGCTTGCCACATGTTATGTGGCCTAGTTCCTAACAGGTTTGGGCCGGTCCTGTGCAGACTCTGGTCTGACGTTTGAACATAGTATTTAAGGGGGGTGGCCATAAATTCAGATGAAGCTTTATTTGCCCACTGCTTGCCACATGTTATGTGGCCCAGTTCCTAACAGGTTTGGGCCGGTCCTGTGCAGACTCTGGTCTGACGTTTGAACATAGTATTTACATGCAGTTTGTCCTTTTTTCTGTTCTTTACCATAAGGGAGAGGTCTTTTCCTTTCCCTCTTTCATGCTCAGAAGCAGAGTTCCCTCACCCTACTTTTTTTCCTTTAAAGCCAGTTGAGTTAAGCACAGTATCTGATCTTATACCCTTTGGATGGAGCTAGGAACACAGTGCTTGAAAGAAAGGAGCACTAGTTTCTGGTTTTAATTGAGGGGTAATATGTTCCATCTTATTTGCAGGAAGCCATAAATAGACATGCAATCATCAACTGGACAGTTATTGAATCTAAGACCAGTGTGATTAAAGGACAAAATGTAGAAATTTGACTGGGATCTCTTAAAAGCTATTTAAAATTCAAATATTATTTATAAATAACTCAAGGTTTTGTGGCTCATTTGAAAAAATAATCAAATTAGACTTATTTAACCACTGTTTTTTTCCCACTAAAATAATATAAGCCCCTGAAAACCTTCGAGTTGCTTGGGTATATGTAGCGTGATTTTACATAAATCCAACAATGAAGAGGAGTAATAAGGTCAATATGTTTTAAAGGAGGGAAGCTACCATTTTATCTTATGGGATCAGAATACCAACATTTAAATTGATCCACTCAAATATTACAAAAAAAATAATCAAATTAGACTTATTTAACCACTGTTTTTTTTTCCACTAAAATAATATAAGCCCCTGAAAACCTTCGAGTTGCTTGGGTATATGTAGCATGATTTTACATAAATCCAACAATGAAGAGGAGTAATAAGGTCAATATGTTTTAAAGGAGGAAAGCTACCATTTTATCTTATGGGATCAGAATACCAACATTTAAATTGATCCACTCAAATATTACAAAGATGATATTAATGATTACTATCAGAAGGTCACATGTTTAATGCCATGAATTAGGAACTGATACTATAGAATAGAAAGAGAAAGACTTAGTTAATATTCAGCTTCTGACATCAAAAAGAAATCACACCACATGTTAACTGTAGCTTCTCATTATAGCCTCAGAAGAGGACAGTCCTAATTCTTTTATTCTCCTCCTTTAGCATTTTTAAACCTGAGTTTGAAGAATCCTGTTCATAGTTTTCTTAAGCATTGGAAAAAGACACTCCTCTCATCTGTGACAGGCTTTATCTAATAGAGGAGGATACAACAAAGCCCTCTTCCATCACGGATGGTCCTGGGATTTGCATGAAGTTTGGAGAGAAAAGAAGACAGCAAGCATTTAGATGTGTGTGTCCAGTTCCGGGATCGTGACCAGGATTAAAAGGAATTTATGAATTTAGGGAATCCACTAAAGTTGGGGTCCTTGGCCTAGCATTTGTTTGGGAAGGGACTAGCTACTTATACTTGATAGTACACAATGGATAGGATGTTTATCTTGAAGTTTAAGATTTCTGCACTGAGAGGTGGGAGGTATTGCAAAGGACAAGGTGACCCCAACAGCATCCACTGGGGTGCATAGCCGGACCAGATCCCAGGTGCAGGAGGAGGTACAAATTCAGCAGGAGCTGAAATCAGGGTGAGCTGGAAACAAAGAGATGGGTGATGGTCTCTCGGGGGGCTTGTAGAGCCAAAAGGCTGAACTGTGAGTTATTGACTCTAAACTTCAGCACAGCGCATCGTGATCAGGCCAACAAATGCCACTGCCATGTAGAATGGCTGACAGCAGAGTGCACATATATGAAGATCAGCATGAAAGGGGGCGCTTCTAGAGCCAAAAGGCTGAACTGTGAGTTATTGACTCTAAACTTCAGCACAGCGCAACGTGATCGGGCCAACAAATGCCACTGCCATGTAGAATGGCTGACAGCAGAGTGCACATATATGAAGATCAGCATGAAGTCATTTCCCTCAGTGAGGACAGCAATGCTCATGAGGAAATCTGTGCAATACATACTATGTTTCCTTAATCATGCAGATTCCTTAAAGAGAAGTCAGAAGGAAGGAATATTACAGACAAGGAGTTTTTCACTCGTGGGGAAATGAGCTCTATTCACATTGGACTAAATATTTAATATGGACTATAATTAATTTTTTTGTAGCTCATTTACTAGCTGCTTGAATTTATGGATTGTCTAAGGATAGTTTCTTCATTTCCTCCCTATTTAGCTTGAAAGGAAATTATTTAAATTAATAGCTTATAATTTTAATGTAAATTTTAGACCAATTACCTTGAATTACTTTCATTGAAAACATAAATTTACCACACACATGATACTGTTTCAATCTTGACTTAGCAAATCCATGCGTGAGTGCTATCATCTCATGCTGCTTTGCCTGCCCTCTTTCCTCCCATTTCCCGGTCACACTCAGGATACTACCATTAAGCATCCCAAGGATTGCATTTTATGGAGACAGGAAACAGGCATTACTGGCTTTTCAACATGGTGTACTGGGCAGTAATCAAGGTGGTAGAGAAGAGACCTATGAGGAACGCAAATCTTTAATAAGTCCTTTCTGCTCTCAAGTACCTCACTTAATCAGGAAGATAGGTCATGTGTAGGAGTGAAACAGTAAACCAGGCATGGGATATGTAAGTGGGGGAACCAGTGATCCCACAAAAAGAAGAAAAGTTGGGATCCTGGGGGTACTGGAAAAATGTTCATCAAAGAAGTTGCTGTTTTATTTTTTAGTTAATTTTGCAGTGCTGGAAATTGAATCTAAGGCCTCATCCATGTTAGGCAAACACTGAAAGAGCCTCTCACATTCTGGGCAAGCCAAAGCTATAGCTCTCACTCTATTAATTTTTAAAAATTTATTTTCAGATAGGGTCTTTCTAAATTGCCCCGGCTCGTCTTGAATTTGTGATCTTACTGCCTCAGCATCCAGAGTATTTGGATTACAGGTGTGCACCGTAACATCTACCAGAGATGTGATTCTTGAGGTGACCATAAGGGAAGTCTGGAAAGAAGAAGAACATAAAGGAGGAATGCACTGGTGCCCAGGGTAGCTGTCAAAGTCCCAAGTACTCTAGAGAAAATTTTACATCGTAAAAGGTGTGCGAAAATCCAGGTCAAAACCTACTTCTATCAATAACTATATGAACTTTGATGACTGACTTTCTTTGAATGCATTTCTTCAATGGTGAACCCGTGGACAATAGTGCCCATCTTATGGTATTTTTGAGGGTTAAATAAAATAACGCTGAAAGTGCTGAGTTCAATGACAGGCACATAGTTCAACTCTGCAATCTGTTTTCATTTCTGTTCATCGTTGCTTTTCTTCTTCTTAGACTCAGCAAGTTGCTTTAACAGATTATTTTTGTTCTAGATAGAGTCTTCCCTTGCCATTATTACGTTGTATATCACACCCTTTCAATTCCTCTTATGTTAACA
Source organism: Fukomys damarensis (assembly GCF_012274545.1). Classification (NCBI taxonomy): domain Eukaryota; kingdom Metazoa; phylum Chordata; class Mammalia; order Rodentia; family Bathyergidae; genus Fukomys; species Fukomys damarensis. The sequence continues at coordinate 36,276,558 of NW_022900949.1, forward strand.
ATTTAGAAAGGGTCATTTTAAACCAATGCTTCTAAAAGGAACCACAGAACCACGAGTATTTACTTTAACTGACACCTGTTTTTTAAAAATGTCGCATTTACACTTTCTGCAAGTTCAACTTTATATACTGAATACAATATGCTATTTCTCATGAGGGTAATAGTTAAAATGATTTCGTGTACTGGAGACTCTGTTATACACATTCAATTTTCTTATTGGAATATTGTTATAATATTGTGTTGGTATTTTCTGTTAAAACTGCACAGTGGCTAAGGAATTTAAACCCACAGCAACTTAGTCATGTGACTTTTATAAAACTGTTAAAGTCAGCAACTGTAGTGTTTGCTTTACTTCTTCCTAGTCCTCAGGCTGCAGAGGTGAGGAGTAGTCCACATGGGAATTAACAGATTTATTGAGTTCAGACAGCAATTAATGAGGTGATACAACTCCTCAAATCAAGTTGTTTTTCTTTTTTTCTGGAAGTAAGAATCCACCTGCCTTTGGAACACCTGTATATTATGGTAAAATTATATTTTCTGAGAGTTTTGCACAACAGGTCCAAAACGTAGGAACTTGCCAGCAAATTTAAGAGTCAGTTTATGGCTATGCAATGTAGCAAATTGAGTTACTGACTGAAGCTAAAATGTCTCTCTCTCTCTCTCTCTCTTCCCCCCTTCCTCTTCTTCCTCCTCTTACTTTTCCCCCTTTCCAAGTTTTTTTGGGAAATGAAGTGAGGAAGCTCTAAAGACCAGAAACAGGTGGAATATTCGAAGTAGACTGTTCTCTTCCTTGTGGCATTTCTGAAGAATTAGGATCATGCTGGAGAGGGGAAAGATGCTGAGGCTTTCCTACTTCCCTGGTGTTTTCAGGTTAAGCTTCTATCTCATTATACAGTGAATAATCCGTGTGCTTCTCTTTGGGGAATTGTTTAAACTTATGTATTTCTTCTGGTTTATGAATCAAATTCAGAACTAAAAGGTTAATTGGGTACAAAGACAGTCAGTGCCTGAGTGTCTCTGAAAAATATCTCAGCATTTGGTTTCCAAATATCCCTAAATATCTACTCCTCTAAACTTTCACTAGATAGTCACTAAAATTCCACTTTTCCTTAAAAAAATTCAATATATCTCTGGGGACTTTCTGGAATGGAAAGGTGAGGGGGAGTTCTGGGAAGAAGATATAATGTTACAAAACCCACTAAACGTTTTCAGATCAAAGGCTCTGAAATGACATTTGGCCATTTTGGGCTCTGGGCTAACACGAAGTTTTGGATTTTTGCTCTTGGTTATCAATAAGAAAGTCCTTATTCCTCAGATTCTCCAGGTGTTTCTCAGTCTGTCAAACTCTCAGGGTGGTCATTGCATCAACCTCTTCGACAGTGGCTTCAAAGTGCTGGTCTAAAGGCCAGCGATGATCAGCAGTCAGGATTCTAGTGGTTTGGGATTCAATGGGATAAACAGTGATTTTCCAAAAATGTAGATGTCCATGATATTACAAAGTCAGAAAATTATTTCTGTCTTAGCTGCATTTCTCTTGTTGCTGAGACAAAATATCCAACACCTACAGTTAAAGGGGGAAAGGTTACTTTAGCTCATAGTTTGTAGAGATTTCAGTCCATGATCAGCTTGGTGCAAAGTGGCGTGGCAGAGGGGTATCACAGAGGAAAAACAGTTCCTGTTGCCCCACATGGCAGCAAAATCAACAAGGACCTTAACAGCATCTTTCTGCCCCTTTTATCTTATCCAGACTACTTAGAGAAGGAATCACAAATCAATTACACATCCTAGATTCAGCCACCTCTAAAAAGCAGGCCCCACATCATCCACGTGAGGCCGTGTGTGTGTGTGTGTGTGTGTGTGTGTGTATGTGTGTATGGGGGGCATCTAAACACAAGCTATAAAGATTAGCCTATAAGATAATAGGACAAAAGAATAAAAAGATAAAGATTCAACTACATTGAACTCGCTTGTTTTTTGTGATCTCACCACAGCTAGGACAATTCTAAAGTCAGCAGCCGTTGTCTATTGTAGTACAAAGCAAGCAAAATGTTCTTTCAGTGGAAAGATTTCAGATATTGTTCAGCAACCTTTGTCAGTGTGAGCTAGAAAACATGATGGCCTAGAAATTAGATAGTATTTTGGACCGTGTTTATGTAAGAGTAAAGACATACCATCCCTAAATCCATTTTCAGAAATTACTTTGGAGGTTTACTTAGGGGAGGTAAATGGTGGAGAGGATTTTAAGCCAGTGATGAACTGAGAGACTCAGAGAGTGTCCCCAACCCCCCTGAGATAACATTATAGAGGATTCTGTCGGTCTTCCTACTGTTCATGATTCACTCACTCTGTCATGCATCCACTTGTGTGTGGTCATCACATGTTATTTCCCCAGGGTGACAGACCCTGACGTGCTTCTTGGGCCTGACGAACAGCCAGAGGATCGATGGGTTCTTGTTTGGCACAAGTCTGTGACTCTGAGCTTTCAGGTTCCATGTGGGAGTTCCTTTACTTATTACTTTTGAAAAGACAATCGTACCTGTCCAGGAATAACTACCTGTTGTTTAGTCTTAAATTTTTGTAAATAATGAAACTCATCATTGACACGCTATTTATTAATATGAAATATAAACCTAGGTTAGGTTTCATAAATTGAGTGACTTTAACAACACCATAGACCACTGGGCATTCCAGGAAAGATTTCCTTACTAGTTAACTCTTCAGTAATTATTTGGCTTGATATTTTCTATCTTTCTAATGACTAATTCAAGTGATGCTTTAGATGGCTGGTGCTTTATGAAATAGTGCATAGATCTCAACAGGTGTAGCAATAAGGACAGTAACTGTGCTGTGTTTACTGTAATATTTTATGTATTAGTTACTGAGTGAATTATATGTTTTACTTTACACAAAACTTTTAAAGATACCCCAAGGTTGCAGACATTTTTCTTATCCCCATTACAGATATGTAAATTGAGGCAGGAAAACCATTTAAGTTATCGTCAAGAGGCACAATGAGTAGGGTACAAAGGCCAAATCTGTTGATTTGTTGTTGATAGTGGAAGTGTAACTTTCACATTAAAAAAGACACTATTACATTTCTAAGCTATAATACAACAAAGGATGACAACAGTATTTATTATTGCTTGCTTTATTTTTTTGTGTCTACTTCTAACTTACTAAAAAAAAACATGTTGAAACAAAACTCAGTAACTGTAAGAAATAAGATTATGAACAAGGAGGTGCAGTTCTGCTTTCTCATCATCCTGTGGTTTTGAGGACCCCGTGGAAAATGCTCTCCCCAGAACAGACATCACCTAAACATTAAACATGACTTCCATCTTCTTCACTTGATCTTAGCCAAAAGGCCGAGAAGCGATTCCATCTTCTTATATATTCATTTTCATCAAATTTTTCTTTAAAAGGAAATTTATTACTTGGCATTGGTTGAAAAAAGACAATCACCTTCCAATTTCATTCTTTTCAAACATTTAAACAGTTTTAAACTTAATTTCTAATTTGTAAATTTGACTTCTAAAATTTCTAATCTTTATTGAAAATTTTACTAAATTTTAATGAAATTATTTGCTAAATTTTATTAAAACTTCTTGCTTCTCGTTGTATTTTGAAATTTCAAGCATCATTATATGTCCTTGGTATCTAGTTGAAGAGCAGTCCTTGGAGTCTGGCCACCTTCAGCTTTCCTTAGTTTATCTTTATCGTTTCTGAGAACACAGTGTCTAGAGTTTTTTCCAGTGGACTTTGAGACAGTGGTCTTATGGATATGTAGATCTTAGAATTCTTTTGCAACAGTAAACTCTGATGAATGCTTTAGCTATGCATAACCCAAACAGAAGAAAACGTGTGTTATTTCCTTATGTCAAAAAAGCTTTGCTTTACTATTAGGAGATTTTAAAAAAGTGGTTCAGTGTTTCCTCCATTCTAGTACTTTATTTTCTGTAGCTTCCTTGTGACTGAACACCAAATATTTTAATTATAGGCAGATAATTGCACCCACTTCCCAAGAGCAAATATTATGCTAAAGGGGAAGAGAAGAGAAAATACCACTTTTAGTGGCTTAGTTACTATAAGGAACTGAAAGTGTTAATTCCACTACAACAGACAATTTATTTCAGCTTTATTAATAGTATCAGGGTCAAGAAACTTAGAAAGTTTTACTCCAGTAGTTCCATAACAGAAGACAGGAATTACTTGACATTGTGCCATTTAATTGGTATGGCTCATTTTGGAAGTCCTTAATTAATCCTCATTTGAATGTATAGTTTCTCTTTTTAATTTCTTCTGACAACACTTTAAACCAGTATAATTATCTTAATGTGAATTATTGTACAAACAAAACAAAACAAAATTCCTAACTTATTTCAGAGATAATTAATCATCCAGCAAAAAGAAAAAAAAGTTATGCTCTCTTTTACGCTGTGTTTGTCTGACAGATATGCCATGCTGGGGCCTTCACTTCTCACTTCTCCTGCATCTCTGCAGGCCCAAGAGATTGGTCCTCATCAGTGGAACCAAGGAGGACTGAATTTTGAACTCTCCCATATCCATAGCTTGATGCCGCCTGAACAGCCAGCTGTTCCACCATCTTGGATGTCAGATGTTGGATGGCAGAGCTATGAGATAAAAAGAGTTTGCATTCTTGAACCAATTCTTAGAGAAAAATGAATCAGGTATATGCATTTTGGATTTTACATGAGGGAGTACTAACTTAGATTGGTTTTGAACAATGCAATTTTTAACTTAACTTTTGTCTTTAGTTAGCATATAAAATTAGAATATGCTCCAGTTGAAATGCTGTTTTCAACATTCTGTGAACCATTCAGTCATCAAATATTTACAAACAACTTACCCCTCTGCATACACACAAACACACACATGTTAATGTTTAGAAAATTTTTTGTATCAGATACTGGTGCTATGAAGAAAGGAAGTCATACTTTTTAACTTTAATAACAGGGTACTACTCTGTTCTCCTAACGTTTTCCTTATGGTGAATTTCTTGTTCCCAAATGTTCATTATTTTTTACCTTAACAACTGACCTTTTCCACAGCCTTACTCTCTGTAATCAACCTTTTGTTCAATTGTCATGGCCCTGAGTGATGTCTAAACCCATTTCAATAGTCACGACCTCTTAACTGTGTTCCACCTTTTCATCTTAATTATTTATGGGACATCTTCACTTGACTGTCTGCCATCATCTTAAATTCAACTTGGAGGCAATGTAAAGGTATGGGTAATACTATCTCAAAAAGAAGCTTCAGTTTGTGATTAAAGTTATATTTTATGGCTATTCACAACTATTAATTCAACAGCCGCTAAAGCAGTTATCTTGTCACTAGACTTTACTTTTTCTATTAAAAGTTTTGTTTCCAAAAAGGAATTGTGAATGCATGCTGAATTTGAGTCAAAATGAACTTGTTTATGTGTCTGCTTCACACGAATAAGCTAAGAATCAACTCCAGCATCCTCTAAGGAGACTTCCAGCTAGGGCACTTTGAAGGCTTTAACCTTTACGTTTCATTCTGACATGAAAATGCAAAGTACCTGTTCAGCAAGGAGAACCTTTATTAAAGTGCGTGCTGACCTAGACTTCATACCAAGTTTTTAATAGAGCAAGAGCACAAGACTGAAAGGTGAAGCTTGACAACAAGCATGTCCCAGTTTGTTGGAAGAGCAGATGACTTGGTTATCAGGAGTTCTTTTTGCAAGTTGATCTCAGAAGGTTGCGTGCAAGACAAACACAATGGAGCCTGAGAGCGGCTGCTTCTGCTGAGGTCTTTACTTACGGAGACCCACAAGCAACCAGAAAACAGGAGCTGTACCTTAATATCTCTACCTGTGTCAGGACTACATTGACTGAAAAGAGTCAAGTCACTAAATTTTTTAGGGCTACTTCAGCTGAGCATGAAGGAGGAGACATGGCAATGAAGTATCCCTTGCACTAACCTCTAGAGAATCAGTTCCAGATTTATGGAGAAAGGCAAGTTGAAGCAAACCCAAAGACAAATGGTGCGCGGCTATAGGCATCCTGGAGAATATAAGACTTCTAGATTTTCTAATATTGCATATTTTACCCATATAAATATCCTTCAGTAAGTGGTTCCTTGAAGCATATTAGAGGAGAACTGGGCTACAGCAGTGGGTTGTGAGAGGAGGAAACGTATAGCTAGGAGGTCGGGATCAAATTGAGACCTAAGAGACAGGCTTGAAAAAAGAGACATTCCCAGATCCATCTCCTGAGAGATTTTCTAGTTATCTCCATAATGCTTTATTTTCTTCCTTTCTTTATTGTTTCTTGCATGCTTTTATTCTTGTATAATTTTCTTTGAGGATTATATGTCAGATATTGTGGTGGGCATTAGTACAAAATCATTGACTTTAAAAAGCTTACATTCTACTTGGGGGAGTCAGAAATGCAAATCCTCAATTATAGAACAGTACAGAAATTGTTGCAATAAGTGTATTCATAGTCTGTAACATGAACCCAGAGGCCAGGCATCTGACCTGGACGGAGAAGTCAAGCCAAGCTCCTTGGAGGTGGGTGGGTGGGGGGGGCTACACTGGCTGCTAACTAAGGTCAAGAAGAGCAGGTGAAGGTTGGAAATGCAGCATCAATCCAGGCAACCTCAAGGAAATTCCACAATAACCAGAGTAGGAATGCAGGGAGTTGATAAAACATCTGTCTTACTACCACTAGAAAAAGAAGTGCTTAGAGGTTGAGAAAATATTTCATTGAATATTGTGGAATTATGATCTGATTGATGTTTAACATAGGTAATAAAGAGAGAATGATTATGTTTGCTCGCAGCTGGGGTTTTGCAAAGGCAAAGACACTGGCAAGAGATCAAGTGTTGAGTCAGATGATAAAATCAGGTGTAGATGAGACACAGAGGATCACACTGTCAGAACTCTCTGAATTTATAAACTTTCCTTTTCACTACTTTCCCTCATCTGATAAGAAAATTCTTCCATTTTTCCCTAAAGATCAATTAACTACTGATTATGGTTCAGGTTAAGGATTAGGGTCATATGCCAAAATGAGTGTTTAATTATCACTTCCTCAAAAGATTTAAAATCTCATGAAAAGAGACATAGATTTAAGCAAATTGATCCAGGGAGCTGGAGCTCATCTCTTGTGGTTGTAGATGGGACAAAACTTGCGACTGGGCTATTCAGGAGGACCACAGAGGAGGGGGAATTAGAGAAGCTGCACTTACTTTTAACCTCTAAAGTAGGGCCTCTTGCTTCCTATTTGTTCTTATTCGCAACACTATCACAACTGTTATAATTATTAGTTTGTTAACTTGTATCTTATAATCAAGAGTTCACTCTAATTGTGCAGTTTTAAACCTTTTTAACTTTGAATAGGTTTTAAATTCATGAAAAGTTTGCCCAAACAATAGAGGTCCCATATACCCTTAATTTCTCTAATTAACATTTTACATAACATGTGACATTTGTCAAAACTAAGTCATTGATACTGGTACGCTATATTAACAAGACTAGGTTTTATTTCATTTTCATCAGTTTTGCTGCTGATGTCCTCTCCATCCCAAAGTCCAGTCAGAATGGACCTTGCATTTGTTGTTCTATCTCCTTAATCCTCTCAGTGGATTATAAGCTCCTAGTCCTATTTTGTTTCTCTTGCCCATATCACCTTTAAGGAGTTGTAACTGTGTGTTTAACTGCAAGGTATAGTTATCTACACCTTCCTTCTTGGCTGTTCTTTTGGTAACCATTATGATTAGGTTCAGTAGCATATATAGCAGAAAACCCATAGTAACAGTTACATAAACACATATAAGAGGTTAGCAGCTGAGGGCTGGTGTGATTCTGCAGTTTCCACACTTCCAGGATTTTATTCTGTATCTGCCTTTCACCTTTAACACAATATGATATCTTCAAGGTTACCAGTTGTCCAAGATTGCTGGTGAAGCATAGGAAAGAAGGGTTTGCCTGACACTTCTTAAGAGGCTTTTCTCAAAGTCCTACCCCACAACTTATGTTTATATCTCATTGGCCAGAATCTAGTCACATGGTCATTCTAACTACAAACGATCCTGGGAAGGATAGATTTAAACTAAGTGTCAAGCTGCTCTAAACAAAACTGGAATTCCCTTTGTAAGGAAGAGGAACGAAGGAAGGAGCATCTCGTGGATAATTAGCAGAATCTGCTTCTTCCATATAAGAATAAGTAAATCGAAAACTAACTGTTTTAGCAAATGTCTATGTGAAGAAACAGAAAACAGCCACTTGGGAGCCTTGAATGAGAAGAGAAACATTTGCACGCCGTTCAGGGGACTGAGACAGACACTACATTTTTTGTTTACATCCTCAAAGCTTTTGATTAAACCTCTCAACTTTTGTCTGTTTCTTTTCATTCAGACCACTAAATACCTTTGTTTCTGCTCATTAACAAATACATAAGTAGGCTGAGAAGCAAAAGAAATACAAAGATTTTTTATTTGTATCTCTTTTTCTTCCTTTTAAAAGATACCAAGAGTTTGCCTGAAGTAGGAGAACCTTCTAGCCTGTATGGCCAGTGTCTGACAGCCATGCTGGGGAGGGTAGGGGGAGGCAGGGTACACAGTGTAGAGTGACATTGCTGGCAGTGATGTTTACCTTCTCAGGAAGAATTACAGGGAATTAGAGAGCAGCTGGGGTTGCTTAAGAAATGAGCCTCTCTGTCAGGTGGTTGCTAAGGCCATGCCTCATTAAAGAATAGGAAATACGTGTCTTCTGGGAGCTCATATTTTCTTGTTGTTGACTAGGAAGGAGCCCGCTGGAAAGAAATGTTAAAGACCTGGCTTTGTGGGCGTGTGTAAAAATATCTAGACTTATGCCTGTAGCACTGACGAAAGCACACAGACCTAAGACATGAAGGTAATTTTAAAGGAATTGATATTTTTCATGATCCCTAAATTAAGTAAGAATATCATTTAATTTGTAAATTATTTTCCAAAGATTTTGTTACCTTCCCCTAGTAATGAAGTATGACCAGCCTCAACTTCTAAATTCTGAAATAAGAGTAATACTGACAATTTCAAGTCTCTTGAGAGAACACACAGCCTTTTGGTGACAAATAAAAGGCCTCTGCCTATTTAGGAGATGTTGACTAATTTTCCTTGAGGATAAAGGTGAGAATAGAAAGCTGAATTTCTTCAGAATAAATAAATAAATATGCTTAATGACTAGCTTTTCGGTGTGACTAGTTGGTTTCAGTAACTCAATGCATGAGATACAAGTGTAAAATGATTTTACTTTCTATAAAATGATTAAGAATAGGGTTCTGTTACAATTCCCATTTCCTGTGAGTAGGAGGCTGCGTGGTCATCTTATTCTAACTACTATATTCAGTTACAGTTAACTCTTAAAGCAGCTAGTTTGGAAATGTTCCATTTATTTAAAAATTCATATCATATTTAATTCCAAATGCTTTTTATTGTGGCTGCAAGAGAACTTAGGGTTCTAGTGTTGTGGAGCAGAAGAACACTATCACACTCCTCTCCTCAGGTTCAATGTGAGTGAGTTTTAGTTTGGGGCAGAAGGAGATAGATGAAGCTATTTCCTTATAAGACTCTATATAGTGGGTTGTCTGTCAGTCACGGGAAGGTTTCCAACCCATTTTCGTCTAACGATTTGTTATCTCTTCAAGTAGTCTTGTGAGCGTTTACCTCTTATCGCTCTTCATCTGACTTCCCCGGACCCCAGTCAGTTGACCCCACAGTCTCTTGCTGCATGGATCCTAATGCCCAGTAGGTAACCCATGCATAGTGTGGCTACAGTTGACTTCAGCAAGGAGATCACTGGATGCATGGTGTCACCCATGCTAGAGGGATATGGTGTTGAGATAGCAGAATCCCCATTTCTCAACCCCTTTTGCTTTTCTCACCCTTTGACCACTCCCCAGTAGTACTACTAGCTTAAATGGTGCCTGTAAGTGAAATGAGAAAAATTATTTCTCTTTGTGAGGGATGTTTATAACTGTGACAGGTCTCACACTTCGACTTTGGAACACAGGTTGTACTTTAGTCGTCATTTACAACCTCAGCGAGGTGCTTTTGTGCAAGAGACAATTTCTGCAATCATTCCCGGCAGTCCTGACTCCATTTGGTGCTCAGCCTGCCTGGCCAGAAGCTCAGCACTCTGGATTCTAAGGTGATTGCTTTTACCAGATCACATTAGATGAGGACTGTAAGGCACCAACATCTTTACAGTAAGAGACACTGAAGTTCCTGTTTTTGACATGCGAAGAAAGAGGTAAAGGAAGTACTGGTGTCCTCCAAAATTGGCTATCTGTGTAAAGACAATTTTCTACAGACTCCGACTTATGCTGTAGGTGGTAAAAATTGGCTTTCCTGGTTGCTGATTTCAGGAGAGTCATGTGACTTTTCAAAATTGTTCCTCCATTAGTGGGTCTCAACTGGGAGGCTACATTGTTCCCTAGGACACATCTGACAGTATCTGGAGATACGTTTGATTATCAAAGCTGAGGAGGTATTCTTGTGTGTAGAAAGACAAAGGTGCTGCTAACAATCCTATAATGCACAGAATAACCTCTCACATCCAACTAGCTTTAGGTGAATTTTGCTTCAACAACTTCTTTCAAATAAGATGAAAGTCCCCATTATACTGATTTTATACGGCAACAGTGAAAATGAAATGAGACAATCTAGTTGAGTATACTTTGAAAACATTTCAGAAAGCCACAAAACTCATTATTTCTGCCACACTGAGAGCTTTCTAGCGGACTAGCAAAGATTCTGGCTGACAACTGCTGAATTAAATCTTTCCTTTACTCTTTGGCCTAACAGCCAGCATCCACTTTATTTCCTTTTTAAAATGTAGGATAAGTTATCTAAATGAGAAAATTGGCTTGAAGTGCTGGCTTTGGTATTCATTTTCTCTTGTACTGTATTATTTTCCTCATCATCACTTATTTTTGTCCATGTTGACAAAGAATATGGTCTACATCCCTGAAAGACAGGAAGGAAGGACAGAAAAGGAAGGACAGAAGGAAGGAAGGGAGTATTCATCACACATTCAGGATTGAAAACACCACCGTGATGGAAAGGATTTTAGTTTGCACTGTTTTAATCACAGTTCTAGATGATATGCCTGTCCAGACTGTGTCAGGGAGTTAGGGAGCTATGTTTTGGTTGAAACACATCAGTTCTGGGGAAAGAGGTTGCACAGGCAGAAGAAAGTTCCCTCTCATTTGATTGCAGAATCACACAGAATGGATACATGTGGACTTTTCTTCTTCCTTAGACTTCTCGAGCACTTCTTTTTCCTGCCTACCTATATCTATATTCAAATAGCATTTCTTTTGTTTATATTGCTTCATCATGTGATTGTCCCTGTGATGACATTGCTAAATTATGCTTTACCAGTTAAATTTCTGCTGAATCCTGTTGCATAGAAACTAGGAGCATGAATACCTTCTATTACTATGTTTGACTCTGGCAGAGAAAGAAGAGCTAACACGGCAGGACATACCTGCAGGAGTGTGATATCACTGGGTAAGGGATGGACTTTATTTTCTTTATCCACAAATATTTTTATGCAGCTGTTTTCTCAGCTCACCTTTAGTAAAATAAATATCTTTTTTTTTTAACACTCTAAAGTACTGCAGTTTGAGCAGGGTAGGGTTGGGAATAGAAGGCAGTAAACTGGCTTGCAATTTGTAAACTGTTGTCTGAGTTCTTCTGCTAGTTCACAGAAGGCTGGTATCATGAATCAAAGCAAAGATACCCTTAATAGGCACATAATCAATCAAGCAATTGCTGAGTTTGCTATATGGCAGTGGCGCAGTTGCTGAAGTTGTGTAACAAAGCATTCCGAAACAGTGGCCAGAATTTAAATTGCTATTTAAGCCAGACTGGCAGATAGTATAAGCAATAAAATGTGTGGGCCCCTGCTCACCACTGCAGTGGACAAGGCTTTGTGGTGTATTATTGCATTGCTCTTGATGATGCCCTGCCCATGTCTGGTGGCCAATGAGTGTTAAATAATAGCAGTGCTGTCAAGTACTTCTTATTTTTCATCCAGGAACATTTATAATTCTCTGTTTCATGTGCTTTCTAATTCTTCATGCTCAATGATGGGAATGAAAATGGATTACTCAGAATGTTGCCTTGACAAATCTTTCCTCCTCTGTTAAATAATATTTTCACCGATGAAAGCAAGGAGTCCTCAGACTCTCTTCTGTTGTCCTGGTCTCTTACTCCTCCTACTTCTGCCCTAAGATCTTTTTAGAAATGCCAAAACTGAACAAAGGTAATTGCCTTTAAATTTAGGTCTGGGTGCTGCTTGCCTTATAAGCTCAAGGACACAAGTTCGATCCCTGGTACCAAAAAAAAACAAACAAAAATTAGGCCTGGGATTTAGATATGATTTATTTTAACACCTTCCTAAGTGTGGTATTTGAGTCTACTTGAAATTCCTAATTCTCTATCTCTGTAACTGAGTCAAAGATATTGCTTTGATTTCTTTCTTTTTAATTAATTTTATTGGTATGTTTAAGGTATACAATATAATGGCATTCATCACTGGAAATTTGCACCTTTACATAATCCCTCTTGGTTCTCATTTTTTCTCCATTCCCCTGCCCTCCCTTCAACCCCTCCACCCCTCACTAAAATCTAAACAAAGTCTTTGTTGCTTTGATTTCTGATGCACACATTCCTAGGAGAAGGGGGTCTCATTTGTCTGAAAAACAGAGATGTTAGCCCATTTGAAGTTTCACTTGATTTATAATTCCCTTTCAACCTTTGCTACTAATAGCTGGCAAAGAATAAAACCACACATGTCAATCACTGTCCAGAGTTTATAAAGTATTGATGATTTCTTGAAGGATTACATATCTATTTTCTTGGTATGTTGTACTACAAGATGAAATTTATAAAATAAAAAAGAATGAATACCAGTGCGAGCAGCTTCTTCCAGATCAGCTAATGATAAAGTAATTGCCATTAATTGCTCTCCATTAAATATAAATGTGCAGAAATCACACCAAGGAGAGAATCAAAAGCATTTCAATCCTTAGAACCCCTATAACATTTTCATATTTAATGTTCTGTTAAGATTTGGATGATCTAATTTTCCTGATTTTTATTAAGTGAAACACGTCATAAGGCTTATGTTTAAATTTTGCAACTTTTAAAGAAAAACTGTACCACCTGCTTTTCATATCATCCATGGCCCAACTCTTTCCGCTTTATTCCTCTTCAGGCCCTGCAGATTCTTAGGCATGGGTGCACTGCTATCCTAATACAATTCCTGCCATAACTGCACATGATTTCCAACACTCAGGCCTCTCAGTGAAGAAGAGGGAGGCCTCTTCTCCCCTCCAGTGATCCCATCCTACACGCTGGTTTAGGCCACCACTCCATTGTCCATATTCTAGTTCAACAGGTCTCAAGGTGTGGTCCAATGGACTCCGGTCCCCAGGACACTTTTAGGGGCCCATGGAGTCAAAATTATTGCGATGCTACTTAGCTTTTTCATTCTCATCCTTTCACAAGTGTACAGTGTTTTCCAGGGGTCATGTGACATGTAACATCATAATGATTGAATGTCCAAGCAGATAGCAGAATGTAGCTGCCGTATTCTGCCTACACGTCTTTCTGGAAGCCAGCTCCTTCACACCTGCACAATCTCTTCTGAACCAATGGCTTCTGGAGTGCTTGTTTCCTATGTTTGCTCTTTAGCTATAAAGTAAATTTATTCATTAAAAATCAATCTGGCTGTCTTTGATTCAGCCAGACATACATATGCAAAAATATGAAAAGAATGCCACCATTCTCACTAAGGAAACACATTTTTTCACAAAAAAAACAGATTACATTAACATTTAGTAGACTTATTCTTTTAATTGAATGAAATATTTTAAAACCTCTCAACTTTAATTCTTATTACACAAGTAGTCAAAGATCCTACATGACATTTTGCCACCAGTAATTTTTAAGAGTGTTAAAAAAGGTCCAGAAACCAAAAATTTAAGACATCCTGCCATTGACCACATGTCTCCAGATGTCTGGAAAGATGAAATCCTCTTTTTATATTGTTTTCCCTGTTTTATAATTTCTAATTCATTATATACTGATCATTCTGGAAAACAAAATAACAGTGAAAAATATAATTTTCAAAAAAATGCCCACCCACTGGTCAAATTGTTTAGTTTCAAAGACTGTGAAAATATAGTAAAATTTATATTTGTTTGATCTTCATTTATGTAGCCATCTCTTAATTTATGCAGCTCAGCGGACCCATCTGAGGTTCACAGAGAGGCTGTGTTCCATGTCTGATTTTGGTAACACTGCACAAGACCTTCTCATTACCAGCAATGATTGTTTTTCCATTGAAGCAACATCCCATTCTCTGATTGCAGCCTCCTATTGTTTTAGCTTGCTCTTCTAGTCTCTCAATTCTAAAACATCTATGTCCACCAAGACCGTGAGTCTATTCCTAATGCTATTTGATTTTTTTCCCATGCCTTCATTTCTTTATCTCTCTCTTAAATTTCTAGTTTAATTACTATAGTAAGTACTTTTCAATAATACTCTCAAATCTTGCCTATTTCTCATTGCCTTATACCCACTTCAGTGACTCATACCTTGGTTAAATTCAACTCTTCACTTCTGCCATGCTCTCCTCTACACATATGAATGTGTCTAGGAAAAATACCTACAATTATGTCAGTGATCTTATTCTATATTCATCACAAGCAGGCCTTTAATTCTACCTTTAGAAGGTCAATTGTCTAGTTGTGCTGTGATATTAAATAATACCAAAGTCTCAGTGGTAAATGTAATAAAGATTAGCTTCTTATTCACTTTATATGTTCAAAATGTGTTAAATTTGACTCTTCTGGGACTCAGGTGAGTGGAACATCTCTTTCCTATGGATATTCCCATTCTTTCTTTTTTTGAGTTAAAAAAAATTTTGCCACAATTTAGGTATATATAATGATCACATTCATCTTAGTAAATCTGTGTCTGTACATAATGTATCTTGATTTCTCTTTTCTCCTATTCATCTTGCCTCCCTGCAACCCCTCTTCCCTTCCATATATACAAAAGCCCCTTTTCCATTTTCTCCATTTTTTTCTTTTTCCTCCCTTCTTTTTCTCCTCCCACCTCTCTAGTTCCCCCTTCTGTTTGAACAGTTTTTTCTTATTTCACATTTCTATTATGCATTTTGTTCCCTATTTACACTTTCGGGGTCTTACACCAGAGAGACAATGTGATAGTTACCTGTGTGTCTCCAATTTATTTCGCTCAAGAGTATAGCTTCAAGGTGCACCTATTTAGCTATAACTGTCTCAAGTTTATCTTTCTTTTGACTGAGTAATATTATATTGTGTAGAAGCACCACATCTTTTTTGTCCATTCATAAGTTGATGGGCATTTGGGCTGTTTCCATGATTGAGGAAATTCTTATGGTAAGTGAAAGAGAAAACACTAGAACCACGATGTTTCTTAGCAGTTCTATTTCAATCTGATGTATTCCACTTCCACTTACAGTTCATAGGAGAAAGAAAATCACTTGATCAATCCTAACATACATAGGGTGGGGAGTGTAGTCTTTCTGTATGGACATGCATGGGAAGGGGAAATCAGCAGGATGGGGCAGTGAATGTTTTTACATTAGTTCAATTTCTCACACTGTCACAATTTCTCATTCAACCTCTCTTCCATTCTTACCGTTGAATATTCAATGCTTCCTCTCCTCCCTCATCCAACTTTAATACCTTCTCTCCCATTCTTTCTCCCTGTTGATTTCCTGGCTTCCCATTTAATGGCAAAAGAATTGAAACAATCAGAAGCTACAATTTACATGCTCCAATCAATTTGGGTTTGTGGCCATGCATGCTACTGTCCCTTACACTAATGTTCTGTACTCTTAGGTAAGTTCTGTATCCTTGGGTAAGGGTATTTGTCCTCTAAACTATATTCCCTCTCACTTCCTTGAGGACATTGCGCAGGGAAGTCTTTTCTCATAGTTACATCACCAGCCTCTATTTTATAAGGACCATTCACATCAGTCTGTCAATGTTATTTTTCTAATCTTCAGAAAAACAACCAAAACCTTTTCTTGATCTTACTCCCCTTACTTCCCATTTATCCTTGTCATTATCAGTAGAGCTGATTATGCATGACATCATCAGGCCCTCTCTCTGCACCGTCTCCTGCATACATGTCTTCTTGGTGAGGTACATGCCACTGTAGCCTAGTGAGATGTCCTCAGTTATCCCTACCACGGTTCTGTGAACTCCAAATCCTGTGATTGCATAGCATGCTTCTGAGATATTTTGAACATAGGCCACAAATATATTCAAGGAATATATATGTATTCTAAACCTTATACAGAGGTAAAAGTGGAAATGGGCACCACAATAATCAAATGTGATGATTATAAAATACTTATTTTGGAACGTATTGGCACCAGCAGGCTATGCTTTTTTAAACTTCAGTCACAGGTTAAAGAGATAATCTTAGAGATTACCAGATAGAAGAGGAACAATTACAATTTGGATTGTACTTAACAACTCCTAACTTTCATTTTTTATTATAAACACTTAGGCAATAGATTTTATTAAAATTTGGCTGGCAAACTTCCTGATATTCATTATTACATTTTCTTTCAAATTACTTGGAATTCGCTGCATTTTATATGTTTAATATGGGAATCTAAAAACTACTATTGTGGTTTGTATCTGGATGTCCTCCAGAGGTGGCCTAATGTGTATGATGGGTGTGATACTGGCATTAAGAGTGAGTGATACTAAATTAGTTTACTAATGGGTTTAGCATATTTCTAGGAGTGAATAATGGAAAGGCCCAACCTGAGTGTAGGTGGCACTATCCAAAACGCTGGTAAAATGAGATAAAAGGGAAAGGGAGGCTTGCTGCTTGCTGCTCATTGCCTTCTGCTTGCCATGCCATGGACTCTTTCTCCTCTGCAGTGCCCCTCTGCCATACTGCCCTTCCTCAAGGGCAGCCACTTTGTATTAAAACCTCTGCAATATACAACATGAGCTGAAAAAATATCTTTCCTCCTTTAACTTGTGTGTGTTGGGTATTTTGAAAATTAACAGACATCCACTGAAATGCTTGGTTTGGAAAAATTATAAACAGGTGGGATATTTTTACAAATTTCTTTTTAAAATATAATTTTAATTTTAGAATGATTTTGGATTTTCAGAAATGTTGCAAAAAGATACAGAGATTTCCCATTTAGCTCACACCAAATGTCTCCAATTATTCAGATCTTGCACTCATCAGGTACATTTCTCACAACGAATGTACCAATGTTAACACATTTTATTCAAGTAGTTTTCTCCTTTCATTTTTCTTTAGTATTTTTGTTTTTTTATTCATTAAGTTTATTGATACAGTTAGGTGTGCAATACAGTTATATTCATCATTGGGATCTTGTACCTTTACATTATGTATTTTGATTATTTTTTTTCCATTCCCCTGCCCTCCCTTCAACACCTCCACCCCTCCCTATTTACTAAGACTTTTTTTGTGTGTGTGTTTATTCCTTTGCTCAAATTTTTACCTACTGCCCCTTTTCTGTTACAGGATGGGACATTTAGTCCTTATATCTCCCTAGACTCTGCAGAATATGACCATTTCTCAGACTTCATGTTGTTGACAGCTTTGAGAAGTATTAAAGTAGTGTAGACATGACAACTCTTATATATGACTCAAATCATTTTACATTGCCTTTTGTAACACATATTGAGATAGAATATGTGAAAAGCAAGCATTTTTCACAATTTTCTTCTCACCTCTTTAAAATTAAAACTTTACGTTCATGTTGAGTGGATGGAATTGTCATGTTTTTTTACCAAACAATTAAAAAATGAGACATGATAGATATTTATGTATCTTATAGGCTACACTGTGATAATTTGATACATTTATACAATGTTCAATGGTCAATTGGGTTAATAAACTTTTTAATCTTCTCAATCATTTATACATGTTGGGAATGTTTGCATACTTCTTTCCCTGTTATTTTGGCTTGTGGGAGGTGGCTGGCTCATGGGTGAGTGGTGCTAGATTTGTCCACTGATGGGTTTATTAACTCGGTGATGCTGGGAGGTGAAGCCTGGTAGGAGTTGGTGGGTCACTGTGGGTGTGGATTGGATATACATATACATATCCTTCCTGTCTGAGCCCGCACATTTTCCTGGCTACTCTGCCATGGACCGTTTTGCCTCTGCCATGTCCGTTGGTGATGATGCCCTGCCTTAGAGGCAGCCAACTATGGACCGAAATCTCTACCAACTGAGGGCAAAGTCAACTTTTCTTTCCCTAACTTGTGTGTGTTGAGTAATTGGTCCCAGCAGAGAGAAAATAACTAAGAAAGTATCTGTTATCTAACTTCTTTCTGCTTCCTCTTCACTGCCATTCCTGGTCTCAAGTAACTCCTATTCCACTCCATTCTTTGAGGATGTTGAATTTTCAATTTTCACGAATGAGAATATGTAGTATTTGTATTTCAATGACTGGCTTATTTCACTTAATATAATGACCTCCCATTCCATCCATGTTATTGCAACAAGATTTCATTGTGTTTTTATGGCTGGAAAGTAGTCTTTTGTGTGTACTTACCACATTTCCTTCTCCATTCAGTTAATGGTCTCCTTGGTTGACTTCATATCTTGTCCTTTTGCAATTAACTTGGGAATGCAGTTATCTCTTTGATATGATTTCATTTCCTTTGGATATGTAATCACTAAAGAGATTGCTGGATCATATGGTAGTTCTATTCTTAGTTTTTAAAGTAATCTCAATATTATTGTCCATAAAGGTTGGACTAATTAAAATTCCCATCAACATTATATGCAAATTCCCCTTTCTCTATGTACTCATTAGCATTAGTTATTATTTTGTCTTATGGATAAAGGTCATTCTAACTGGGGTCAGGGTATATCTCATAGTGGTTTTGATCTGCATTTCCCTTTTGATTAGTGATATTGGACAGTTTTCATATGTTTCCTGGCTATTTATGTCTTCATTTTAAAAATATCTATTCAAATTTTTATCCTATTCTTGCATTTGGTTATTATTATTAACTTCTGGTGTTCTCTTTTTGAGTCACTTATACACGGTGGATGAATAGTTTACAAAATTTTCTCCCATTCTGTAGGTAGTTGGTTAACTCTTTAAGATTATTTCTTCTGTTGAGCAGAAGCTTTTTAGTTTGATAAGATCCATTGTCTATTTTTACTTTTGTGGCCTGTATTTTTGGGGTCCTATAAAAAATCTTTGTTGATAGCAACATCTCAAAGTGTTCTTCCTATAATTTCTTACAGTAATTGAATAGTTTCATGTCATATATTTAGATTTTTTATCCATTTTGAGTTGTTTTCTTGTGTACGGTGAGAGGAGTGATCTAGCTTCATTCTTTTCTACATGTATATTCAGTTATGCCAGCCTCATGGGCAGTTTAACAATATTAATTCCCCTGATACATGAACATAGGATATCTTTCCATATTTTAATGTACTGTTTAATTTCCTTAAATATCTTATAATTTTCATGATGGAGACCTTTCACTTCCTTGGTTGAAAATATTCTAAATACCTCGTTTGTGGCCACTATGAATGGGGTTGATTTCTTGGCTCCTTGTTCAGTAAATTCATTATTGGTGTACAAAAATACTAGTGATTTTGCATATTGTATTTTGTCCTGAAACTTTGCTAAATTTTTTATCAATTGTAACAATGTTTGATGGAAGATTCAACTTTTCTATGTATGAAATCTTATCATCTGAAAATATAATTTGACTTCCTCCTTTCCAATTTGGGTGGTGTTTATACCTTCCTAGTTATTCTTGCTAAGGTTTCTTGATACTGTTTTTTATAAGAATGGTATAAGTGGACATTTTATCTTCTTTCAGATCTTAAACAAAACTCAGCTTTTTCCCATATTCAGTGTGATGTGGGCTGTGAGATTTTCATATATAGCTATTAGAATTTTGAGGTATGTTCCTCTGATACTTAACTTGTTGAGAGATCTTATCATGAAAGACTATTAAATGTCATCTAATTTTTTGCCTCTGTTTAGTTGATCATATGGGTTTCTTCTTCATTTTATTGATATGATGTATGAATGTTAAACCATACTTCTGTCACTGGCTCAAATCCTACTTGATTGTGGTGTATTTTTTTCATGTGTTGTTGGATGCAGTTTGTTAGTATTTTGTTGAGAACGATTGCATCTGTGTTCACCATGAATATTGGCTTGTAGTTTTTGTTGTTGCACTTTTATTTTTTTCCTTTTTGGCATCAGGATAATACTGGTCTTCTAAAAAGAGGTTGACAGAGTTCCTTCCTCTTTGAGTTTTTTGCATAAATTAAGAAGAATTGAAATTTTTTTCTTTAAATGTGTTGTAGAATTTAGCTGTAAATACTTCATGTCCTAGACTTATTTGATGGGAAACTAAATTAGTACTTATTTCTCATGATTCATTATTGGTCTGTTTAGATTTTTGTTTCTTCTTTATTTACTCTTGATACATTGGTAAGTGTCTAGGCATTTATTTATTTTGGAGGAAGGTTCTACTTTGTTGTCAAATATTGTTCATAGTAGTTTCTTATGATGCTTTGTATTTCTGTGATATTAATTGTACTGTCTCTTTTTTCAGTTCTAATTTTGTTTTCTTGATTTCTTGTACCTAAAGATTTGTTAAATAAAAGACTCAACTGTTATATTAATCTTTTGTATTTTATTTTTACTTTTGATTTTATTGATTTCTGCTCTGATTTTTATTAATTGCTTTCTTTTGGTGATTTTGGATTTAGGTTGTTGCTTTTCTAAGTGCTGGTGGTACACTCCTAGGCTGCTCACTAGAAATTATTTTATTTTTCAATGTATTCATTTTTATTTCTCTGAACTTGCCCTGTAGTATTGCTTATGCAATATATATCTCACACATTTTAAAAATCATCTTTGTTGGCTTTTAATTTCCTTAATTACTCATTGATCATTTAGGAGCATGTTGAATTCCCATGTTTTATAATTTCTCTTGTTGTTATTGTTGATATCTATTTTTATTCCATTGTGGCCTTAGAAGATAAAGGTATGATTTGAGCTTTTTAAGGCTTGTTGATACTTGATTTGTGGCCTGACATGTACTATGTCCTGGAGAATGTCCTATGAGCTAGTGAGAAGAGTGTATCTTCTGCCATTGGGCAAATGTCCATTCACGTCCATTTACTCTACAGTGTGGTTTAAATCCCATATGTCCTTGTTGAATTTCTATGTGAATGATCTGCCCGTCAATGCAAGTAAGATTTTGGAATCTCCAAATATAGTGGTGTCTAACTCTTTCTTTAGATATAATCATATTTGCTTTATTTTTTGAGAAGTTCAAGGTTGAGTGAATCTATATTTATAATTATTATATCTTGTTGTTGAATTGATCCTATTATCATTATATAATGCTGTTCTTTTGTCATTTCTAAAGTTTTGATTTAAACTGCATTTTAATCTGCTAAAACTATAGCTACAGCTGATTACCTTTCATTTCTGTTGGCCTATAGATCTTTTCCCCTTTCTTTTTTTTTTTAATTTTTTTTATTGAGTTTATTGGTACATTTAGGGATACAGTACAGTTACATTCATTGTTGGGATCATGTACCTTTACATGGCAAGTCTTGATTCTCATCTTTTTCCCCTTACCTCTGCCCTCCCTTCACCCCCTCCTCCCCTCCCCATCTACAAACACTTTATTTTCATCTTTTCATTCTCTC
>NW_022900949.1:36299693-36342770 GCF_012274545.1 Fukomys damarensis
AGCTATACTTCCAAATTCATTCCTGGAAGCAAGTATCACTCTGATTCCCAAACCAGAGAAAGATACAACCAAAAAGGAGAACTACAGACCAATCTCCTTAATGAATATAGATGCAAAAATCCTTAATAAGATACTAGCAAACAGAATACAGAGGATTATTAAGAAGATCATCCATCATGACCAAGTCAAATTTATTCCAGAGATGCAAGGGTGGTTCAACATACGAAAGTCAGTGAATGTAATACATTATATTAACAAAGTCAAGGACAAAAACCATATGATCCTTTCAATAGATGCAGAAAAAGCATTTGATAAAATTCAACACCCATTCATGATAAAAACCCTGCAAAAAATTGGAATAGATGGTCTATACCTCAATTTAATAAAGGCTATTTATGAAAAACCATCAGCCAACATCATATTGAATGGCCAAAAACTGAAAACCTTCATGTTAAAATCAGGAACAAGACAAGGATGCCCACTATCACCACTTCTCTTCAATATAGTTCTGGAAACATTAGCCACAGCAATTAGACAAGAGAAAGAAATTAAAGCAATAAAGATAGGAAAGGAAGAAGTTAAGCTATCATTATTTGCTGATGATATGATACTCTACATTGAAGATCCAAAAAACTCCACCAAAAAACTTCTAGACTTAATTGACAGATTCAGTAAAGTATCTGGATACAAGGTGAATACCCAAAAATCAATAGCCTTTCTATACACAAATAACAGACAGACGGAAAGAGAAATAAGGGAAAAAATTCCTTTTACAATAGCATCCAAAAAAATGAAGTATCTAGGAATCAATCTAACAAAAGAAACAAAAGATCTCTACACTGAAAACTACAGCACTCTGAAAAAAGAAATCGAAGAGGATATAAAAAAATGGAAAGATATCCCCTGCTCCTGGGTAGGAAGAATCAACATAGTGAAAATGGCCATACTACCAAAACTGCTATATACATTCAATGCAATGCCAATTGAAATTCCAACACTTTTCCCCTTTCATTCTGTGCGACTCTACCAATGAAGTGAGTTTCTTGTAGGTAACATATAATTAGATCATTTAAAAAATTTATTTGTCTAGTTCATGTCCTTTGATTCATGAATTTAATCTATTTACACTCAAAGTGATTATTGATAGGTCTGAATTCTTTCATTTTGTTAATTATTTTCTGGTTGTTTGTACCTTAATTTTTGGTTGTTTGTATATTCTTTCTTTCCACTTAGGTAGTTTTCTCTCATGATGAAGTTTCATTCTCCTCTCTCTCATTTGTGTATCTGTTTTGCTAATGAGTTTTGGACATTTGTGTGTTTTCCTGATTGTGGTTATCCTTTTGTTGTTGTTGTTGTTGTTCTAGAGTAGGACTCCTTTAAACAGTTACCATGGGACCAATGTGGTAGTGATTTAGTTTCTGAGGATCTGGGGAAGACTTTATTTATCATTGATATCTGAAGAGTAATTTTGTGGGATACAGTATTCTTGGTTGACAGATATTTTTCTTTCAGAACTTTGAATACATCATCCCATTCTCTCCTTCCCTTTAAGGGTTCTGCAGAGAAATTTTATTGTTAGTCTAAAGGTGGTCTTTTATATGTGACTTGTTGCTTTTCTCTTGCTGTTAGAATTCTTTATCTTGTACTCTTGTCACTCTGACTGTAGGATACTGTGAAGAAAGTTTGTTTTGGTTGAATCTCATTGGAGTCCTCTGAGCTCCTTGGGTTTTAATGTTCACATCTCTTTGAGGACTTGGGAAGTTTTCAGCTTACTCCATTGAATATGTTTTCAAACCTTTTATTTTTCCTTTTCTTAGTGGAATTCTTCCACTGTGAATGCTTGATCACTTCAGGGTGTCCCATATGTCTTGTAGATTTTTTAAAAATTCTTTTAAGATTTTTTATCTTTTCTTCCTTCTTCTCTTCCTCCCTTTCCCCGATTGGGTTATTTCAAAAGACTTGTTTTAAAGTTCCAAAATTATTTCTCCTACTTACCATGTGAGATACAGAATATGAAAAGCTGGTCCTGTGAGTAATGAAAAAAATGTGCCAATAGTCAAGGAATATAGAAAAGTTAAGAGTTTCTTGATACATTGGAAGAGAGCAGCTTGCGATTTGAAGAGAGGACTGCATTGTCGGGGAAAAGCTGGGATATTTACATTTGATTTTAGTTTGAGGAGACCATCTGGAAACGCCATCCAGGAATGCTTTCATCTGGTCATGGTGCTTCGCTTGTATGTCCATCTCAGTTCAGGATAGCTCTTTGAAGAGTGATAATGTTTTTGTTCAACAGTGCTTGGTCCCCTTGATATCACTAGAAAGAGTCCTTCTTGGTAAAAATTAATTGATAAATGTATAAGGATTGACTAATGTTAGTAGTCAAGGGGATCAGAATAAAATGTGTATGTTTGTACTTGAACCTTGAAACAGTGTGACCATTTAAAAACAACAGTGGTAAAATAACCCTGATTCCTTGCGTGACTTGCTTAGTCTGTTGTGAATACTCATAATTCTATTTTTATTTAATTGATTGTAATTTTAATTCCTAAGATTTCTGTCTTTGTTAAATTTCTTACTATGTCATGAATTATTTCCTTATTTATTTGCGTTAGATATAGATGTATTCTCACGCATCTTGATGGCTTTTTTAGGATCATTATTGTGACTTTGACTTCAGACATTTCATTATTTCCTTCAGATGGGAAAGATTCTCATTTTGGAAGATTACTGTGTTTCTTCAGAGGTGTTATGCTTCCTTATATTTTTCATGTTACTTGTGTCCCTACATTGATGTCTCTGCATCTAGTGTAACAATTTCCCTCTTCTAATTTTCTGGAGTAGCTTTCATAGGAAAGAAAAATTCTTTTAGATGAGATACTGAGTATCATTTTTTTTAGGTACTTTCGCTTTGATTGTTAGAGGCACATCAAAACTATAGCCTCTCTGTGAATTCTTTTGCCACAGCTGATGTTAGCAGTGTTTCTGAGTGCCTCCATAGTCCAGAGTTTGGCAACATGAGTGTACTGTATAAATTTACATTGGATGTGGGCTTTCAAAGGTGGGTGTTCTCAGGCCCAATAAACTCAAGAACCATTGCCCCAGGGCATTCTGCAGGCAGCATACCTTTCCTGATACTCTGGAGTGGAGAGGAGCCTGTCCCACAGCTCTGCTGACACACGAGTGGTGCTGGATGTGGTGGCAGAGGCAGCCAGGGTTCCATTACCATGGGACATGAAAGGTCCCTGGAATATCTCAGGTCCCCTGAGATGAATGTGGGTGATCCTTAAACTTGGGATACCTGCTGTTCCAGTGATACAGGACAAGCTCTTCGTCACATAGTCTAGGCAGGGTGATGCTGGGGTCTGTGGCACTGGTAACTCTCATTCCGAGGTCATAGGAAATAAAAACCATGTTTGTTTGTTTGTTTTTTCCTCATTGAGTTTATTGGTACATTTTAGGTATACAGTACAGTTACATTCATTATTGTGATCTTGTACCTTTACATGACAGGTCTTGGTTCTTATTTTTCCCCTTGTTTCTGTCCTCCCTTCATCCCCTCCTCCCCTCCCCATTTACAAACACAGTATTTCCATTTTTCCATTTTCTCATATTTTTTTTCCTTATTACCTTTCCCCTATGCTTCCCAATTTCCCTACACCTTTAGCCCTTTTCTTCCTATTTCACATTGTCAATTATCTCATTAGGATCTTGTGTACTATTATAGTTTTTCACACCAGAGAAACTATTCAGTATTTACACGTGTGACTCATTTATTTCACTTAAGAGTATAGCCTCAATATGTATCCATTTTCCTATGAATGAATCTAATTTCTCATTCTTTATGGCTGAGCAGTATTCCATTTATTAGAAAAACCACATCTTCTTTATCCAATCTCCAACTGATGGGCAAATGAGCTGTTTCCATGTTTTAGCTATTACAAACTGTGCCACTATAAACATAGGTGTGCATATATCACTGTGATATGATTCTTTTAATTCTTTTGGAAAGATACCCAGCAGAGGGATGGCTGGGTCAAATGGAACTCCTAGTCCCAGCTCTTTGAGGTATCTGCATATTGATTTCCATAGTGGTTTCACCAGTTTGCATTCCCACCAACAATGGAGAAGTGTTCTTTTTTCCCCACAACCTCTCCAACATTTGTTATTGGTTGATTTCTTGATAGCAGTCATTCTTTATGGGGTGAGGTGGAATCTCAGGGTTTTTTTCATCTGCATCTCTTGAATGACCAGTGATGTGGAACATGTTTTCATATTTACTTGCTGCTTTTACTTCTTTGTCTGAGAAATATCTGTTCATTTCAGATGCCCATTTTTGAATTGCATCTTTATATTTGGGTGGGGGCTGGTATTTTTGAGTTCTTTATATATTCTAGATAAGAGCCTTTTGTCTGAGGAGAAGCTGGTAAAAATTTTTTCCCACATTGTAGGTTGTCTTTTAGTTCTGTTGATGGTTTCTTTTGAAGTGCAGAAGCTTTTTAGTAAGATGAGATCCCAGTTGCTGAATCTTTGTGCTAGTTGCTGTGCTACTGAGGATTTCTTCATAAAGTCTTTTCCTATGCCAGTGTCTTCAAGAGTTCTGCTAACTTATCTTCCAGCAAGTTTAGCATCTCTTTTTGAATATTTAGATCTTTAATACACTTGGATTTTAGTTTAGTGCATGGAGAAAGATAAGGGTCTAGTTTTAATCTTTGACAGGTTGAAATCCAGTTTTTCCAACACCATTTGTTAAAGATACTATCTTGTCTCCAGTGAGGATGGTCAGCTCCTTTGTCAAAAATGAGGTAGCTCAGTACCTCTAGAGTTGTTTTGTATCTTCCAGTCTGTTCCACTGATCCTCAGGCCTGTTTCTTTGCAAGTACCATGCTGTTTTATCACAGTGGCTTTGTAGTTTAGTTTCAAATTGGGAATTGTTATATCTGCTGCCATGTGTCTGTTGCCTAGGATGGCTTTTGCTATTCTAGGTCTCTTCTGGTTCCAAATGAATTTTTGGACTAATTTTTCTAGTTCTGTGAATTACTGTTGGAATTTCAATTGGCATTGCATTGAATCTGTATAGCAGTTTTGGTAGTATGGCCAGTTTCACTATGTTGAGTCTTCCTATGCAGGAGTAGGGGATATCTTTCCATTTTCTTATACCCTCTTCAATCTCTTTGTAGTTTTCAGTGTAGAGGTCTTTTGCTTTTGTCGTTAGATTGATTCCTAGACACTTCATTTTTTTGGATGCTATTGTGAAAGAAATTGTTTCCCTAATTTCTCTCTCAGTGAGTCTGTTATTTGTGTACTGGAAGGCTATTGATTTTTGAGTGTTGACCTCATATACAGCTACTCTACTAAAAGTGTCAATTAAGTCTAGGAGTCTTTTGTTGCAATTTTTTGGGTCTTCAATGTAGAGTATCATATCATCAGCAAATAAAGACAGTTTAACTTCTTCCTTTCCTCTTTATTGCTTTAATTTCTTTCTCTTGTCTAATTGCAGTGGCTAATGTTTCCAGAACTATATAGAAGAGGAGTGGTGATAGTCCACATCCTTGTCTGGTTCCTGATTTTAGCATGAAGGTTTTCAGTTTTTGGCCATTTGATATAATGTTGCCTGTTGCAAACCATGTTTTTAATGAGTAGTCAGTAAAAGTCCAGGTTTTTGCCTGTTCTCCATTTCTATGATGATTTCTGACTATGTTGACTTATCCTCCTTAACTGTAAGAAGGAAGAGGCAAAAACCTCTCTCCTTTTATTTATTTATTTTCTCTCATTGAGTTTATTGGTATATTTTAGGTATACAGTACAGTTACATTCATTATTAGGATCCTGTACCTTTAAATGACAGGTCTTGGTTCTCATTTTTTCCCTTGTCCCTGTCCTCCCTTCACCCCCTCCTCCCCTCCCCATTTACAAACACAGTATTTTCATTTTTCCATTTTCTCATACTTTTCCTTTTCCCTTATTACCTTTCCCCTACCCTTCCCAATTTCCCTACACCTTTAGCCCCTTTCTTCCTATTTCACATTGTCAGTTATATCATTAGGATCGTATGTACCATTATAGTTTTTCACACCAGAGAAATTATTTGGTATTTACATATGTGTGACTTATTTATTTCACTTAGGAGTATATCCTCAATATGTATCCATTTTCCTATGAATGAATCTAATTTTTCATTCTTTATGGCTGAGTAGTGTTCCATTTTATAGAAAAACCACATCTTTATCCAGTCTCGAACTGATGGGCAAATGGGCTGTTTCCAAGTTTTACCTATTACAAACTGTGCTGCTATAAACTGTTTTATTCTCTTGATTATATTTTCCTAGTGGGCATTTAAGACCAAGTAGGTAATCAAAATTAACTTCCTTTTATTATGAACATCAGTCAAGAGTTCTCAGGGGTCACTTTTGGGGCTTCATGAAGAGTCTTTTTGCTCCATCAGCTCTTTACTAGTTGTGTCATCTTCCAGCAGGTGTGACGGTCTTACTTGCCTATATGGTTTCACTTGGAAGCATGGGGACTGTCCCCTCTTCAGAGATTCCTTTTACCACCATGCTCCAAGGTTCAGTGATGCCTCTGCTCAGGAGTTTGGGTGACTCACCAAGTAGCAAGGCCCCTTCAGAGGGATCTTGTTATGCTCTGGGTCCTGCTTCACCTTAGAGTGCAAGTAGCAATATATGGCCTGTCCTCTTAGCCCTTTATCTTCCTTCTTTTTGGTATTTAAACCCCAGTTGTTGAACACCCAAAAGATTAGTTACACCAGTCTTAAAGCAGTAGTAGATCCTAATCCTATTGTAATTTCCTCTGGATAGGAGGACTCAGGATCATATCTTATCTGTCTTATAGGGCATGGCCTATTATCTTGACATCCTGTTTGGGTTATCTCTCAAAGGTCATACACCTGAGAAATGTTAACAGACAGGTTACACATATGTACAAGGAAAATCTAAAACAAAAATAATAAGCACAAAAAAAAATCCAGTTAGCATAATAGTTTAAGGTGCATAATAAGTTTAGTTTTGTCATTATTAGAGTCCTTTTAAGTAGAATATATTTGCTTATAGATGTGTCTTTTAGGTAATTGATTTTGGAATGTATCAGGTTTAGGTATATCTAATTATCCTAATACAATTAGGAACACAATCTAAAAATGTCTATTATTAACAACAATGTGAGTTCTAGGGTAAAGAGAGGACGAGTATGTAAAGTGTTTTCCTGAAGCTCCATCCCTTAGAAGGCTCATATACTTGGGTAATACAAAGGCATGTAACATACAAAGAAGTCTGAAATAATTGGCACCAAAGCTACATAGAAATTTTTACATATCCATTTACCTTTCTACTTCTAAAGCAAAATTTAGAATTGATGGCTCAGTAGTATACCTGTAATCCTATGATCTTGTATATAAATGAGACGTACTTGTGAATCAGGAAATAAATCCATTTATGGCTACACCACCATAAAGTCTAAGCTGTTCAAAGATTTGCAAAGATTAACTACTGACAAAAATAATCAGAGAATGGGTTTAGATCTTTCGACAGCTTAGGTCATATAACCATAAATGATTTTACATCTCATTTATATAATAACAAAATTGTCAAAGCCAGTAGAGGACTCTAGACCAGGTTTTAACTGACAGGATTGCCCACATGCCAGGATTTTCACCAACTGAATAGTGCTGAGTATCAGACAAAATGTTTCTTTTTAACTTTGAAAAGTTACATAGCATACAGAATTTAGTCTTCAGATATGTATCTAGCCTCAGATATGTATCTAGCCTCAGATATTCAGAGTGTTAGATACACTGTGATAACCTAAAAGTAATAGTTGTTCATTTAACCAGAGTTATAAACTAATCATTTATAATCATTTAAAGAAATATTAACTCTGTTAAGACTCAGTTTTCTAAGTTATCAAAAGCCTAATGGTAGAAGACAGAAGAAACTTTCTTAATAAAACACATTTTTGTTTAGGCTAGTTTTGTTAATTTTTACTGAGTGTATCAATATTTTAAGAAAGCATCATTGTTTTAATTGTACAATTTAATTTTATATTAATGTTATAAACTTTGATTTGAAGAAACTGTTTAATTTTAAAAATTATATACAAGCTTATGATACATACATTTTTTTCCTAAATTTTACCTCTCACAAACTTTTTGTGACTTACCTTCTCCTTCTATTTTTGTCCTCATTTTTTGTATGACAAAATTTCCCAATACAAGAGTTCTTTGTTTTAACCAAAAATATTTGTTTATACATATTTTTCTTCATATCACCCTCTTTTTAATTTACTGGCTTCTTTCTGCCTTTGAAATATTTTTTAGATTTACTGAGCAAAGTAAATCCAACCTGTACAGCAGATGTGAATTAAGAAAGAGAGTAACCAAGTTAAGTAAAGCCAATATTTTTGTGAAAGATTGGTTCTACCAGAAAAGTGCATATGTATTTTGAATTCTTAAATATTTTATAACAGACTATCTCTAATTAGAAATGTTTTACTCAAAAGTTATGCTGTTAGGATAAATGGTCACTTTACAATAAAAACATAACTCATAGATTGTTACAAAATTATAGTACCATGTTTCTTTTGTTTCCCAAGTCATGTCATATATAGATGCAAACACTGTACATCTAGAAATGGACACATAACTTACTTGGAGACAGAAAAGTCCCAAAGTTTTGATTCTAAACCTTATAAGGCTTTATTTTTGGTAAAAAAAAAAAATTAGGTACTAGACAGTAAAATAATAGCAGTTTATTACAGCAAAGCCAGCAAGACTTTTTAGCATCTTTTCAAAATATTAACATTACATCACATAAACAAGCCTATTCACAGAACAGGTGAGTTGTAGTTATTAACTCTTTATAGCAAAAGATTAAAAAAACATTTATTGCTAGAATATTAAGTTGTGCTTTTGTAAATTATTATCTTTAGGATATTTTGAAATGATGAACAACTCTCAATCACTTTAAGCCTTATTATTTAGAACCCATTTTTAACTTACTGACTTGTAGTTTGACAAAAGTATCCATTTCTGGATGCTTCTGTCTTTAGAATACAGGTACTTACGCTGAAACCTATTTAGGGTCAGATAACTTTAATCTTATACCAGTGTTATAATGATACATGTATATCAGCAATCTATGGTTTACAGTTAATAGGCTCCGATACATAGCATTTATAAATTTTAAGAAGCAAAGAACACAAGAACTTATAAAAAAATGTCTTATTTTAACTTAATATAAATAATTCAGATGTTTTCTTACATATTCATTCAATTTTATTTTTAACATTTACTTCTATATTGCCCACAAAATATAAAACATCAAACACAAATCAATATCCCAAATAATTTTTTCTAAGGAATAACACCTCTTAAAAGTTTTAAAGACCTGGAAATTGGATCTACATACACTATAAGAGAGCGCTATTTAAAAATCTTTGAAGAGTTTTCTGGGACTTGTGAACTTAAATATTTACATTGAGCCCAATAAATGATTTTTAGCCAAATTTTCAGAATGACCAAAGGGAATTCACTTGAAAGACTCTAAAAGGAACTTTAATGGTCTTGGGCATTTAAATTGGCAAAGCTCAGACGATCTAGAAAGATCCATGAAGGGCAGGGGGAAATACTTGTCCCATATTAGTGCCTCCTGGCTGTGTTTTTCCAGAGTTATTACCTGGGTAAACATGGACCCAGCTCTTTCAGGAAATTAAGAAGAGGCACTGCTGGAGTATGTCTACCCAGACGTAATTTAATGCCCGAGACTGTCTCAGTCACTTTCTTCCTCACTAGGACAAAATACCCAACACCTGCAATTTAAAGGAGGAAAGATTTATTTTAGTTCACAGTTTATAGAGGTGTTGGTCCATAGTTGGTTGGGTCCAAGACAAAATGACGTAGCACAGGGCATGGTAGAAGAAAAGCTGCTCATGGCTGGGAGACAGAAGCAGAGAGAGTGAGTGGAGGAGCAAGAAGGAAAGTCGACCCTTCCGGACCACACCCCCAGTGGCCACTTCCTCCAACTGGCTTTCATCTCCCAACGTAGCTAGCTATAAACTCATATGTGGACTAATCCAGTAATGAGTGTCATGACCCAGTGATCCACCTTTGAGCATATTAGACACTGGGGGGACATCTAGACATAAACCATAGCAAGACCAAACTACTTTTAAAGTAAATTTTACAAATTTGTAAAATTTGGACAAATTAGTCTTTTTTCTTCAGATGAAAGGTATTCTTCTAAATTTGAAATATAGCTTTCTTTTTTTATAGAATTATGCATTAGAATTTTAACTCTTAGTAACCTTATATTCGGTGAAGAAACAAAATGAAAGTAATCCTAAAACCCTTTAACATCAAGTTATGAAAACACATTTAATAGACACAAGTATATCCAGATGTTTTATAATTATTTATCCCATTTAATTTACCTATAAAAAACAAAGCATTAGACCAACATCATTAACATGATGTTATTTCTTTGCCAAAGAAATGACGTTTGCTAAGTTGTAACCATATACCCTTGCAAGTCCCTGGGTCTGTCATCTCCCACACCTCTGTAAGCCCATAGTCATTTTGGCTCTTATTTGGTTCCCCCCATGTAGTTAGAGGGACTTGCTACAGCCACCAGATTTTCAGCCTTTATCAAGTCAGTTAACATAAACACAGACTAAGGACAGGACTCCTAAGACAATTACCCCAAACCAACAATTATCACAAACACAAACTGACAGGCAGACAGAAAACAAGAAAACATAGAGAGTGCATAAAACAATCACACCAAGTGAGAGTCTGGCCATGTGGCGTTACAAAGGTAATCTTCTTTGGTTTTGTTAGTGTTAGGTTTATAGCTATAATTTAGAGCAGTAATCTAGAATCCTTCCTGGGGGTTTACTGATGTCACAGACATAAACTTCAATAAAGGTCCTTCACACATGCGGTTTTTTGTTGAAATACATTTTTCATTCTTTGGTGTACAAAAAAGCTAGTTTTGATGTGTTTTATTTTTGAAACAATGTAGTGAGTGCCTCTTGTCAAATAATATTTAAAATATGTATATTTTCATCCAACTTGGAGGGAAGGGGAAAAGGGGTGAATAAAAAGGAATTAAGATGTGTACGTACATGTACCATCTCCACACAAGGAATGTAAACTTGGTGAACTGCAAACATATACTAATAAACTAAAATTTTTAAAAGAAAATATCTGACCAGGCAATGTCTGACCATGCATGGACGATTGTCCTAGTTCTGGTTTCTTCAAATTTCATGTTTGTACTTTTCATCTTCCAGAGCAGAGGAGATATATTTGTCTCCACTGTGTGTGTGTGTGTGAGTGTGTGTATGTGCGTGTTGCAGTTAGTTTTAATAAGAAAAGGAGAAATGAGGGTTCCTACATAATAGGTGGCTTTAATTTTTTTTAACCTTTGAAAAGGAATTTTATATCTGCCATGAAATTTAGTTAATTTTATAAAATTAAAGTGACTTTTACACATGGCTGAAAAATTATGCAGCTTGTCTTCATGTTCTCAGTGCTTGGCTTTAATACGTCTTTTTAATTGTGATGACTTCATACTATCATTAAATAACAGCTCAAGGCACACTGTTTGTACAAGATTTATTATGTAGTAATGGCAATAAATTCAAGTCCTTATTTCGTGTATAGATCTTGATAATTTTGAAGATTTTCTTCTGCTTCTGGTTGATTTGTATTAAGTCATGAGTGTAGTTTTCTGTGTTTGATAAAGAACTCACAGGAAGGATGGAAGATGTGCCAGAATTTCCATTCCCTTGTTACTTCCTTGTATTTGCATGGCTCCTATGTTCAGTTAGGTGGTGTTCTGCTAAGAAGTTTTGCTTTGCTTGTCTACTTCATGAAGATTAATTTGGGTAAATTCGATAATATGATATCCATAAATCTGCTGAACTATGCACACACAGACAGAAACTTCTTGTATTCTGATAGTAAGATAATATTTTGAGTCTCTGTTGTAAGTTGAATAGCAGATGCTCTACAGATATATATATCTATATCTACACCAAACCTCTGAATGTGACTTCATTTGGACTATGGCTCTTGATAGATGTAATTATGAGAGGGATCTGGAGATGATATCACTTTGGCTTAGGTGCGCCCTAAATCTGATGACGGATGTCTTACAGGAGATACAAAGAGAGAGATGAGAGAGAGGCACAGGAACTAGGGGGAGATAAAGACAGAGACCTGAGATACTTGTCTATGTGTCAAGGAATCTGAGAAATTGACAGTACCACCAGGACGCTGAAAGAGGCAAAGGAAGTTTCTCCTGTAGAGCTTTCAGGAGCGTGACCCTCCCGACAACATGGTTTTGGGCTTCTTACACCCAGAATTGCGACTGTGAAAAAATACATTTCTGTTATTAAAACCACCAAGCTAGTAGTAATTTTCATGACCTGTCTGAGAAATGGATACAGGCCTTCTCCATTGTCCCCTCTTTGGTCCTTGATTGTTTCATCCTTTCCAAAGTATCCTTAAATGCTGACACATAAACTAAGGGAGGTAAGGGTATCTACCCGTGTATAAAACATTGGTATCTACCTACAAATTAAGGGAAATATTTAATATTGTCTTCACACCCTGAGTAGATCATCTTACACAGCCAAGTAAAGAACACCAGGTAAAGACTTTTTTTTTTAAATTGGGTTTCAAACTCAGGACCTTGGGCTTGAGAGGTAGGCGGTGGAACCACTGAGCTAAATCATTGGTTAAGACTGTTTGAATTTCAAATTTTAACTGTTTGACCTGATCTCCAGTGCCCTCTCAGATCATATACTGAGGCCACAAAGAAGCAAGTCATTATTCTTTCAAGAGCTGAGAAAACAGGATCTGAGGATTTTGCACCAACATGTTTTAGGACGCTACAGAGCAGAAAAGATGGAATGGAAGTTAAATCCTGGCCCTGTTCCATGTACTCAAACTGATAATACACTACATTTCCTTAGGGTCACATCATTAACTGAATAAATTTGGAAAAATATTTCTGTTTTCAGGTACAATTATTTCATTATTACAATTTAAGTGATTGTAATAGTAAATAATGCTTATTAAAAATATAAATGATAATGAAGACTAATGCAAGACCTGTGGTGCAATAAAGAACATATCTATGGTGCTTTTATTTGATATATGTTCCTCATTCACCCCCCCAAAATTTACATTTTGAAATTATAAATTCATTATTAAAATGTCCAAAGATGTTTATTTCCTGCTTTGGTTCACAGTGTTTTGCTGTGTAAATAGCATTATGGTTGGAAGCGATGGTGATATGGATTAATTAACATTCTACCAAAATTGATAGGATGTAGTCCTGATCCTAATCTCCAGTTTCTTAGGATACACCCTTATGTGGCAATAGGGTTCTTGCAGACTTCATAAGTTAGAATGACATTTTCCTGGAGCAGAGTGGGCTTCTGATCCAGTATGATCAGTAGTCTTACAAAGGGGAAATTTGGACACAGACATGTGCAGAGGGAGAATGTCAAGTGAAGATGAAGATAGGGAACTAGATGATGCTTTTATAAGCTGGCAAAGGCCAAACATTGCCAGAGAACCACCAGAAACTAGGGAAAGACATAGAACAGATTCTATCTGGCAGACCAAGAAGACGCCATCTCTGCCAGTCCTTCACTCTGATGTCAGCCTTCTAGTTTTCAGTAGTCTGAAGTTCCAGTTGGGGGTACTTTGTTATGGCTGCTGTAGGAAACTAATATACATAATGTGGCAAGTAAGTGTGCATGAGTAATACAGCCAGGAGGTATTAGTTCAGCTCTGTCTATAACAGGCTGAGTTATCTGGGGGCCTATTAACCTGGTGGCAAGATTGAGCAAAATTTGTTAATTTTTGAATACTGGCAACGAAGTGATCTGTACTTGATTGACAAAAACACATCTGGTTATCATGGGAAACACACCAGAGTCTGTGTCTAGAGAAGAGAAGTCAGGATCCTTGAAGTAAGTTACTCTAACCTTTCCTTTTCCCCATGGAATATTGACTTTATCAAGTCTTTGCTAATAAAATTTGCTTTTCAGTTTGATCACTGATGACTTTAGAACTTCCCTTCCTAGATAAATTGCCAAAACAATTGCACGTTTTTTGAGGTGACACGTCTTCTGTTCATTGAGCAGCCAGGCCCATGACCAGCAAAACACTTCTGAGAATGAAATAACATTGTGTTAGGTTTTTGTAATATGCTATGTGCTGGAACTTTGGAGGTGAAAGTAAGCAGGAGGAGGAGGCGGGGATAAATGGCTGGTGTTTTGAGTTTGCTAGGAGAAGCATATTAATCAATGCCTTTATGAACAGCAACTTGCTAATATCATAATATCACAGCTTAAAATAAACCACCTCACAGACGGTGTGCCTCAAAACAAGCCTTTGTCCTTAGCACTATCTTCTTGGGAAAATTTTGTCTTAATAGATACTGACAATTCAGAGACCAAGGGAATCATCTGATCCTTTGCTTTTGATTTTTCTATTGAAGAGTTTTTAAAATAACTGAAGCAAAGATGAAGGAAGAAATATTTTGTAGACACTTTTAGTCTCAAGAGGTGCTCTCAGAATTTTCTTGGAGATTCATCTCAGAGTCTGCAATCGCAAACCCTACCCCACGAAAATAATGTGCATGATGCCTCTTTGTCCTCTTTCAGCTTGCCACTGACTATTCCCTTCTTTAGACCTTCAGTTTCCTCTGTAGGGTGCATCTCCTTTGCATGCAGGGCCTTTCAAGATGTCTCCAGGACAGCTTTCTCATGCCTGAACTATATACAGATTCACTTTCCTCTCCTTGAAGGAAAATGCAGACTACTCCACTGCTCCAGGACAATCTCAGTCTCACCTCTCTCCCCACCCACTGTCCCCCCCCTTCTTTACCACCTTGGGCAATCTAACTATCCCACTTCAGGTATCTCACACTAAATCGTAAGTTCCTGCTCTCCAGGGATACCTGTAAAACTATTTGTTATTCATAAATTGCCTCTCAATTGGCTTGGGGGATGAATAACCACCTCTCCTGGAGTGTACTGCCGCCTCTACAGTACTTTCCCAATGCCAGATGAATGAACTCTGATTCTTGAAGAAGTACATTTTCCATTTCTTAGCATAGCCTGATAATTTTGCTTCTTTCCTTGGGATCTACATAGGGGTTCCCTTCTGAAAGTAGTTCTTAGCCTTTGGAGCTGAGAGGAAATTTAGAGAATTACATGTATCACCTAATTAAACCAAGAATTAAAATTAGGGCATAGAAACATTTAATGTATTAATGAAAACGCTAAGCATTTATTTTAAACAGAACTTTATATATGGGAATAGTTTCTAAAGAAAAAGGCTTGATCAAAAATTGTCAGCAGGGCATGGGTATGAAGAGTTCTTTAGTTGTGTGTGGGATGGGGGATATTATTTACTGGATAGGTGAGACAAAAACCGAGGCAGGTGGGAAATGCCAGTGAAGAGGAAAGGATGACAAAATATGCGGGACTTGGAAGCTTATTAGATGCTTTAATGGACTGAATTGTATCCCTCCCTACATTCATTTGAAGCTCTAGCCCCTGGTACTAGAGAATGTGACAGTATTTGGAAATAGGGTAATTCAGTTAAAATTCCACTCAGGTGCTAATCCAGTGTACTATGCCCTTATAAGAAGAGACCGTGAGGACACAAGAGGACACCAGAATATTCTGTGCATAACAGAGAGGCCAGGTGAGGACCAGCAGGAAGCTGGCCATCTGCAAACTGAGGAGAGAAACATCAGGAGAAAACAAGCCACTGACAGCTTGATCTTGGATTTCTAGCCTCCAGAATTGTGGGACAATATGTTTCTTTTGTGTAAGCCAGCCAGTTTATGGTACTTGTTGTGGATGTCCTAGCAATCTAATCTAATGCAGAAGCCAGGTGTGGGTGGTTAGAGAAGGGGCCAAGACTTTGATAAACTAGGGTAAGAACTGTGTGGTACATTAGCTATGTGACAGTCTCAGGAAAAAGACTCTTGCTTTTCCTCTGTCCTGTTCTTAATATTATGCACTTAAGAATCAGTTTCAATTAAGCCACCCACAATCCTATGTGGATGGGAGATGAGGCTGGGCGCATTCAATGCAATAGGTCAAAGCCAGAAAACCAATGTTCAGATCCCAGCTATGTGCTTTTGGGAAAATTACTATGTAACTGGCCTTATGATATAACTAAAATCACCTCTGATCACCTGTAATTCTCTGATTAACGTTAACCTCCCCCAGTACTCTGATTAGCAAAAGGTCTGGTTTGGTCAGAGGTAAAGATAAATTTTAAAAATTAGAGGATCAGCTTCTGTGAGTTCTGATTTATCTTTCAAAATCCTGACTTTCTTGGGTATGTGCTTTCTTAGTGAGGTATTTCAGGTATTATTGACCATTCTAGAGATTAAAATTAAGTTAAATATA
Source organism: Fukomys damarensis (assembly GCF_012274545.1). Taxonomy (NCBI): domain Eukaryota; kingdom Metazoa; phylum Chordata; class Mammalia; order Rodentia; family Bathyergidae; genus Fukomys; species Fukomys damarensis. The sequence continues at coordinate 36,316,149 of NW_022900949.1, forward strand.
AAGTTTTTGTCACATTGTCCATGTTGAAAGATTTTAAGGTAAATGGCACATAATATAACTCTGTTAAATTCATTTTCCCACTCATAAAGTAGAGTAATTTCACCAAGGCCATCTGCATAATCGAAACTTGAAAGTGAATTGTATCTGTAAAGCACTGAACTCCGTTTCCAGAGTAAAGCAGGAGATGAAAAGTAATTTTCACTTCCAGGCGACATGAAGTAAATGGATCAACAAAGAAAATAGCCTCCATTGTGTTGCCAAGCTAGTAAATTTGATGCAGGAATTTGTTGATCAGAAGAAAGTTTTCAGGGCCCTGTAGATTGTGTCTGCAGTCAGGTAGGTCTTGTAGAAGTGACCAGCTAATGCCTTCGTTTTGCCTGCTGTTTTGCCAGTGGTTTGGGTGGGGAGTGATCACAGAGATGCTTTGTTCTTGATTCTTTAAATATTCTTTTACTCAAGTACTTGTCAACATTTTCTTATAATTCATCTGTTTGAATCCAAAGAATCAATTCCCTCTACCTTTTACCCATCAGTGCTATCTACAAGAGAGTGGAGAGATTCTTTCCTAGGCTCTATTTTCAGCTGTGGACATTGTGCATAGGAAAGTCTGACATCTTTGTGTAGCAATGTCAGGAGCTGTTAGGAGAATATAGGAGATCTGATATAATGTGGTGACCCCTGGACCAAGATACCCTAGACCAGAACATCAAATTTCATTTTACCCTTTAGGGCTTAAATGATTTAGGATATTGTTTAAGCTCTGAACATATTTTTTTCAATTTGCTAAATTGCTGCTTTTCCCTTCATGGTTAACTTTTGTTATTGTCTTGCCACAAACAACTGAGAAATTTGGGAGAAACTATCACATACTGACTACCAGAAAATTATGCCTACTCTAAGATGCCAACTATTTAAATATAAACCAGTCAAAATGTGAATGTTTAGGCTGTGTGATATTCTTCTTAATATTTGGAAACATTCTCAGTGGACTAAGATAAAAGAAGGGAAATGATATCATTACAACTCAATCTATAAACAATGATTGATTTTCCCCTTTTCCAAAACTGTAACTTTAAGCAGGAAAACATGTTGCCTTAGCCATTGCCCTGTCCCTCAGAAATTAGAACAGCTGGTCTGCCAGAAGTGTACATTCCTTTTTTCTATAGTATTAGTAGCATCAGAAAAAAAAATTTTTTTCTAGAGGACCAGCTGCTTTGATGTTTTGGGAATATTCTCATATGTTCTGAATGGGAAAAATGAAATAAAGCCAAGCCAAACACTTTTGACTTCATAAGATAGACAAAGCTTTTCAAAAATTTCTTAACCAGAAAGTTTATAATTAGAATATTAACTTCCTGGAGGAAATTTTTGCTTTTTTGTGTAACATAATGGACACATTTTTTATCCATTCTCTCATAGGATTTTGTTTTGTACTTGGAATTAATAGTCCAATGAACTAAAAATAAACTCCATTGGTTGGCTAGAAAGCTAACTTGAGAGCCACTAGAAATGTATTAGAACATGAATTAGCACTCCAAGTCTGAGTCCCTCAGCCCAATAGAGAAATGTGTGAATCTGCTTGACAAATGGCTAAGTTCATAATTGTATCTAAGCTCACGGTACTGTTTGAAGACATCTTTTATGAGAACCAACAGACTTATCTAACAGCCAACGAACAAGCCTGTCTCCCAAGAAAGTCCTGCTGGGACACTTATAGCCTACAATTGTGACTCTACTGGAGGTATTTTGCTTGGAGATCAAATCTACTATGATGGACTTCCACGAACCCTTTCAAATCTCCTGAGGTGGCAACAGTGAAATTGCAATCCCTTTGGTTGAGCCTAGATACTTTACTCAGAGCAGGTTCAGAAATGGATTCATAGGGGTAGAAATGTATAATAATTTCCAGGAGGGCGAGGCTTAGAGATGACCTCCCACCTGGAAATTCTGTGTGGCTTTGGATGTACAGCACTTGTATGCTTCTTTGAATGTGATGAATGGCTAACCTGAGTTGGTTGTTTGTGTTAAAGGAAGGAAGTCCACAGATAAATAGGCCAACATCTTAGTCACTTTTGTCCTCCTTACTGGGACAAAATACCTGATTACCATTACTTAAAGGAGGAGAGTTTTATTCTGACTCACAGTTTTAGTCCATAATCAGCTAGCTCTATGGCAGGAAGGCATGGGAGAAGCATCTGGCAGAGGAAAGCTGCTTGTGAAACAGAACCCAGGAAAGAAAAAAGAGAATCCACTAGCTGAGAGAGGAGATACTTTACACCATTCCAGGACACACCCCTGTTATCTTCTCCCTGCTGTCCAGTCCCCACCTTCTCATAGGACATTCAGTTCTGAACTTGTGATGCAGTCGCTTTCAAGGCTCCACCTATGAATACATGAAGCTTTGAGGGCACGCTCTCAACCTAAAGTACAGTGGTCACTCGCATGTCCTCATCAAGACAGTAGAAATGAAAATCTTTTGGCTTTTAACTCAGCCTCTTATACGTTCTCTACTTTTTAGCCCAACATCGTTCCTGAAGTCACTTTACCAGACGCCAAGGTAATCTAGTCATACTTGAATGTGAATCACTGGTCATTTCCCTCACTGTGACAAAATACCTGAGAAAATTAAATTAAAGGAGGAAATACTTATTTTGGTTTATGGCTTCAGAGGCGTCAATTCATGGTCCCTTGGCTCTGTTGTTTTCTGGGTCTGTGATTGGGCAGAACATCATGCCAGAGGGTATCACTTCTTCGAACCAGGCCCCACCTCCTAAATTTCTACACCCTCCCCCTAGTGCCACAGTGGAACAAAGTCTTTAACGCATAGCCTTTGACGAATCTTCTGGATCTAAAATACATTGTATCTTGTAAAATAACAGGTATGTTAAACATACTTCCACAAAACACATTCACACTCCTCTTCTTCTCTCCGATATTTGTATATACACAGAAGGAAACTTCCTTTATTATTGCTTTCTTCAGATAGAATCAATATCCGAGTGTGAAGGATCTGTTTATTTTTGTGGTCAGACGTGTCCTTTAAAATAGATTTAGTTTTGGAAATGGATTTCCACGGACTGTTTTCTTGGTCATGTAACATAGTGGTTAATGATGATAATAAATAACAGCAATGATATCAGCTGACACAGGATGCTAACTCTATTCTGGTGCCCTAATGGGTTATGTCATTTTGTGTTTTCAGTACTGAATTGTTGCAGCTGTTTTCGGTAACTGTCTCTTTTTTATACATTAGGAAATTAGATCCCTAATAGATTGTCTTGATAAGGGTTCCTAGGCTGGTAAATGGGAAAGGAGGAGTGGAAGGCAGCTTTGCCTAATCCAAATACACAGCCTTTGCTTTTTTAATTACATGATGCTGCTTTCTTTGGGAGGACCTTTCTATGCACAACAGGAAGGAAAGTGCCATTTTGATTTCAGTATCAGTGAAGTCCTTAGTAGACTGGTCTTATTCTCCTCATTTGTACACTCACATCCTTTAACTCACCCCACTTTCAGTCACAGTCATATCATCTTCTCGTGCTACAAAAGGACGTCCTGGTTATAAAGGTTATTTTTCTTCAGAGAAGGGAAAATGTATATAAAGAATATAGGAAATACAGAAGATGGTAATATCAACTATGCCCAAAACAGGCTGTAAGGATTTAACCCCATAATTGGCTCATTTTGAAAAGTGAGTCTGGCTGAAGCCTATGTGTCAAGGTCAGATTAAGTTGCACCCAAATTCCATTCCCACAATTAGTGCCTTCATAGCTTGAACGATGATGCTCTAATTAAGACCATATATTTTGTCCATATGCTTTGACTCTTTTAAAGCCTTGCCTGCACTGGTTTCCATGGTAACTGCACATATACACATCCATTCACAAATTGCACCCTTACCTTAATTGAAGAATAATAAAATTCAGTGGGTGAGACTGACCAGTGCCTTTTGCCGAAGGAGCATTGGCGGTTCCACTTCCCACCTTCTCTTTAACTCTGTCGTAAGTTTTTCTTCAACTTTGCATCACATACCAGGCAGGTGGGGACTAGAAACTTACTGCAGGAGTCTCTGGTAAGGAAGCACCAAAACACATACAAAGAATGAATACTGAATAATAGGATTTCCTTTTTTGGTTTAGGTGATGGGGAGAATTAGGGCTTTTCCTGAGACACTCTAAATCTTGGCTCTTGGTTGACTCCCTTCCCATGAGGATGACAGTGACAGAATGGGCTTGACTGGAAAGCTGAGTCCAAGACACAGTTTCTCATGGTGCCCACCAAAAACCACCACCTTGACAGTGAGTTGAATCTTTGCTGAATATCACTGTTCAAAATTCAGAAAGCCCTGTGCTTATAAACCACTTGTTAGAGTGCCTTTGTTCTTATCGCAAGTGCTTCTAAAGTGATGTCAATCAGAAGAATCAAAGGATGGTAACATTATAAGAATTAAGTGGTCCTGAACCAAAAGGACCTTTCTCTTCATGACTGCAAAACTTGGAGCCTATGTTTCCTATTAGGGCCTCTCACAGTTAGGGACATTTTGCTGAGAATGTCACATGTGCTACTACTCTGTGAGGCTACTTTTTTAAAACAAGTTTTGTATCATTGGATAATTAATTACAGAATATACCCTAGTTCTTAGGCCATGTGCGCATGTGCATGTGATCATGTATGTGTGTGTACGTATGTGTATATGCATTCATGTGTGTGTGTGTCTTGGATGAGACATTTCCTTAGCCTACTAGAAATCCTGTAGTGCCGAAGATGATGTGTTACCTCCATGGTGAAATAATATTCAAATTCCACGTGAGCAAATCTAACTTGTCAGACTGGGAACTGATAAAATGCTGTAAATAGTCAAAAACAAAAAAAAATTATAATAGACGCCCTCACTGGCGTGGTTTCCTACACCAGTCACTATATACAGGAGTCTCTATTAAACAAAGTAGAAACATCTGTTGGAAACTGTGTGAGACTTGGAAGTTTTATTGGCCCACAGATGTGGAACCCAGGAAGTCTGAGATCAAGGCATCAGCTTCTGGTGATGGTCATGCTGTATCCCTCATGGCAGAAAGCTGAAGAGACGGTGAGAGATGGAGGTGAGCAGGAGAGGGAGCTCAAGCCTCCGAAGCTTTGAAAGTCAGTGTTATTCCACTTGTGAGTTTTCCTGGCCTCAATACCTCCCCTGAGGCCCCAGCTTCTAACACTTTTGCACTGGGAATGAAGTTTGCAATATGTGTTTTTTGTTTTTTTTGTTTGAGGAAGTATTCAAATCAGAACAGGCAATCATCCTGAGAAAATGAGCGACAAGTTGAGTTACAGGAGAAGAATGCTGAGTTTAGGGAATGGAATCTTTTCTAATGGACAGAAAATAAACGTACCCTCTGCTTTGGGAAAAACAAGGTCTCTATTACAGTACTGTGCAAATGCTCTGTGTGTGTATGTTTCTGTTTGAGACAGGGACAGGGTCTGGCGAAATTGAAGACAGCTTTGAACTTACAATCCTCCTGCCTCAGTTCCTGAGTGCTGGGGTTGCAGGTATACACCACACATAGCTGTATTTCCAGGCTTGAAAATAGGGTCTGGAACAAAAAGAAATCAGTGTCCTTGCTTTTAAGACATGCAGAAATGCAAGAGACTCGTAGGAAATTATCTCTGAAATTTTACTTCCCTATTTCCATGTCTTGATATTAAACTCTCTCTCTCTCTCTTTTACCACACACCTGCCATCCTATCATTTTGCATTTATGACCAAACAGGAAAATGTTCAGTCACTGCAGTAGCCCTAATGGTCAATTCAGTGTGGCTTTACAACTGATTTGGTTATTTGTGCAGAATTTGATTAATAGGGCTGCCAAAAATAAGGGTCCTATGAAAAAACACCTTAAGCAAAACATTCTCCCTCAGACCCAAGGTGTGAAGGTCAAAGAAGAATGGAAAACTCAGATGAGCCTGCCTTGGCCGGAGGCCACTGGCTCAGGAGGCCACAGGTTTTGCTCCAGAACAGGCTGAATCCAAAGGGACAGCCAGCTGCTGTATGTGAGCAGGTGCGGCTCCAACCTGAGGAATCTTAGTGAAGAAAAGCTCAAGGACCTGCCTCCTGGTTACTTTCACTCAGCTGGCCCCTAGATCCACTTTACCTCCCACTGTCTGCCCGTGAGGCCTACCCCGTAGGCTCACTGATCACGAGCCCTCGGCAGCTGGCTTCCACGGAGAGGCACCCAGGGGGAGAGAATGGAAGAAACGTCCGTCCAGGGCCCTGCCTGGGCCTTTGTTCTTGCACCTCAGGTCCTCTAAAATACTCCCAACTGGACTCCAGAGGTTCTTGGCTTGAGGGATAAAGAGCTATCACTGTCAGCATCCAGGGCTGGATTCCTCAGTGCTTCCTGTCACTCTCCTCACACTCGTGGAAGCTTCTTTAATCTTTCATGTCTCTTAAAATTTTTGTGCTACATTCTGTCTTCGGCTGGACTGGGAGTTTAACTGACACGACTAGAGAGAGAAGATATAACTCTGTTCTCAAGGGGCCTCAGGTAACAATAAAACTTTATGCTGTTGTTCCTACATGTCACGCAAAGCCTGGCAGCGACCCCGGTTGGAGGTAGAAATAACCGCTGGCCCCAGGACGCATGAGAAAACTGGGGAGCAAGAGTTCAGAACAGAGGGAGACCTGTTCAACCAAACAGTGGGCATCTGGGAGTTGCTACTCCGTACCGCTGTGTAGACAGAGGTGTCGTCCTCAGTCAGAGGCAGAGGCATTGCCTCTAAGATGGCAAGAGTAATAGAAGTGACGTTAAAGTTAGAGTCTCTGAGCCCTCTTAATTTTAGTGTAGGGCTGGTCTGACATGGAGCCCTACATTGAACACACTTCTGAAGTGGAGACTCCTTCACTATGAGAATCAAGTGATATGGGGTCAAAGCATCAGGCAGTCATTACTGTGTCTAAGCTTCAAGTTAAAATATTGCGTGTCCTTTATAAGTAGCTATGCCCATCTAAGAATGGAAAGATAAACCATTGCATACTGTTTTTAGTGCTATTCAAAACTAATTAGAGTGTCAATGTATTTTGAAAGAGAGATTGTGTGTTAGTAAAATGAACTGAATTGAGACAAAACAGAATGAGCAAAACAAAAATAGCACATACAGCTGGGTAGCGATCTGACTCTCAGATGTCTGGCACTATTAACTTTCCAAAACAACAATGAGTGTGAAAATAAGAAAAAAATGCTGTTAAACCAAAACAATAAAAATAACTCGTAACATATTTGGGATCATTTAATGGCCAAGAGGGAAAACACTGTCTCATTGGCTTATAGTTACAAATAAAACTCAGGCCTTACCATCACTAAAGCCCAGAAGGCCTGGAGAAATAACAGGGTGAATAGCGAAAAGATCGATGAAAGGATATTTTGAAATATCTGTATATTGGTTCATTTCAGAAAGACAACTGCTACTCTCATTGCAGATGCCATGTGGCCAGGAGAGAGAACAAAGTAAGGAATAGTTGTGTAAGACTTTGATAAGAATTGACAGCCAGCCACAGAAATCCCTGCTCGGGAGGAGGCAGGAGAAACTGCAATTAGTAGAATCCAGGCACCGAGCACCATCACTGAGTTGACAGGCACAGTTTAGCCTCCCTTGACACCATCCCAGCATCCTACTTGAGTCTTTCCAGGCAGCACAGCAAAGAAGTCTGCAGTCCCCAGCAGCTTTGACTCCTGTCGCAGACTTCTCCTCCCTCCTCTAGCCCCATCTGGCATCTGTGCTGCTGGTCTTAACAAGCTGCTCTGGAGGAAAAAATAAAATTTAGAAATGCTGCTTATGATTTCCTCTTCTTGTTCATCACCAGTGAACATTTACACCTCCGAAGACATTTGAAAGGAAGAAACCTGTTTAATTTTGCTTAACCTAGTCTTTGAAACTAATTCGACCTTGGCGTCTCTTCCTGTCTGTCTGGAAAGCCTCCTCTGGGAAATGCTGCTGTCATTTGTCTTTCTGGGGCAGACACAGGTGTATCAGGCATCATCCATATCCGCCGGAGTTGGGCAGCACAGGGAGCGTTCACACAGGGACAATATGCATAGTGAATTCAGTCTAGATCAAGGACTAAGCAAGAGTGAGTTACTTGGGTAGAAATGTCATAATGTCAGTCATCACTGGTCCCATGCTACCCAAGTTGAGAGAGAGAAAGAGAGAGAGAGAGAGAGAGAGAGCGAGAGAGAGAGAGAGAGAGAGAGAGAGAGAGGAGAAGAGAGAGCAGCATCCAAGAGAAAGATGCAGTGAGCAGAAGGTCACACAGAGGTGGGACTTAGGCCTGGCCTCACTCTCCTGCATTGCTCTGCTCTTGCTGTTTACTGTGCTCCACAGCAGGACCTGCTTTGGCGAGGGCCAGAGTGTAAGGTAGCCCCTACAGAAATTCAGGCAGGGCTGGGTATGGTGGTAAGTGGAGATACACAGCACAATACCCTCACTTACCAAGGTGAAACTTCCTAGATTCAAGGCAAATAATCTGTGAAATTTGCATTAAAATTTAAAACACCAGCAAAGAGATCTCACCTGGCCTGAAAGAACAGCAACATTTGCGTGGGTTGGTGTATTATCGCTCATCCTCATCGTGCAAATACAACTGCCCTCCTGGCAGCCTTTGAATCAGAGCCATGGACTTATTTTATTTGTGGAAGCAGATAAATTAGTCACAAGATGTGTTTTATCTAAATGTTTCTCAGAAAAAAAGAAAAAGTCAGGAAAGTTGCTATGTGTGACTCACTGCTTATTGAAAAACACACCGAAAGCCACTTGGGTAGATTTACAGAGTAAATCATGGTACTAGAAGTAAAAACACAAGGAGCTAACTTGGTGCCATAGGCAAATAATTTGATAAAGAACCAATTCCACTCTGTTGAGGGAAATAACATGTACCTATGGTTCATGATTTGAACTGCAAAGCACCTATTTCATCATTGTAGTAAAGGACTTTTTTAGAGTGAACATATAGTCTAGAGTGAGAAGGTCTTGGGTTAGACCTCACCCCCTCACAAGGCAGTGCCTGGCCAGCAAGTTCACCAATCTGTGCAAACCCTGATTCCTTTATCTTTTAAAGTGGGCATTGCTGCGTGGGTTAAATTGTAAGCTAATGATACTAGGAGATAATGTTCCTGAACACCACCCCTGTGTGTGTGTGCACGTGTGGTACTGGGGGTTGAACTCAGAGCGTTAGCACTGAGATACAACCCTAGCACACAAATACTCCTTTTATTTACTGATTTTTTTTTTGTTTTTTGAGACAGGATCTGTCTTCATAAGTCCCTAAGTTGCCCAGACTGGGCTCAAACTTACCATCCTCTGGCCTCCTTATTTTATGCTGGGCACTGTACTTAGGATTTTATGTGTTGTGTCACAGTAATCCTCATGATACACCTCGCCAGACTGCAGGGATTATCCGATTATCAAATGAAGATACTGGGACACCTACCTTACCCAGCCTTGCACTGACTCCAGTGCTAAGTATTAGCTGCTGAAATTTTGCTATCACTGTATTTTTACTATCACTGTTACTCTTCTTTCTCAACATATGCCCTAGAATTAGTAAGCACATAATGTGCTTCTGGATTTAAGCAAATGAGCTAGGTTAGCTAGGTGGATCTTACACATGTGATAATACTGTAGGTGCCCATTAAAATGAAACATAATAGGAACATAGGTAGTTACCCAGATTTAGATATTATGAAATATAATCATTATGCACTACAAACATTCATGGATAAAATGAAAATTGAAAAAAATTTTTAAACTTTTTAAAAATTACAGACAGAACAATGAAATGTAACGGTACTTGTTAAACAATGTAATCATGACATTTTCAAAAGTGTTACCCCTGTACTTAATTCATGACAATTTAGTATAGACATATATATGTATTTCTTTCTGATGTGTTCTCTAGGTAGTACATCCTGAAAAGAAGACTATTTCAGAACCATCCATGACACAGAGCAAAATAAACACTTCATGAAAGCATTGGTTTTGCAGATGTAAGTTCTTAGAGTCAGTGAAAACCCTAAATATCACTCACTCATTTACTTGGCTGTGTACAGCTGTTTACCTCCTATTATAGTCCAGATAGATCAGAAATCATGAAAAACATTGCCACAAGTTGGTCACTGATCTTTCATATGCATGCTGCATTTCTGGACTGACTTTGTTGCTGGGTGCTGTGTGGGTAAAGAGAACACCCTGTTTACGTGGGAAGGTCTAGAACAGAGGAAAGCAATCTACGAAGACAGGGACCAAGAGACCCTCTGTGGTGAGGAGCCTGTTCTGTGTCGAGGTAGAGGTGTGGGTCACACGTAGAAGCTACTACATGATAGGGGAACTCTGCAAAGTGAACACATGACCTCCTTGCTCAAAAGTCATTAGGGTAGACCAGGGATTTACCTCAGTGGTGCTGCTCCCTGACTCGCAAGTGCAACAACCAGAGTTCAATCCCCCATACCAAAAAAAAAAAAAAAAAGGCATTAGGAATTTTGTTTTCTCATTGAGTTTATTGGTACATTTTAGGTATACAGTACAGTTACATTCTTCATTGGGCTCTTATACATTTAAATGGCAGGTCTTTGTTCTCATTTTTTTCCCCTTGTCCCTGCCCTCCCTTCACCCCCTCCTCCCTTCCCTATTTACTAAAACTTTATTTCCATTTTTTTGTTTTCTCATATTTTTTTCTTTTCCCTTAGTTCCTTTCCCGTACCCTTCCCACTTCCCCTACAACTTTAACCCTTTTCTTCCTATTTCACATTGTCAATTTTCTCATTAGGATCTTGTGTACTCTTATAGTTTCTACACCAGAGAAATTATTCGGTATTTACACATGTGTGACGTATTTATTTCACTTAGGAGTATACTTTCAATATGCATCCATTTTCCTATGAATGACTCTAATTTCTCATTCTTTGTGGCTGAGTAGTAAGTATTCCATTTTATAGAAAAACCACATCTTCTTTATCTAGTCTCCAACTGATAGGCAAATGGGCTGTTTCCAGGTTTTACTTAATACAAACTGTACTGCTATAAACATGGGTGTGCATATATTACTGTGATATGATTATTTTAATTCTTTTGGAAAGATACCCAGCAGAGGGATGGCTGGGTCAATGGAACCTCTAGTCCCAGCTCTTTGAGGTATCTCCATATTGATTTCCATAGTGGTTGCACCAGTCTGCATTCCCACCTGCAATGGAAGGATTCCTTTCTCCACATATCCCTGACAACATCTGTTATTGGTTGATTTCTTGATAGCAGACATTCTTTCTGGGGTAAAATGGAATCTCAGTGTTGTTTTCATCTGCATCTCTCAAATGATCAGTGATGTGGAACATTTTTTCATATTTACTTGATGCTTTTGCTTCTTTGTCTGAGAAATGTCTGTTCATTTCAGATGCCCATTTTTGAATTGGGTCTTTATATTGGGGGGGCTGATTGTTTTGAGTTCTTTATACATTCTAGATAATAGTCCTTTATCTGAGGAGTAGCTGGTAAAAATTTTTTCCCACATTGTAGGTTGTCTCTTAGTTCTGTTGATGGTTACTTTTGCAGTGCAGAAGCTTTTTAGTAAGATGAGATCCCAGTTGCTGATTCTTTGTGCTAGTTCTCATGCTACTGAGGATTTGTTCATAAAGTCTTTTCCTCTGCCATTGTCTTCCAGAGTTCTGCCTAACTTATCTTCCAGCAAATTTAATGTCTCTTTTTTAATATTTAGATCTTTAATCCACTTGGATATTAGTTTAGTGCATGGTGAAATATAAGGGTCTAGTTTTAATCTTTGGCAGGTTGAAATCCAGTTTTTCCAATACCATTTATTAAAGAGGCTTTCTTTCCTCCAGTGAGGATGGTTGACTCCTTTGTCAAAAATGAGGTAGCTGAATACATCTGGAATTGTTTCTGTGTCTTCCAACCTATTCCCTTGACCCTCAGGTTTGTTTCTTTGCCATTACCATGCTGTTTTATCACAGTAGCTTTGTAGTATAGTTTCAAGTTGGGAATTGTTATACCCGCTGCCATGTGTCTGTTGCCTAGGATGGCTTTTGCTATTCTAGGTCTCTTCTGGTTCCAAATGAATTTTTGGATTAATTTTTCTAGTTCTGTCAATTACTGTTGGAATTTCAATTGGCATTGCATTGAATCTGTATAGCAGATTTGGTAGTATGGCCAGTTTCACTATGTTGAGTCTTCCTACCCAGGAGCAGGGGATATCTTTCCATTTTCTTATATCCTCTTCAACCTCTTTTTTCAGAGTGCTGTAGTTTTCAGTGTAGAGGTCTTTTGGTTCCTTCATTAGATTGATTCCTAGATACTTCATTTTTTGGATGCTATTGTGAAAGGAATTGTTTCCCTAATTTCTCTCTCAGTGAGACTGTTATTTGTGTACAAGAAGGCTATTGATTTTTTGAGTGTTGACCTTGTATCCAGCTGCTCTGCTAAAAATGTCATTTAAGTCTAGAAATCTTTTGTTGCAATTTTTTGGGTCTTCAATGTAGAGTATCATATCATTAGCAAATAATGACAGTTTAACTTCTTCCTTTCCTATCTTTATTGCTTTAATTTCTTTCGCTTGTCTAATTGCTGTGGCTAATGTTTCCAGAACTATATTGAAGAGGAGTGGTGATAGTGAGCATCCTTGTCTTGTTCCTGATTTTAATATGAAGGTTTTCAATTTTGGGCCATTTAATATGATGTTGGTTGTTGGTTTTTCATAGACAGCTTTTATTAAATTGAAATATAGGCCATCTATTCCAATTTTTTGTATGGTTTTTTATCATGAATGGGTGTTGAATTTTGTCAAATGCCTTTTGTGCATCTATTGAGAGGATCATATGGCTTTTGTCCTTGACTCTATTAATATAGTGTATTACATTTATTGATTTACATATGTTGAACCATCCTTGCATCCCTGGAATAGATTTGACTTTGTCAGTGTGTATGATCTTCTTGATGACCTTCTGTATTCTGTTTGCCATATCTTATTAAGGATTTTTCAATCTATATTCATTAAGGAGATTGGCCTGTAGTTTTCTTTTTTAGTTGGGTTTTTCCCTGGTTTGGGAATCTAAGTAGCACTTGCTTCTAGGAGTGAACTTGGAAATATTGCATCCCTTTCAATTTCATTGAAAAGTTTAAAGGGTAGTAGCAGTAGTTCTTCTCTAAATGTCTTGTAAAATTCAGTGGTGAATCCATCAGGACCTGGGCTTTTCTTTGTTGGTAAACTTTTAATTACATCAATTTCACTGATTATAATTGGGGTGTTTAGATTTTTTTGACATTCTTTGTTCTTCTTTGGTAATTCATAGATATCTACAAATCTGTCCATTTCTTCTGTGTTTTCCATTTTATTAGAGCACAGGTTCTCAAAGTAGGTATTGACAATCCTCTGGATTTCTGCTGGATCTGTTGTGACTTCACCTTTTTTGTTCCTAATTGGATGGATCTGAGCACTTTCTTTCCTTTTTTTGACAAGGTTAGCTAAGGGTTTATCAATTTTATTTATTCTTTCCAAAAACCAACTCTTGGATTCATTGATTTGTTTTTGCATCATTTTCTTAGTTTTCATAGCATTGATGTTTGCTCTAATCTTTATAATTTCCTTTCGTACAAGCTTTGAGTTTTTCTTGCTCTTGTTTTTCTAGGAGTCTAAGATTCATCATTAGGTTCTTTATTTGAGTTCATGCTTTTTTCTTAGTGTGGGCATTCACTGCCATGAATTTTCCACTTAGAACTGCTTTCATTGTGTCCCACAGATTCCTGTATGTTATATGGCATTATCATTTATTTGTAAAAGTGTCTAATTTCTTCTTCAATTTCCTCTGTGACCCATTGATTGTTCAGGATAGCGTTATTCAATTTCCATGTGTTTGTGAAGTTCCTATGGTTTCTTATGCTATTGATCTCTATCTTGATTGCACTATGATCTGATAATATACAGGGAATAAGTTTGATTCCTTTGCATTTATTCAAACCTGTTCTAAGAGCTAGTATATGTTTGATCTTGGATAATGACCCATTTGCAGCCAAAACGAATGTATATTATGATTTTGTGGGGTGGAACACTCTATAGATGTCTATTAAGTTATAATGTTCAAAAGCTTCATTCAGTTCTAGTATTTCATAGTTGATTTTTTGCCTAGATGATCTGTCTATTTGTGATAGTGGGGTATTTAGGTCCCCCACTGCAATTGTTTTAGTGCTTATTTGGTTTTTCATGTTACTTAATATTTGTTTTATATAGTTTGGGGCATTAATATTTGGTGCATATATATTTGTGATTGTCATCTCTTCCTCCAAATTGTTCTCTTTGCAAAGATGTAGTGACTTTCTTAATCAGTTTTGGTTTGAAATTTACTTTGTCTGTGAATAAGATAGCTACCCCGGCTTTTTTTCTGGGCTCCTGTTGCGTGGAGGATTGTTTTCCATCCTTTAGCTTTCAGTCTATGGGCTTCTTTTTGCACTAGATGCATTTCTTGTTTACAACATATTGTTGGATTTTGCTCTTTTTTTCTTTTGTACTGAGGATCAAACTTGGTTCCTTGTGTGGATTTTGCTTTTTAATCCATTCTGTCAATCTTGATTGTTGAATTGAGGCCATTGACATTGATGGTTGTAACTGATATGTAATGACTTATTATTGTCATATTATTGTCCTATTGTTGATTCTTTTAAATTTTCCCCCTTCTCCCTTTAGTTTCTTGCCTTGAGTATTTGATTTGCTCTGTTGGGCCTAATGGTATTATGAACTTCATTGTCTTTTTCTAGGATATTGTTTAGAATTTCTTGTAGTGCTGGTTTGATATTCATGAACTTTCTCAGGTGTTCTTTGTCATGGAAGTATCTTATTTCTCCATCCATTTTGAAAGTGAGTTTTGCAGGATACATCAGTCTAGGTTGGAGGTTGTTTTCTTTTAGGACTTGAAATATCTCATCAAGGCTCTCCCTGTCCTAAGGGTTTGTGTTGAAAAGTCTGCTGTGATTCTGATGGGGTTTCCTTTGCATGTGATTTGTTTCTTTTCTCTTACTGCTTATAGTATTTTGTTCTTCTGTTGGGTTTCTGGGATCTTGATTATTATAAGTCTAGGTGTAGATTTTTTTGTTTTTTAATCATGTCTGGTCGGAGTCCTATATGCCTCACTTATGTATATGTCAAATTCTTCTCCTTTGTTTGGGAAGTCTTTTGTCATTGATTCTGTGAACAGCTTTTTAAAATTTATATTTTCTCCCACTACTTCACGCATTCCTATCAGTCTTATGTTATTCTTCTTTGTATCATCTAGGAGTTTGGGGGCTGATTTCTTATGATCCCTTACTAATTTTAAGAGATCTCTCTTTTCATAGCCACTGACTGCAATCCTATCTTCTATATCTGAAATTCTATCTTCACATTCATTTATCCTGCTGCAAAAACTTTCCATAGAGTTTTTAATCTCCTGGATATCTGTTTGAATGTGTTTCATGGACTCCATTTCTTTCCTCTGTTGGATATTCATGGTTTCCATTTCTTTCTTGTGCTGGGCCTTCATGGCTTCTATCATAGTCCTGAGCTCATCTTTTTTTTTTTTGTCAGTTTCTGTTCTAGTCTCTAATCATGTCTTTCATTGTGCTCACCCTCTCTGTAGTTATCTGGGAAATTATTTCTGTTTTGAATTTTTCTAGAGCCTGATTGATCTGTTTTGTTACTTACTGTGCTATGAGTTCAGGGTGTTCTGGTGGTTCGCTGTCAGACTTTTCAATCTCATTTGCCCTACTGTTTGCCATTGGTGAACTGGAAGTCTGTCTTTGTATCTTGCTTAAGTATTTTCTCATTTTTATTTTTGTTGTTGGGTTGTTTTTGGTTTAATTTCTGGGTTATTAAATCTTCCCGCTATAGTTTCATTTTAGCTTTTGAGTCTCTAATGACTCATAAATATTCTCATTTTCATAATATCAGAAAAGACAACTTATTAAATCAATCACAACCCTTTATTCCAATTGATGCAAGCAGCAACACAATAGGATCAAGTACAATTTACAAATTGACCATTTGTGGTAGTCATTAATCTATCACCTTTAAACCATGTGAATTAAATCAAAATCAAGGAGCAGCCCAAAATATGTTTATAGTTAATAAACTCTTCAATATAGCATCTTTACCCTTTACGATGGGGGTTTAGACAGAGTTAAGATGAGAGGAGTAGATAGGTAAAAAAATTGGAGAATGATTTTAGTGAAGCTGATAACACAGGATGACCACACAAACTTTAGGAAATTGTTGAAGATGAGAGGGAAAGACAGAGTACAAAAGTAAGGACAAGAATATAACAACTTTACAATAATAGAGGCTAACTTTCCTTTGAAACTATTGACCCTTGAGTGAAGGAAAATAAGAGAAGAAAAGAAAATAAAGAAAGAAGAAAAAACGATGAAAGAATAAATCCGCATTAGGGCAGGAACAGGAACAGAAAGGGAGATGAAGAATAATATGGGGGAACAAGAGACTTAGTTGGAAAAAGAAGAGAGAGAAAAAAAGAATTTGCAGAGTGGAATGAGGTAAAGAAAGAAGAAAAAGAATTTGCAGGGCCTCTTTATCTCTGCTGTCATAATAGACAATGTGCACAGTCATGTGCAGAACTAAGTCCTTTAGTGTCAGCTAGCTGATGGTTGACCCCAGAAATTCAGGCTGAATTAGGGCTGCAAGGCCCAAATTGAGCTCCCTCACCCTCTGCAGAGTTGAACTCTGCAAGGTTCTACTATAGGTTCACTCTGCCTTTCTCTGAAGATATTCAAAGTTCTCATGGAAGGTGGTGTGTTCTCCAACTTAACAACTATAGAAATCTGATGTGTCTTTATTGCAGTTGTTCACTTCTGTTCTATCTTCTGGATACCAAAAAAATGACCTGTACAACTACCTGTGCCTCTGCAGAGTGGATCCGAGAACTGGCACAATCAGGAGGCCTAATTGCGGGGTGGGGTGAGGTGTATGTATGTTGCAGAGGTGCCCACGTGGCAAACCAGTTACTCACTGATTGGCTTGAGGCAGTTCAGAATGAGAAGGGATCACTGCAGGGCTGTCCCAGACCTCCACCTTCCACCTTCTGCTGGATGCAGGCTGGGTCAAAGATGGGGTGAGATCATGGCTAACCACTCCTTACCAGTTAGCTTGAGGCAGGCTGGAGCAGAAGGGATCTCTGCACAGCTGTCCCAGACCTCCACCTTCCACCTTTCACTTGACATTAGGACTTTGAAAGTGGCAAAAGCAAAGCACTGGAACAAGTGCAGAGTCCTGCTACCTGTAGGTCCCTGTTCCCTGCACAGCCACATACTCAGAAAGCTGCTCCTGGTCACACAGAATGTGCATTTGTCACTTCATCAAACTAAACCCTCAAGATCAATTTGCAACTGTAAAATTAAGTAGATTAACAATGAAAAAAATAAAATCAAGTATAAGAAGAGTAAAAGTTGAGGTCTGGCTTCTCAGGAAAACCGTTGGTGCAAATCATTCACTCCTTTTCCAACATTGTTTGGACAACACACAGGTGTGTGTGGGTATATGGGGGAGTGTGTGTGTGTGTGTGTGTGGTATATGTGGTATGTGGTAGGGGTGTGAAGGAGGGTGTGGGTGTGTGTAGGGTTGTGTGTTTGTGTGGGTATGTGGGTGTGTGTGAGGAGGAGTTGGCTCAGAGTCAGCTCCATCATCCAGGGCCTCAACACACAGGGATTTTGATCTTCGCATGTATGTTCAAGAGTTATAACTGTTACAGTATATATCTAGATGCTGCAAGAGCCTGGTTCACTCATGAGTAGGCCTTTTGGAAGGTGACTGGACCATGGCCTTGTTGCCAACTTGCTGTTTGGAGGTGAGCCTAGAAAAGATGTATGTTGCTTCCCTGCTCCTCCCTCTCCTCTTGGCTTCCAGGTGGCCATGCTGTGAACACTTTCTTCTGTGGCAGGCCCGGCACCACGCTGCTGTGCTTTTCAGTCAGCTAACTATAGACTGAAATCTCCACAAACCACAAGCCCAAACAAACCTCTCTACCTTTAAGTCATCGTGCTGACATTTATTGTGTCTCAGTGACAAGCGAGAGGCTAAGACAATAACTTAAAACTCTTTCTCCAATCTAGAAGTTCTACTGATTTCTGATATTTTTGAGAAGCAAACAAATTATCTTGGAAATATTCTTTATGTTTTTAAATTCAACAATCGATTACACTTTAAAGTACCTAGGGTATAGCTCTTTACATTACTGAAATCATTTACCTCTTCTCAGTTCCCTCCCTAAAAGTTAGCAACTGTATTTGGGCCTATTTTTATAAATTTTCCACTTCCACTTTTTTTCTATGAAAAAGTTCCATCTTTAATTTTTATGATACATGGTCTTCAATGAGATCCTAGGTGCCTTAATGAATTTTAACTATAAGGCTGGGGCTGAAGTACTTGTTTAAAAAAATACTCTCCTTTTTATAGAACTGTTTATAACAATCATCTGTTCTTTTTTATATTCCTAATTATATTTTTATATTCAAATAATTCTTTCAAGAATACTTCCTCATGTCATAGTGTTCAAGAGTAGTGTTTATGGGATTATGCAAAACTTGCACAGAAGGGCAAAGCAAGATTCTAGAAATTATAACCTTGTTTCAGTTTTTATAATTTACTTTCTCAGCTTAACCATAGATTCCCAAGGAACTAGGCAGTGGCTTTTCAGGTCTATTTTTAGCCACAGCCTTCTTTAATGCACCGACCAAACTGCTGGAGGCAGCGCTGTATTCAACGCACTTGCATTACGTCTGGAATTGGTATTTTACAAGAACTGGGAAATTAAATTCACATTGAGGTTCATAAGGTATAGGTATTTCATAATGAATCAATGGTAATTTTACTTAAACTTTTTGAAAGCACCCAGAGAAGCTGATTGAATCACCAATTATTTCCACCTGTTTTAAATGCAGTACAGAGGAATTCCAATTGTTGCTGAGTTCACTCCAAAAGGCTGGACTTTCTAGCCTTAGAAGAATTTGAGTTATCCAGAGAAGGAGGGATTAGTGAGCACCTGAAGGCTGCTGGTGAATTTCTGCTCTTTCTCCATAACCATGAAGTACAGCATCCTAAGTGATGGACAAATGTCACCTGCCTGGTGGGCTACCCAGTTGTTGCTGTTCTCGGTAAACATTTGATCCTATCAATAAGGACAGTGTTTCTTTGCAATTACTTTGTTGGCAGAATTACATCATGAGTGTTTTCAAAGTTGGCTTTTATTTTCAGAAATGGCTGTAGTGGTTTTGCTTCGGGGTTGTTTAGAGTGAAGCTAGTCCCTTTGGGCACAGTATGAATATCTGCAGGTCTCACCACTTTGTGATAAGGTCACAAGAATGGTGGAATCAAAATTTCACTGGCTAAAGTCACACTGTCTACCTGATACTCTCAGCCTACAGAGTTCTTCATGAAAATATCTGAGATCGCTCAAGGATATTTTCCATGCATCACCAAATTTGTCCTTTTTATTGATCCTGTTGTTTCTGCCATCACTGCTGGAGGCCTGCTATGGATAGTCTCTATGTACAGAGACACACAACCCACTGGTTCAGGACTCAGGCCCTGTGCTCCTTGCTCTGCTCCCTAGTCTCGGGCTCTGTAGTCACTGAGCCGTCTAAGCGTAGCAGCACATCCTTTTGTTTCAGTGCTGCTTGGTGGCTCCTGGATAGGGCTCCAGAGGGGGCAGCCAGGCTGATGGCTCAGGTCACCAGCATTGTCACCTGCCTCGTTCTTTGAGGAGATGGGATTGGCATCCCTCCTGTAGGACATGATCAGTGAAGGAGATTTACTAGAAAGATAACTTAGTCCTCCAGGCATTAAGTAGTGAGAACAGTCCTTTAGTTAGCAAAACCATCCCTTTCCTTTTTCAGGTATGAAAAACCAACCCAGAGAGTAGGTGGGGAGAGCTGTGTTATTAGCTGTGCATGTGGGATCACATCTTCTTCAGATCCGCAGGCTCTATGCAGATTCTCCTCAACCTTCTCACATCTTTTCCTTGGGATTAATGCTCTTTCAAGCCCCCACTGACTCTACTTGAAATTTACTCCTGTGCCTTCAGTTTGCCAGGTATCTTTGCATAGTCAGGTCTCTGTATTTGTGGCCTCTGCAGCTATGGATCAACCAACCATGGATTGGACATGTTTCAAAAATAATCGTGTCTGTACTAACATTGTACAGATGGTTCTTGGTCATTATTTCCTAGACAATACAGCATCACAACTATTTAGACAGCATTTGCATTATATAAAGAATCTGGAGATGTTGTAAAGTATCCAGGAGCATGCAAAGGGGTTGTGTGAAAAAAATCACACTATTTTCTCCAAGGGATTTGAGCATCCATAGGGACCTGTGGGGATCCTGGATGAAAGAGTTGGGCAAGTACATGTGGTCTCACTACATGTACTCCTCAGCACCCACATAAATCAGTTAGATATGGGGGGTGCTTTGCAATTTTTCATGTCACAATTTGCAGTCGTACACTACTTGTCTGGGGTGACACACACACCTGACCTCTGGGTGGACAGATGAAACTGAGGTTCCCTCATATGATTCTGAGGCACTGTCATTGAAGATGGAGAAAACAGAAGTGAAAGGGGGGGCCTCCTCACTTTCTACACCAAAAACAACCCTATCACCCTAAAGATGTATTATCACTATCAAGCTACAATATACTGTGGTCAACTTAATCTCTCAGAGCACAGCAGAACTCTTCACAGTTGGTGTGAGGGATGTGAAGAGGTGGGGTCTGGGAGTCCTCTGATTTTAGTCTCTCCAGGGTGTTAGTTTATCCTCTATTTATTGCACTCTTCATTCTGGCTCCTGTTAACATCGTGGTTTAATTACACACCCATCAGTTGGCTGAGCTCATGTCTCTGGTGGGTTTGTATATTTTTCTCATTTGACAGGAATGGCTGGTGTGATGTTGTTGCATAGCATAGCACTTTTTTTTTTTTTTGGTCTCTTTTAAAAAAAACATTTCTGTGACTTTAGAGAATATAGCTGTAGCCATGCAGTCCAGTTTTACATTTGCTCTACTGAACAGTGGAAAATACCAGCATCAGCTCACAAGAGGAGAAGAGGCTGCAGGAGATTGGTCAGGGACCTTCTGGAGCATAAACACTCTTTAGAATATGCTGATTGTGGACACATCTGGTCTCTGAAGCTGCAGCAAAGCAGGTAAAAATTTGAATTCATTGGTATCGTGTAGTGATTCTCAAGGTCAAGAACAGGTGAGGTAAAATTGCAGCATTAGGCACTAGAAGAAGGGATCTTATAGATCAGAGGCTTTTCTACTATGCTGACTAAAACCAGCACTAAGGAATACATATTACCTTCTGACATGGTGTCCTTAAGAGTCTGGAAGAGATGTGTCTAAAGCAAAAGCTTCGCACACATACACACAAAAACTAATAATAATATTTGCACATTCTTACTCTCTTCTTGAATCTTGACTCACTGAGTTTGTACTGCATGTATGGCTGTGACCAGAGTAGAAAGCACTGCTCTAGACCCTGTGTCCTATTCATTCTGCAGAGGACTTGCACAGCCCCTAGCAATTTCATGACTTTCACTATATCTGAAGATACTTAGGTCTAGAGCACAGGCCTTCTGATTCTTCTCTCTATGCTTTCTTCTTCTTTTTTTTTTCTATGCTTTCTTCTTAATGCCAATGTACACTTAGCAGCCAAATGCATTAGTTATTTGATGTTTCTGCTGGATAGGATGTATGCTGGGCTGCATCAGGATTATAATTGCTATGATATAGCAATTTTGAATATGAATGGACATAAGCATTTTATTGTTCAGATCAATGATTGATGCAAACTCTTTGATATAATTTATAGTATGCAGGCAAACAAAAAGCAAGCACAATATACCATGTGATGAAATTCAAAGTGACTCCTAAGAGTATGACGTTGAGGTTTCTTGGCAAGCTGGGTGTAGTTCAGTGGGAAAGCATGTTCCTACCATGCATGTGCCCTGGGTTTGATCCCTAGACAGCAAAGAACAAAACAAAAACCTCAGGCCACTTCACAATGAGTCATGGCACTGAGTGACCTTGAAGGAATTAACCAGGGGACACTTTTTAGACAAGAAGAAAAGGCTTTCTTTTAGAAAGAAAGAGGCTGCAGTGTTCTTGGCTCCTAATGGGTTACTGGTTGAGAGTCAGTGCCCATTTCGTCTCTCCTTCATCGAGACCTCTTTTGCATAGTGTTGTTTTGAGGCTCTTTCTCCCTCCCTCCTGTGAGATGCCTGTCTAGCACACAGTGTGTATTTTGATTGCTTTCCCAGTGGGTGGTATTGAACTACAGTGAGCTCTATGGGTCCTACTTCAGCCTTGAGTCACACATTACCAAAACCAATGGCTAACCAGTTATTCTGCAAAGTGACTTTACCAGACCATTACTGTCAGGCACTTTGTGTGCATATTAGAAATGTAGACTCCTGAGCCTTGCTATCATCCACTAATGTGGATGATCAAGAAAAAACATGGAATTCTCATCTTTTCCAGGCCTTTCCTTTGTGCAAGCTGGCTAACTATGCAGGAAGACACTCGTTGCTATGGTTTGAACATATATCCTTCAAAGTTCAGGAGATAAAAGCTAGTGGCTAATGCTGTGATAGTAAGAGGTAGGGCCTTTAAAAGGAGACTTGTTCATGAGGCCCCATCTGCTCATGAGCAGAATGAAGTCCTTATAAGAGCATTCTGCAGCACCGGGCCAGCCTGCCCTTACCTTCTGCATACAAGAACACAGCGCTTTTCCTCCCCAGACGATGCAGCAATAAAGCAGAGCTGGGAAGCAGACAGCGTCCCTTAATGAGCACCTTGACCTTGGACTACCCAGGCTCCAGGACTGTGGAGAAGCACATTTCTGTTCTTTATAAGTTACCCAGTCTAAAATGTTTCCTTGCAGTGCAAAACAGACTAAGACCCTTGTCACAGCAACTGTCACAGAGTAGACAGTTACAAATTCTCACTGACTGAGCAGCCTCCACCTCCTTATCATCTCCAGTGTCTGTGACACCTGATAAGGCTGCATATCTGAGCAGCTCAGTGAGGGGCTCTGCGGCCAGCTGCCTTCACCACCTGCCAGATGTTGAAAAACGAATGAGTCGCTTAACATCTCTGTGCATAAACTTGCTCCGCTGGTAAAACATGACACCACTAACCTGCCTCATATTCAATTGTGAGGACACAAGGAGTTATTGCGTAAAAGTATTAGAACAATGTCAGATATGTGATAAGTGCTCATTACACATAATTGTTAGCATGTGTTAGACATCTTCTTAGATGTTCTCTGCTCCAGTCCTTTAAACTCCTTGCCCTATTGGGTTATTTTCTTAGATGAGGAAGCTAAGTGAATGATAGTTCCAGTGTCTTGCCCAAATTGCAAAGCTGTGTGAGTTGACCTGAATTTGGGCTCAAGTCCAAGGCCCTCTCCAAACACAATGATTGTCCCCCACCGCAGCTATGATGACACCTCCTTTCTGTGGACATAGCTGCCCTGCTCCTGGATGTTGGCAGAAGTTATTTGGACTCAGCTCCATGTGCACCATGCTGGCCTACTCAGTCATGCAAAAGTTGCTGTCTGATCATTGCTGCGTGCTATGCAAGGAAAGTAAGACACACTTCCCATTCATACCTCCAACCCAGGGTTTCCCAAGCTCAACAATATTGACACCTGGGCCCCGGGAATTCCTTGCTGGGAAGTCTGTCCTAGGCACTGCAGGATGTTTACCAGCTTTCCTGCCTTCCACCTACCAAATGTCCCTCCACCTGTGTCACAGCCAAAAATGTCTCCAAAGACTGCCAAATGTCTCCTAGGGAGCAAAATACCCTACTATTATCTGTCCCATCTTATTCTATCTCCCCTTTTTTATCTCCCTCTATCTGACTTCCTGCCTACATTTAATCTCTCATCCAGCTTTCCATTTAACTCCAAAGACAGGCAGGAGTTCCACTCAAAATACATTCTTTCCTCCTGCCTGAAATTTCACCACTACAAATTAAAGCGCAGCCTTGAAGAGCATTAAAACCTGCAACTCTACAGAAGACATTCATGTTATCAGGGATTAAAAATTATAATTGTTTAGCTTTACTGAATCACTTTGGGTAGTAAGTTGATGATGGGGTTGATGATGGGATAAACAGAACAAATTTCCAATGGCATTTCATGCAATGCTTTGTGTATACTACATACCTATTAAATATTTGTTGAATTAATGAATGGATAGATAAATGAATAAATTTATGAACAGGTTTGAGAATGAGCAGAAGTAGAGACACCAAGAAGAGAATGTTTTTCTTAGAAATGTTATAGGAAAGCACTGCTGAAATAATTTTTTATTTTTTCTAATTCCAAAAGGAAATTTAGATATGTTCAAATTGGTTGAAAAATTTAGGCATCAGTGAAGCAAGAGATATCATCAATTTGGAAGATTGTGTAATACTAGAAGGAGTCAAGTCCCAAAGGAGTAGGATAAATTCTGCAGTTGAAAAGGTTATCTTTGTAAAAATATTATTTCTGCTCTTTTTCTTTATCTTTCAGAACAAAAATTATCAATGGGAGAAAGCAAAATCTTTCTCAAATTAATGCACAATCTACAAGAAATGTGGTGAATCCATTCCTCTCTTTGTTTTGAGCATGGAATGGCTGATTTATTCTTTTGAACTTGCCACTTGAAATTAAGGACTATTCAGCAACAGTCATTAGCACCTGCTATTTATCTTAGATTTTTTTAAGCAGGCATTATTTCCAAAGGTTCTATTTCTGAATTGCAGATATCCTTTTAGAAAGGACACACCCCTGATTTGCAAAAGGAGATGGGGTGTGCTCTAAAATGCAGATGCTGGCTTGTAAATCTGTACTTCAGTTTTAAATTTAGTGCATGAAAATAAAGCATCTATGCAAAGGCTCCTGCTTTCTGTTTTTGCATTGCCCAAAAATTAGCTTTTTGTTTATTGTTGAAATTTGGAGATGTCAAAAGCAATTTATGTATTTGTCTGAGGCCAGCTAAATCTAATCTGTTTCAGAAGGATAAGTTACAAATGACTTGTTTAATGGATGAACTATGGGAGATGAAATGCAAATTCGAAAATGATGAGTGCAGGACTGAGTCTTCCATTCTTTGCTAGTAGAAGAAATATCTGAGCAGATTTTGAATACCCTTGCTGGGCTAAAGCAGGATCAGGTCAATAATGCTAATGGAAAAGGGATAATTCCTTGTTGTTTTTGATAAGGCACTGCTAGGGTTCAAATGTGGATGGAAAGTGGGTGCCGGCATAATGGAAAGAGTGGCCACAATGTTTCTGTAGCCCGAGGAGCTCAAAGTGCTATGAAATCTGAGTTCCTGGTGGCATGGGTTAGACTGAATCAGAAAAAGCTGCAGGGTCTGCATCTACTTCCTTGGGCCAGGACCAGAAGGAAGCCAAGTCTGCAGCCCATGGCCAGGCTTCCTCTGCCAATCCTGCCTACCTGTCATAACCACGTGTTTGATCTTAGCGCATGGTTGATAATGGCAGCTAACTTACGGAATTTCTACCAGGACAAAATCAGGTAACCCATGCTAAGAATAAGCACGGTGCCTCAGAATAAGTCCTCAAGTAAATGTTAACTGCTACGACTTTTCCTTCTGATTTTTAAAAGCAGAAAATAGGAAAAGCTCAGCCCATGTAATGGAAAGAAAATCGGGACGTATTCCTGGCTCTGATTTTTATTTTGAAAAGCCTGATCTGGCCAGTGTCTCAGATTAAAAAGCACGGAAGAGAGCAAACAAACAAGAGAACTACCTGTAGCAACAGCAACGGATTTTAAATCTTCCAGGGAAGACAGGATGTGGTCTGTTCAGCCAAGAGCTGAGCACCCAGAGTGGGGGGCTCCGGCAGCCGGAGGAGTCCTGTACTCCTGAGATGCACAGCTCTGGCTATGTCCGCATCTCCGCCCCACTGTGTTCACAGCATGATTCAATTCCTTGCACTGCAGAGCACCCTGGGCAGGAGGGGCCCAAGCCCCTTGGAAAGAGAACGGATGATGTGGCTGAGAGTAGGCGTGAAAACATGGGAGCGGTGGGAAGGGGCAGTCAAGGGGAGGATTTCTGGGGGACTTACGATATTATTTGATTCTGATTTGGAGCTGGCAGGATCTCCTGGACTTGCACCACGTTTAAAGCTGAGCAAGCTCACATTCACTTGCCAAAAACAAAAAGGAAAGAGGTGCTATCATTTGAATAGTAAAAGAAAGCAAGCACTCAGGGACTGGCAATTCTGTTAGCTAACACAGGCAAAGAACGAACTGTGTGCCGGGAGCTCTGCTTGCAGGAGTGAGCCAGGCCATGTTGGGACAGTCACAAATGGCTTCCTGGTCTATAAAATGAATGCCTCTGAATTGAGGGTTTCCAAGATTCCCTCACAGATGAGTAATTTGATGACTTGAGTGAAAGTAGTCAGTGCAAAGTACATGAGAAGGTAGAGTGGACGTGAAGAAAAGAAAGAATGAAGATATCTAAAAGTAAAGAAGACTGAGGGGCAGAGAGAGAGAGAGAGAGAGAGAGAGAGAGAGAGAGAGAGAGAAAGA
>NW_022900949.1:36343086-36354782 GCF_012274545.1 Fukomys damarensis
GAAGAAGAAGAAGAAGAAGAAGAAGAAGAAGATGCAGCAAAGCCAGTGGCAGACCATCGAGGAGAGAAAATACAAGCGAAAATAGGCAAATGGTGGAAATCAAATGTGATGAACAAGCACTGTTGCTCTTCTATCAGTCAAATGAAGAACTGTTTTAAGAGAAAACGTCAGCTGTGCCACAACGTATCTTCCCTAAAGGCTGCACGAGTCTCAGCTAACGAGTAAGATATTGCCGTTAGAGAAAACGTCAAAGAAGCAAGACCATTTCAGTGGGCTAACTGGAGACTGAGAAAGGGTGGTAGGAGTCTGAGGGTGGAGGAGTGCTCCAAAGGCTGGGAGAGCAACCGGGAGAAAGTGCTCCCTGCCTCTGCTCTGGAAAGTCCCTGACATATGTGTACTTGGGGAGAAAAGTGGAGGTTCTTTTTTTTTGCTGATATCTCTAACTCTACAAATGCTGTAAGTCTTCAGAACCATATTAATTCCAGGGGAGTCCAGGACTCCCAGGAGTCACCACCCAGGCATCCTGCATTGGTATTTCAACTGCCATCCACCAAGAATGTTAAGTCAAAGCTCTCAGGAAAGACACAAAAGACACGTCTTTTGGGTTCCTCACATGTGCTTGAATGAATGTTTTGATGGATACATATATTAATAAAGGAACTCTCAATCAGGTAGGGTTTTATTGTTCTGGAACGTCTCTGCCGACTGTCGGAGACAGGCTCCACCCTACGCAGCAGTGAGAACCACAGGAAATAGAGATGGGGCCAGGTGGTCAGAAGCAAGACAACGAGTAACATCCAGCTGATGTTTATATGGTGTCAGAAACTGGGATTCTGAGAGGCATATTTCCTGAAGTCACCAGTCCACTCCTGCCCTGCTGCTGTCATTTGACATCGGCTGCGCTGGCTTCTAACAGCCTCGCTTCAAGGATCTTAGGAAGTTTGAAGTAATTTTATTCTACTTTTTATTATACATTAAGCTTCACTAATCTGTCAGTGAAGCATCACCTTGTTACAGATGTGCCAGTTGTCTGAGTGTGAGGCCTAACCATGAGAATGACCACCAGACATGGTTCAGGGCTGCTTTCAGGTTAGTTAACTACTATGCCAGACAAGTCAGGCAAAAGACATCCACTAGGAGAGATTAACAGTGAATGTGCAGAGAGCTCTGCCATCTCCTGCCTTTCTGCCGAGGAGCAGCCCAATTCCAGGGGTCGGTGCTGCTGGCCCTTGCTAGGGGAGGTGCACATCCTGGATGAACTTGGCCCTGCCTTCGAGCACAGCACCATCACCACGGCAGGAGCCCGTCCCCACTCTTCCAGACTGCGCCACATTTCTCTGTCTGTGGTATCTTCATCCCACTGGTCACCAATTAAAGCAAACTTCACCAAGGCCTAGCATATGGGGATGGCTCAAGAGATGGCTCTGAGAGTTTGTGTATGTGTACATTGGCTGGCAGGTGATACTTTAAGGGTCCAGCTGACATATATGATTATTTTTATTAGCTCAATAAAAACCTTAATAAAAGTCAAAGGAATAATTTCATATTGTAGTTCAGTCACCTAAAGACAAAGACTTCAGATGTATCCCCTTTGATGAATTATATACCCCATTATAAAGACAGAATTGGCTCACAGGCACACAGCTGTTCGTAGAGGTCATGTTTCAGCAAAGTTTCTAGAAACCAAAGCGACAAGGTAGGGCAGTCCCTAATAATCCCAGTATTCTTGAGGTTTCCTGAAGTATAATTACTGAAAAACTATTTGGAAGATTCTACTGTTCCCATCTGCACACTTACTCTGGAATGTTCTACACATAGTCTTGGCATTGTCCCCCAGTAGAGTAGGTGGGGGATATGTCCCCACCCACCCAGCTGCATATTCGGTGATATGACTTGACGTGGCGGATAACATTTTAGCAAATGTTACATGAACTAAGATTCCAAATATGTTAGTGGGACTAGGCACAGTTTCTTGTCCTTCTGCGGTCCAGATGAGAAGAACATCATGTGCTGGGAAGCCACAGCCCCTGGGATGAGAGCACATAGAACAGCCCCGAACTTGAACTTGATTTGAAGCAGAAAGCAGAGCCATCCTTGCCAACCAACTGAGAAATAAGTGTTTGCTATTGGGAGCCACTGAGATCTGGGGATTGAGTATTAGCGCTGACATTACAGAATGTTAACGAATATACCCAAATGCCTTTTTCTTTTCTGAATTCAGTTTTGAGGTAGGTTTATAATTTCTCCAATCCTTTCAATAAAAGACTCACCTAAACAGATGTAAAGGGGCTACCCCTCCCTCATCTCAGTAAACATCAAAGCTTTGTGAGGCACATTTGTTTCTTTTGGAGGCATTCCCATGAAGGGTTTAAGGGAAAAAGCCAGAAAGCTTATTTGAACTCCTCCTTCTTTTTCTCCAAGCACAAATATTTTTTTAATTGCATAATCCAGTCCCGAGGTAATGCTTGACATGGATTTGGAGATACAGTCTGGGTTCTGTTGCTGTATATAGCATCATGAAAGCAGAGATGTGGTATAACTTTTTAAGTCCCTTTTCAGGATGTGAAAAGGACAATTTGGAGGGTCTTATGCAATTTCTTGTGTCCTTCCATCTTGCTCTTTCTATGCTTCTCCTTTGCAGTCAGCTTTTTAGCCATGGACATCCACCTCTCCTGCTAACATGAGGCTCAGCTCAGTACCCGTCCTGGGAGAGCCTTGGCAAAGGCAGTATGGTAGCCACCTTTTGGCTCTGCCAGCAGGTGGGGCTGTAGAGTTAATCGTGCTGCTGCCAGGTCCTATCAGTCCTCACTGGCTACCCAGTGTCTGTCTTCCCATAGCCACCTGTGTGTTGGCTCAACTTTGTAGGATCACTGATGAAACTATGCATGTAGCATTTGACTTTTCCAGGGCCCTGGACAGTTTTCTCTGTACCTACAAATAGGTTAGTTCATGCTGCCAATTTAATATCCCAGGGAGACCCCATGTGCCTGATT
Organism: Fukomys damarensis; assembly: GCF_012274545.1. Classification (NCBI taxonomy): domain Eukaryota; kingdom Metazoa; phylum Chordata; class Mammalia; order Rodentia; family Bathyergidae; genus Fukomys; species Fukomys damarensis. Next base: position 36,346,080 of record NW_022900949.1, read on the forward strand.
CTTAGCATCCTCCCATGTTTGTGTCTGAGGTTCCCTGCATCACACACCACATCCTTATCCACAAGCAAATCTGTTGGCCCGCTGTGAATTCCTGTCTTGGAGAACTGGTTTCTCTCATTGGAAGTCTGCACTTATCCACCCTGCAGTCTCTTCCAGGTCATGGCTCTCACCACTGGCCAATTTGTTGACATTTCTCCGATGCATGTTTCCTCGGTCTACTTGTAATAGAAAAATTGCCTCATATATTGGTCTGCATGGCTGCACTAACCAAATACTACATAATGTGGCATATACAATGAAGGCGTTTACAATTCTGGGGTTAGAAGCTTAAGATCACAATGTCAGCAGATTCAATTTCTTCTAAAGCTTCTTTCCTTGATTCACAGTTGATGCTTCCTCTGTATCTTCACATGGTCACCATGGCTTGTGTTCTGATGTCCTCTGCCATCACTGATCTGAGCCCACCCAAATGACTCCTTATTAACTTAATTTCCTCTTTAAAAATCCTATCTCTAAACACAATCACTTTTTGAAATAGTACAAGCATGGATGTACTTTCCTGGTTGTTTATTCTGGAAAATTTTCAGAGCAGTTGTGATTGGATTATCACTGTATAGCAATAGGCAGGCAAAATTACCCAGGAAGTAGAGATTTAAATTATGAGAGGTATTCATTGCTATGTAAGACAGAAATGGATGGAGAGAGAAGAATGTGTAATAAACAGAGTGTGACTAGCAGAATCTTTTAGCAACAGCATTATTAAGAGGGACTATATCGAAGCCATTCCACACTCTTCAAGCCTCAGACATCTTCGCGAGTGTGAATTTCCAAGCTGTGAACTTCCTTCCTTGGCCTGCTAGCCCTTCACCTGTACATTTATTGCATTCACATCCATCCTTCTACATCTGCTTGGGACCCCCCTCCTTCATGTGCCCCTTAGGGTTCAGTCTACTGTTCCCTCTCTTCCAACTTCTCATACGGTTTTGCTCCTTATTTTCCCATCCACTTTTTTCTATGTGACCGAGTCTTGTACACATATTGATTTTGCTACTTAGAAACCCCTGCCCAAAATTTAGCAATGTAAAACAAAAGCATGTACTTGCTTCTTGAATCTGTGGGTGGGGTGATTTGGGCTGGATTCAGCCGAGCAGTTCTTCCGGCACCAGATGGGCTCACTCACATGCATCTCCTGATAGACAGGGGATGACGGCACATCCTCATTTGCATTGCCTCAGATTATTACCATTCGCTTTATAGGCCACTGTCACAAAAGGTGAAAACATAGCAGCCTACTTACTTGCTGAAACCAATGGAAGGGTTTACAAAATCTCACTTGATTGTGCACAATATTCAATTCTAATGGCAATCACTATCTTGTTTTGAAATATTTCTTCCTTATTGGCTTCCAAGAGTTCTATGCTCCTCATTTTTATTTTTGTATCTCTTAAATATGAATTTCTCTGTAAGGCTCCACACTCAGAAGTTTTCTCTCTGTGCTGTCTCCCCACCGTGTCCGCATTCCCATGATGGCAGTAGCTGGCTCTCCTCTCTGAAACAATAAGGTTGAGAGTACTCTGAAGAGAGAGGGGAGGTACTGCTGTGAGGACTGGTGGAAAAATCGGACCCAACCTCAGTGTCTTTACAGAACCGTAATTTAGGGGGAAGGCAGCAGAACAACTTGGGAGAGTGAATAGAAGAAAGACATCACTTAGTGGAAGAGAAGGACGGAAGCTAGATCTTGGGTGTGAACAGAGACAGAGTTTAGAGAGGTAGGGATAGAAAAAGACATAACAGGCTTGTAGGACAGTGGGATAGGGTGGAGGGCTGATGTGCTTTCCTGGAAGTTATTTTGGGTCTCTTTTAGTAAAGTCACTATAAACTGTAGCCCTGTCTGGGTGGGGCCCCAGAACAGGTGGGGTGCTTGTCTTGTACCATCTTTATTTTGGTGGATGGCCTGGTGGCTCTGACAGAACCGTGACCTAAGGTCTCTCACACCGTTAAGTGGTTGGTCCTGGAAGATGTTCTTGTGGCTCTTAGGTGACCCGCATGTGGTTCATTCGGACCAATGAGCCCCCTCTAGGAGTGTCGTGATGGGGAAGACAGAGAAAGGGGCAGAGAGAGAGAGAGAGAGAGAGAGAGAGAGAGAGAGAGATTTTGAGATTTGTGGGCCAAAGTGTTTATTTCAGTCTACAGTGAGTGTTATCCCAGCAGGTTCCTGTACAGAATTCAAATTAGTGGGCTTAAGGCAATCTAGTTTGAGTTCACTGAGGTCACAGTGGGACTTTGAGGGGTCTGTAGGTGAGTCCCGGAGGTTGCATGTGGTTGTCCACAGGGTGTGGTCATTAGGAGACAGCAGGACACAGGAGATGACCACACCAAAGACCTGGGAGGACTAGAGAGCTAGAGGTGGTATCTGTGGTAACGGAGCCCTGCTTTTGCCCTGAGAAAGTCCAACTTCGATTTAAAATGGAAGCTGAGGCAACATAAAATTATAAAACTTCATTCCAATGATGGGCGATTATTACTGGATGTTTGGATCTGTCTAGGCTGGTGGTGAAGTCTGTTGTGTCTGTGTGGTGTTGGGTGTCTCAGTTCTTAGATCCTCCTCAAGAAAATTTGCACAGTGGTCCACAGGGAAGGAATGCAGAGCCGGCCAGCAGAAATTCAAGAGAAAGGTGTGTGAGAAGCCCAGTCTTCCCTGAAATGAGCTGGACATCCTTACCCTGAGAGAGCAGGGCATGATGGCAATGCAAATACATGTAAATGAAGCCTAATTGGGTCAGAGGGTATCTGATGGGCAGGTAGATAAATATGGGGTGTAGGTGCCTTTGGTGTGCATGTGGACCCCCAGACTAGGTAATGGTGCAGGGTGCGGTGGACTGACCAGAAGGGTCTCCAGGAGCCCGTTTAGAAAACTGTGGGAGGGGTAGAGGAAAGGTATGGAGGGAGCAGAAAAAATAAGAGAAAAGGGAAAACATGGAAACAAAGTCCTTGTAAATAGGGAAGGGAGGAGGGGGTGAAGGGAGGGCAGGGGAATGGGGAAAAAAATGAGAACCAAGACCTGTCATGTAAAGGTACAAGATACCAGTGATGAATGTAACTGTACTGTATACCTAAATTGTGCCAATAAAAAAAATAAAGATAAAGATAAAAAAAAGAGGAAAAAAGGAAACTGTTGAGACTACAAGTTCAGGAAACTTCAGAGCTGGGTTTTGTCTCAGAGGCTCAGCTATACCTTCCTGCTGCAACTCGTCTCTGGCCACCAGCCTTATCAGGTGGTCTGTGAATAGCCAGGCTAGGCCACTTGGTGGACAGCAGATATTCATAGACTTGTTCTGCATTGTCAGAAGGGCCAGTTGTATATGAAAGGTTGGAGATTCATCTACTCGAAACACACTAACTACACATTTACCACGCTCCACGCTCTATTATAAGCACTTGAGATGTGCAGGAGTACAGGAGTGTGTTGAATTCAGAAGGCTGATGAGGCATGGCACGCTGAGAAGGCAACATTTAAACCAAGGGCAGCAGGAGCCCCAGAAGAGCCCTGCGGGCAGAAGGAAGCAGCCACTGCAGACTGCGGAGGCCCGAGGCCTGACCCGCCGGCACAGCGAAGCCAGAGTCCGTATCACAGGAAAGCATCTGAAGTCTCCTGTGTCCGGTGAGGCACCGGGTGAGCTGACACGGATGGATGGGCTGGGAGAGTGGTCGACCAGAGGCCCCAGCAGGGCGGGGTCTGGGCCCGGCAGTTAGAGATCCAGGTGTGAACAGGACAGAGCTCAGGTCCAGGGTGTGGCCAGACTTTCCTGCACTGCTCCAGAAGGCGGCAAGCCCTTCTGCACCTTTTGTTACTTTAAGGGAGAAGAGGATGAAGGGGCCTGGATTTAACTATTTGCCCCAGGAGACTGAATTTTAAACTGAAGGGAAACAGAGACCACAAATTGGAAACATCACATCTGTTTCCTTCGTTATTTCCCAACAAAAATTGTAGCTGGTATGGCTACAATTTAAATTGAGGCTTATTTTGAATGACATAAGAAATACTATACTAGGAATGTGAATGCTTTATAGATGAAGAGAAACAGGAATTTATTGGAAAAGTAGCTATTCAAAGTTTGAATCTTTTGAAGGTCACACATCAGCTTGTGGATAGTGTAATACTTGTACATCCATCTGCTATTTGTCAAATCTTTATTGGGTACCTCTCAGGCATAAACACTCTGTCTTCAATTACAGGTGAATCAGAAAGCTTTACAAGGCACTAACCTTGTCCACAAGGGGCTGGTATTGCAGAACACAAAAATTCTTCTTATTGGCAGTGTATTAAGTAGTCTTTGAAAATTTGCTTTCTAACACACAGGGACACATTTGAAGGTGAAAATTCTTATTTTTGAGCAGGCTTGGGCTTAAAGGAAACACTGAATGAAAAAGTACAGAGTTCTCATAAATCCTCTCACTACAATTCCAATTTCCCCATCAATTCTTATAGCTGATGACCAATATTGGTTCATTATCTTCAAGCTCATAGTTTTAACTGGGATATTTGACAAATGTATACTGATATGTATTCCCTTCATGGTTTCATACAAGGTATTTTTCCTGTTCTAAAAATGCCCTGTACTTCTCCTTTTTATCCTTCTCTTCCTCCCAACACACTGGCAACTACTTCTGCCTTTTCCAGATTGTCATGTACCTGGAAAGTTACGTAGTCTGTAGCTTTTTCCAATCATCTTCTTTCATTTAGAAATATGCATTCAGATTTTCTCCAAGAATTTTTATAATTGGACAGCTCATTTCTTTTTATTTTTTGAATAATACTCTGAACATTGTTTATTCGTTCACCTAATGAATGACCTCTTGGCTGCTTTGATAAGTACTTTTTAATTTTTCTTCTGTCCTGTGAGCTAATCTTATTTTGAATCTAAATTTGGTTTTGCATTTTAACTAGGAAAGCACTGCTGCAATGTTGGATTAGAATTCATTTAATTGCAAGTGACAGATACATAAACTGAATTAATTTAGTCCAACTGGTGAATTTATTTTCTAAGGATACAGTGATGATACAAGGAGTTTAAAGACAAAGTTGAATGTTGGGAAAAAGTGGAACTTGACTCAGGAAATCTCCATTGTGAAAACATCGTGTGTGTGTGTGTGTCTGTGTGTGTGTCTGTGTGTGTGTCTGTGTGTGTATGTGTGCGTGTGCGCACAGAGTCAAATATATGTGTTTGAATCTATCGGTTAATCTAAATATACACACACCTAAGTCTACATGTGTAACTGATTTTTTGCACATTGGTTTTTAAAATTTCTATAACTTTAGCTCAAGAAAGAAACCAGCCTGATTTTCTCTTTTGATGTCAAATCCAGATTTCTATGAAGAAACTATGATGTTAACAATAAGCAGAATTCATTTTTTAAATGCAAGATGACTAGAGCTATACGTATTGTCTCCAAGAGTGAAGAAAGAAGGAAGATAAAAAGCACAGACATTTTAAATGGTTATGTTTTATTTTTGCTTTTCTAGATTTTTACAAACTACTGTGGCTGTATATTCTTGTCACGAAGTAAGATACTGAAAATTAGATCTCAATCTATGCATTTGAACAGCTTCTATGGCAGAAAATAACTTCTCAGTGCATTGTGGGCTCCTGGCTGAGAGCACAGTACCTGTTCTTCCTTTACTTGATGAAGACAGAAGGGAAGAGACTGCTTCATGTGTGCTCCCTCCAGGATACCTGCCTTGCTCTTCCTGCATTCAGCTTATGACCCTGTCATTACAATTATTTTGAAATGAATGAAACCAAATGAAAGCAATTGGTTTTCATTAGGCCTCAAGTCATCATCAGCAGTTGCTGGTGAGTTAATTTAGTAGACATTGCCACAGTACCAATGACGGATACCGTAAATGCGCCATGGTTCAGTGTTTCAGTACAGAAAGGTAGAAATGCCAATAGTTAAACAGAAATGATGTAACAGTAGCTACTTGTTCATCTACCATGTTATCTATTAATTCAATTAGCATTTACTTAATTTGAGTAACTGTCACTGTCTCTGAATCTTGTACCTATTTTAACTCCTCAAGGAATGGCCCTATCTTTTTTTATATATGTCTTTAATACAGAACACTGCACTTACTTCAGAGTAAGGATGCAATCAGTACACAGAGAGTTGGACTGGATTGGGTTGGCTTATTCTGGCAAAGGGTGATTGAAGGGACTCTGTTCTCTGCCTTGCGGGATAGTGATTATTGGTGCAAGGTAAGCAATGCTGAGCAGTAACATGCTCCTTTTAACTGACTCGTTCAACACTCAAAGCAGTGTGCTCCTTTTAACTGACTAGTTGTATATACTGAGTACTTTCACATAGTATGTTTAGACCTCACAATAATTGTGTGTGTGTGTGTTTGTGTGTGTGTAGGGGGTGTTATATGGAGAGACTAAGTCTGAAGGAACGGTAAGCAGCTTGTCCAATGATACCTAACGAGTGTCATCATTTGGATTCAAAGCCACACCTTTAATTCTGTATTTAAAAAGCATTAATCGCTCACATGGTGAACTTGTTTGATTTGTTTACATTTTCTATGTAAATCATCTCTCCTACCTTTGTATACTATAAAAAATAATGCTATTGATTTTCAGTAATGCATTTAAATTGTTTTTATTTTCAGTTAGGATTATGGGATTCACTGAAATAGCCCTCCTGTTTTATTTGTGGACAACAGCAGCCCTTTCAGGGTCAGGGCCAGGGCTCCCTCCACAGCCAACCTCATCTTCTGAGGTAAAAGCTCTGTGCGGGTGGGGGCCATGTCGTTGGCCTTACTAATGGCGTGCTTTCGTCAGCAGAGTCTTAGTGTACTCTAGACTCATTATTCCCTGCAGTATCCCTGTGATTTGTATGACCATCAGCTTTCAGACTTTAGGAATCTTCCTACTAAAAATTAGATTCTGAAAACAAATTAAAAAAAATCTTTATTTAATATTATTAAGCACAAATTTAAGATTCAGGGTAGATATCTCACATTTTTATACACATAATCTTGTATAAATATTTAGCAAAATAGCATGGTTACAAATGTGATTTGCGATGGAGATGGATTTTTTTTTTTAAAAATACAAGAAGGGTTGTGGACCAGTTTATGCTACAAGCAGGAAGAATTTCAGGTTGTGCGGCTGGATGAATGGGGTCTCACACAGCTGCATTTGTCAAAGTATCTCCTTATCATTCAATGATATGAGCATTAACAGGACCTTGGTATTGAGGAATCATTGCTTTTCTTTCTTGAGTCACCACCATGAACTGACACACTGTTTAGCAATTGCAGATTCTCTTAATAGAGAAAACTAAAGCTAAATTTATCCCCAAACTGTTGCCCAATGTGTGTTGCAAATGGAGAGCTTAAATGAGGTAGAAAAAAAGAATAAGACATCGAAGGAATCATTTTTTCTTTCTTGAGTCACCACCATGAACTGACACACTGTTTAGCAATTGCAGATTCTCTTAATAGAGAAAACTAAAGCTAAATTTATCCCCAAACTGTTGCCCAATGTGTGTTGCAAATGGAGAGCTTAAAAGAGGTAGAAAAAAAGAATAAGACATCGTCTTATAGTTCAGAGTCCTGGAAATAAACTGCTTCAGACATCAATATTTCTTAAATGGCATTCATCCAAAGCCCTGCTAAGTCTGCTATATAAAAGTTGTGCTTCTTGCATCCAGTGAGTAATTCATGATGTCAAAAGATTAGGAGGAATGTTAATTCTTGGAAAATTAAGTTTCTCTGCATCTTAATTTTTATTTGCCTTGGTGAGGGATTTTGAAGTGTTCATGTCTTTAACCAGACACCGCAATCCTAGTTATCAAATTATAATGTGAAGATTTGAGAGCTGCGATAATGAGTATGAAGAAAATTTCAAACTTGAGAATTTTATTACAATTAGTATCCTGTGTTAGTGCTTGAGGTAAGTCAAATGCTTTCTAAAAGAGAACAGAAAATTTATTGCAAGTGGAAAACACTTTATGAAGAAATCCTTAGCAGCACGGGAATTGCACAAAGAATCAACAACTGGGATCTCATCTTATTAAAAAAGCTTCTGTACTGCAAGAGAAACCACCAACAGAGCTAAGGGACAACCTACAAGGCTGGAAAACAATTTTACTAGCTGCTCCTCAGACAAAGGACTACTATCTAGAATATATGAAGAACTCAAAAAGATCAAACCCCCCAAATACAAAGACACTATTCAAAAATGGGCATCTGCAATGAACAGACATTTCCTAAACAAGGAAAAGCAGCAAATAAATATATGAAAAAATGTTCAACATCACTGATCATTCAAGAGATGCAGATGAAAACAACACTGAAATTCCACCTTACACCAGAGAGAATTGCTGCTATAAAGAAATCAACCAGTAACAAATGCTAGTGGGCTGTGGGTAGAAAGGAACCCTTCTCCATTGTTGATAGGAGTGCAGACTGGTGCAACCACTGTGGAAATCAATATGGAGATACCTCAAAGAATGAGGATTAGAGGTCCCAGTTGACACAGCTATCCCTCTGCTGAGTTTCTTTCCAAAAGAATTAAAAGAGTCATTCCAGAGGGATATATATGTACCCGTGTTTATAGCAGCACAGTTTCTAATAGCTAAAGCTTGGAAACAAGCCAAATGCCCATCAGTTGGAGACTGGATAAAGAAGATGTGGTTTTT
>NW_022900949.1:36355057-36368980 GCF_012274545.1 Fukomys damarensis
CGTTTATAGTGTCAATGCTGGAATTCTAGGGCCAAACTTCACAAATGTGGCTCCGTGGGCCTTTGATTAATAAATTCAAAAGAATAAAGGGAAACAGAAAATACAAATCAAGAAGAGATATCTCTGGAGGATATAATCATCAGGAGGTCCTTCAATATCTAGATCATTCACTTGGCTCGATAAATCTCTGTTGAACAGATTATATGTCAAATACTCCATTGGATTTCCATACGTATAAACTAGAGGGACGTGTTCTCTGTCATGGTGAAAGCAAGTAAAATAACAAAAAGAAATCACAAAAATAGTAGGCAAATTTTGATATATACTGTATATGTATATCTCTGCATATCTCTCTAGCTCTTGCTCTATATCTATCTGTCTCTACCTAATCTTTGCAGTACTGGAGCCCTGAGGATGGAAACTGGGGGCTATCACTAAGCTGCTTCCCCTCTTACTTTTAAAAATTTGAGACAAGATCTCACTGAGTTGCTCAGGCTGGTTTCAAATTTGTCATCCTCCTGACACAGGTCCCCTAAGCGGTGGAATTACACACATGTGTCACCATGCCTGGCTAGTCAGCAAAATGTGACTTCAAATTGTGATGAAGAAACCAAATAAGAACTTCATATACTTAGCTCGAAAGCAAAACGAGGGAAGGAGTTTGTCTGTTTTGCACACTGAGCATAACTACAGTAGCATGCATGGGGTGAGGAAAAGGGAAATGTATTCAAAGGTCTGTTGAAGAAAGCACGGGCTGTAGTAGAGAGAGAGTCTATGCATCAGGGACGAGTTCAGTATAGCATTTTCCTATTGCTGCCATAGCAAATTACCACAAGTTAGTGGCTTAATTAAAGCAACACAAACTTATTATCTTTCAGCTGTGTTTGGAATTACAAAGTGGTTCTCACTCAGCTAAATTTGTGCTGTCAGCAGGACCTAATTCCTGCTAGATGCTCCAGGGAAGAACCTGTTTCATGATCTTTGCAGCCTCCTGGTGACTACAGTCCTTGGCCCCTGCCTCTTTCCCTCTATCTTTAAACATGCGGAATCTTTCCACACTGCCATCGCTCCAGTTTCCTTTTCCATGGCCCTATCTCCCTCTGCTACTCTTAAGGTCTCTTGTGATTACAGTGGAAACCCCAGGATCACTGCCTTATTTCAAGTCTAAATGTACCTGTATCCATAAGTTCCCTTCACCATGTACCCAAACATCCACAGGCTCTGGATATTAGGGTACAGACATCTTTGGGAGGCCATTTTTTCTGCCTTCTACACTTTTCTCTGAGTAATCAGTGATAATAAGAAGCTAAGACCCCCCAAAATGGAAGAAGCCAGTCATATAAAGTGTGTGTGTGTGTGTGTGTGTGTGTGTATGAATGAGTGTATTTGTGTGCGTGTATATGCATGTCCACAGTGGGGAGCCATTGGATGGAGCAGCGGGAACCTTGACAACCTTGTGTCATAGTCGTGGGCGAAGGAATCTGGGTTTTGCTCTAGGTACAGTGAATAGTTTTCGGCAGGAGAAAGGTCTGATTTACACTTTAAGGTCATCCCTGGGGAGAGTTGTAAGAGAAGGGGTGGAACGTGGGAAGGAATCTGGGTTTTGCTCTAGGTACAGTGATTAGTTTTCGGTAGGAGAAAGGTCTGATTTACACTTTAAGGTCATCCCTGGGGAGAGTTGTAAGAGAAGGGGTGGACTGAATAACAAAGCAAATTTTTTGTTTTTGTGTTTCTGCAGAAAACGAAGTGCAACCCTTAGAGTTATTGAGGGAGAAAAGCTAGAAGCAGACCCTGGGTTGAGGGGCTGAGTATCATGTTTGGCGGGGCCTGAGGTTCACTCCCCAGGTCAGTTGTCCATCTGGTTGGGAAGTGAAGGCTTGGTGGGGAGTAGGGGATGGAAGGAGCCTCTGCCAGGAGCAACTCTTCATCTGTGGTCTCATATCCACAAGCAAGTCTTCCAGATCCTCAGTAGCTAAGGAGATCTTGATAGCAGGACTTGGCACTGTGTCTGCCTTGGGCTTCTAGATATCAAAGGAGATAAATGAGCAATTTTGGAATGGGAGAGAAGGGCATTTCAGGTTCTGAGAAGCTAGTAACGGTGTAGCCACCTAGAGGTAACCAAATATGAAAGTGCATTACTTTTTGATCTGTTAGTCCAAGACTTTATGGAGTGGTAGCTTTTACATGAGAATACGGGCATAGCAAATTCCTTTTTAAGAACTTTTTTAATATAGAAGAAGGGAACACATTTTGTTCTATTTTATTTATATCCCTGAAGCCTTGGTCTCATGGAAAAGGTAGAGAGACATCCCGTCATTTTCTAATAATAGGAAGAAACTTGGGCAAGTGGGAGCAGTATCCCTGGCAAGCTCTGACTTGATTTGCGCGGCTCCGGGCTGGTAGGAGCACACACTGGATGCTAGGGCTCTGGATGGCATCTGTATTTGTTTATTAAATTTTAATCATCACTGTCTTTGTCCTGTCTTATTCATTACGGTGACTGCAGGTAGAGCAGCTTATCGGGGATGGAGTGCTCGTGGTGTCTGTGCTGCATTAAGAGATTACTATAGAGACCGAGGAATGAGAAATGCTGCCAGTACCTTCTGCTATTAAGACATCCAAGCCTATTTGCCATTCCAAGTGTGTCCTGGAACAGGTGACTTGGCCAAGTCTTAGCAGCAAAGAGATGCTCATTTGGATGCTGATTAAAATGTATCAACCATGTGCCATTTTTGTGGTTATACACTTTGATAATTTGTTTGTTAAATAGCTTCCCTGGATAAAATATTAAAGTCTTTATTGAAATAGAATTTATTGCTACAAAACAATTGTTTTGTACATTTCGCAAAGACGGTCATAACACAGGAAATTTACTTGTGCTGAGATATTTATTTAATTACACATTATTTAAAATGAAACCAAGTTTGCTGGGTGTACATTTCAGATGTTTGGTATCAAGAGATGAAATGGCATGTCAGTAGAAAGATACGGAGTTTTACCTCCTTCTTCAAGTTCTTGCCCTCACGTGCTACCGGTTCAGCTCGGCACTGTGTGACAGGGGAGTCACATCCTCAGTTTCCTTCTGTCCTCCCAGCTTTTCTGCACTCACTCAGCACTCACAGAGGAAGCCCAGCTTCGGACAGAAATGTCCGGACTGTCCTGGGTGAGGGGCGAATTGCTGGCCCCAGTAGAGAGGGTGGGAAGTGCTTTGGGAGAATAGGGAGAGCGCTTTCCCAGACAGAGCTCAGGACTGAGGTCTGTAGATGGAGGGACCAGGTATGGGAAGGACTGAGCCCCTTTACTTGCCTGCAGGGACTGCAGTGTTCCAGAAGGATAAAAGAGCAATGCGGGCTTTCCTGACGGTGGGCTGGGACTGCCTCAGATGCGCACATTTTCTTTCTTTTCGATTCCTCTCTATCCATTTCCATTTCTCTCAATAATTTTTTGTAATCTTTATTTATTAAAAAGCAAGAAGCAGCAGGAAGACACAATCACCTGTCTATTATATATGAAAAACAGCAAGGAGGAAATCACCATCTCAATAGTGCTTAAAGTAAAGATAGAAGTCATTGTGGCTGAAAGTAATGAGCTGCATTGGGATTTTCCAATAGAGAAATAAATGGAAGGTTAATAGTGGCTTCTAAGGAGGAGATTGAGCTCAGGAAAGCTTCTGTATAAATCTAAGATTGATAGCCATGACACAAAATGTGTGTGTGTGTGTGTGTGTGTGTGTGTGTCTACTAAGAAAGCAATTGCCACTTTTAGTAGAGTGACATTTTAATTTAAACCTATGATACAAAATACTTCAAGAATATAGCTTTTTTCTCCAGAGTGTTATCTCATTTGTTTGCATTGTATTGATTAAAGCAATAACAATTGACTTTAAATGTATAAGAATGTACTAAAGAAACACAAAATGATGAATGAGTTTTTGGCAATATTTAAAATTATTAAAGTGTTTAGGAGGACTAACTGGAAAGTTCTATTATGTTTGAAAGAATATTACATTATATATTCATGAATGGCTCTGATTGACTACCTGCTATGTGCTAGTACTGACTAGATCCCTGGTGGTAGGGGACCTACCAAAGAAAAGAAATGTCCCTGCCCACACGCAGCAGTTGGAGGAAGATTTACTGGGAACAATTGCAATACATGAAGTGTGAATGAAACATACAGTGAATGTTTCATTTTTAAAAGTAAATGACTACAGTGAAAGACACACCATCATTAGTTCTCCTCCAAATATCCCCTTGGCTTTAACCACACTTTTCCTGATATTTTTGCTATTTTCTGAAGCAGTTCTAGAAGGCTTCTTTTTGTGAATGTCTTCAGTTGTGCTGTTGTGACTGCCTTGATGTCCTGAAATGATTAAAAACACTTTCTTGGTATTCTGACTGTGGGAAAGAACCGGAAGTAGCCGGGTGCTGTGAGGAAGATGGATGAGGTCATACTGCAGTATGTGTGAGTGTCTTTCCATTGGATGGCACTAGGCAGCAACGCCCACTATGTTTGAGATGAAACATGTAAAGACACAAAAGAGGAATTCCAGGACTGCTTCTGAATACGGAAACAAGAATGGACTAAGAGTGTTTGAAGCAAGGGAGTACATTTTGAGGGAATTAATGGCAATGTGTCCTTTACCATAATAAATTATTTTAACTTTTGATCCCATTACACTGTGACATAATATCATGAAAGAGGTTTCAGGGAATCTTAAAAGAGGAGAACTGTACGTGCATTGAAAAATTTACAGAAGGCTTTATAGAATACGTAATGACAGATCCAAACATTTAAGAACAAAAAGATATTTGTTTGTTGAATAGTTAGGAGAAGAACTTATTGGAGCAGAAGTCCCAGGGTCTGGAAAGATCAACGAACGTTGGAGAATCAAGAACAATGTGTTGATCTCAAGAAATCAAGTAGCAACAAATACCAGCAAGCCTGCATTGTTAGTGGAATATAAGCAGGCACACGCCACTGTGGAAATCTGTATGGGCATTCTTTAAAAAACTAAATGTAGAAATTTCATTTGACCCAGCTGTTCCCCTCTTAGGTAAAGTTTAAGACATTGTGTTACAGGGATACACACATGTTTGTAGCAGCACAACTCATAACATCTGAATCTTGAAAGTGATCTATATGCTCATCGAATGATGAATAAAGAATGTGATAGATACAATGAAGTACTACTCTGCCGTAAAGAAAGATAAACTTGAATCATTTGTAGGAAAATGGTTGCACCTTGAAACCATAACAGTAAATGAAATAAAACACACACAGGCTTAAATATTGCATGATTGAACCACAAAAGAACAAGTAATACAATAAAAATGAGCAACTGATCTGACTAGACACTTCTCAAAAAGAGAAATTGTCCAATAAATGTATGGAAAAGTGCTCAACATCTTTAGGTACCAAGGCAATGCAAATCAAAATTATGTTGAGATTTCATGTCACCCCTGTTAAAATGGCAACTATTTTAAAAATGCCTGCAAGAATATGGAGAAAAGGGAACCATTATAAATTGTTGATGGGAATGTAAATTAGCACATCTACTGTGGAAAGCAATACAGTGATTCCTCAAAAAACCAAAAGTAGAACTTCTATATAATCCATCTGTCTTTTTCCTGGGTATATACCGGAAGGAAATTAAGTCAACACATGAAAGACACCTCCATACCCATGTTTATTGTGACACTATTCATAAAAGCTAAGAAATAGAATCAGCCTAAGTGCACATCAGCAGACAAATGGATAAAATGTGTGGTACAGAGTCACTTTGGATTATTATTAGGCCATAAAGCAGCACAGAATGACGTTACTGGTAGAAAAATGAATGGAACTGGGGTACAGTATATTAAGTGAATAAGCCAGACACAGGAAAACCCAAGTATCCACATTTTCTCTCATATGTCGAGTAAAAAACAAACAAACAAACAAAAAAACAAAAATAAAAACTTGAAGATAGAGGAAAAACTATTAGGGTAGAAGAAGGGGACCTGATGGGGGAGATAGGGGAGAGGGCAAAAGAAAGTCAGAGTAAGGTAGCTATGAACCAGGCGTGCTGTATTCACCTGTGGAATATCATAGTGAAACCTGCTGATTATCTCCGGCCCTTCATTTGCACAATTGATATGTGTTAGCCATTATAAAATAATGTCATGGAGGCCAGGGGGGCTCAGTGGTTCGGTGGCCTGCCTCGCAAGCACAAAGACCCGAGTTCGATCCCCGGTACCAAAAAAAAAAAAAAAAAAAGTCATGGTAAAATTACAAAAAATCATACAATACTAGTGGAATAAAGAGAAAAAAAGAAATGGACAGGGAAATAAATTTCCAAACTATATTAAGAAAATAAAACCAAGCATTATGGTTTTTAGACACAGATTTTAATGTGGACTAATGATTTTTAAAATGATAAAAATAATAAGCATTTAATAATTTATTTAAAAAATTTTTCTCTTTGCATTTTAATGCAAAGGATTAAATGTTGGTTATTAACCTCAGATGGGAGCCATGACTAAGTTTGGATCTGTGGCGTGTAAAATAGGGCTGATAGGTTCAAACTTATTTGTTTTTATTTTTATGAAAAATTATGAAATTTATTTGCAATTTCCTGGTTATTTTCCCCAAACTTAATTGTTAAATGGAAAAAAATAAACATAATTCACACCATCTCTGCTGTATTCCAGAACCGGTCTAAGAGGCAAATGAATTAAGCAGTTAGTGTGTGCATGTGAAACAGAAATGGAACATATCTCTTGAACTTCACAGGGCTTCTACCTGCTGTGAGTACCAGCTTGGTCATCGATGCATTCCAAATGATTTGAAGAATAGTAACATTCTGTTAAGCTGCAGTTTATTCTCAAAGATGCTGTTATACCCAGTACTATCACTTTGAAAATAAATAGGTTGCTTTAGAGAATTTGGATAATTATTGTTGGAGTTTTACTTAAAATGAGCTGACACCATCTGAATCCTAGTGAGAACTTCACTGGCTGTCTAAACCGCAAGGCTCCTTTCTCCTTGCTGCTTCCTGGCTCTGTCCTCCCTGGCAGTGTGTGCAGGTGACCTTGCCAGTTCCTCACACCAGTTCCACTGACAGCTCTCTAAGGACCCACAGACCCCTCCACCAACCCTCAGACTAATCCATCACATACCATCTGATGCTTTGGCATTCAGGAATTAGCAAATCCGATCTCAAAGCAACCCTGCAACCACTGTCCATAGAGCTCAAGTTTGTCTACAGATTTCAGTATGCAAATGACTTCATCTTTTTTGAAACTTTATTTTTATTAGTCCATATTTGCAAAGCATAATGTTTACATTGTTCATGTGGAGTTGGTGCATGGACACAACACGCCTCGATTCCATTTTCCATCCCATATTTCTTGCTACCTTTCCAATCCCTCCATCTCTTTATGCCCTTCCCATCCAGGAAGATCTATCTCTCTGCTTCCTTTTATCTATCTTTCAGTTCACTCTTAACTTACACTTTGGGTTTCTCAGAGAAACCAGGTAATATTTAGGCTTGTGCGTCTCACTGATTTCACTTAACTTTATGTTCTCATGGCACATCCTCCAGAAAGAATGCCATCATCAAGAAATCAAATAATAACAAATGCTGGTGAGGCTGTGAGGAAAAAGGAATAATTCTGAATTGATCTTCTGATGATATAATATATTCCTATTTCTCCTGACCTTTTCATACCACCTTCAGATTTTTTTTTTTTTTGGAGAAAATATAGTACGAAGTTTAAGACATTTTACTTTTCTCCTGACCAGCAGAGCCTAACTTAGAGATCTTGGTTTCTTCACTGCTTACATTTTGTAATCTGTGTAATTACCAGCTCTTCATTTATGATCTAACTAGTTTACTATTTTAATTAACTACGTTTTATATGTATCTGACCCTGAGGCAACTCAAAGCAAACTGCATAATTTCTGAGCCTGTGTGAAATAAACACAACGTTGTTTTCAGCCAGGCTAATAAAAACACACTGACTTTCATTGACCCTGAGCCCTAACTGAAGCTGAACACCTCTATAACAAACAACCTTGTGGAAACTCTGGTGAAACCCTTTAAACTGAGGAGCAAAGTTTTGTATGATTTTTTTTTAATTGGGTGGAATGTCTAATTTTAGTTTTCTTTCTAGTCAAGTTGGGACATGGAAATGAGTTTGGACGAAACAATTTGAAAGGTACACCTTTCCTTTCTGGAATGTTCTGGTGCTTCCATGAGGAACCTTGCTTTCTACATTAGTGTTCTTAAAAACAACTTGTAACAGGAGGAACCATGGTTTCTATGAATTTTCCATTGTGAACTGGCAGAAATATTCTGATTTTGATATCAGCTGGAGAGTAAATGGCTTCAAGAAATCAAAAAGCGAAATTACTTGATGTCTTGCTTTAAGTTTTTACTACAGGGTCTGTTTGGAATGGATCATCGGGAGGTTTTTATTTCTCTTCATTTTACTAAAATTTAAGTAGCATTTAATGCATTAGGAAGATAGCAAATTTTCCCATGAAGTTAAAATGTAGTGTTTTGAATGCAAGGGTATATGACCTGGAGGCTTCATTTTCCTGATAATAAACTGCAGACTGAGAAGACAGCAGCCACTACTTAAAAACCAGCTCTTCTTTGGACTTTACAGAGAACCATCAATTCCCAAGTGGTGCTCTGAGACTAGGCAAGTTTCTTCATCTGTTGAAATGAATAGTGGCAATAGCATCTGACCCATGGCTTTGATGGGGAGACTCAATGAGACAAGACCTGTAAGATACTTGGAACCAACTACTGTATTGCATATGATACATGCCAAATAAATATCAATTGGCTATATTCATATGACTAGATTTATCTATATATAATTCTTCACCTCCTACTCCAAATTTAATTTTTCTTAAAAGTCACTGATAATGCATTATTTTGTTACTCAGGATTTCTGTGTCTGCAAGTGAGGGAAAATCCAAATGAAACTTTCCAAAATACAAAGAAGAAATTAGGAGTTGATAGTTGAAAAAAGAAATCTAAGAATAACTAGCCTCATCACTTGATCCTGGGGCTCTGCTAGAGCAATTAGAATATGATTTCTCCCAGGAATTTGACTCTGTGTTCTGATGTATAGGTTATATAGGCTTTGTTCAGGTTCTTATTCCTAGTCTTAAACTTAGTGGAAATAAAGTAGGTGGTCAGGAAATGTTGCTTCTTTCTCTTTTCTCTTCTCTTTCCGCTCCGAAACACTTTCTCTTATCCTTGCAGGGAGATCCTGAGATGGACTCTCCTCCTCACAGCTCTTCTAGTCTAGGGATATCTTTATATTCTCCGTCTCTTTCTTTTCTGTGTCTGGCTTCCTGGCCACTGTTCCTTATAACTCATCAGTTCCTACAGCACAGCAAGGGTCCCTCTTCCATCAGCTGGGCCCTTAGGCTCTTTGCTCATGTTCTTCTCAAGGAGGTTCTGTCTACATTAACGCTTTTAAAATAATCACCATCTAACCCTCAGCAGTCCCATCTTTCATCTATTATAGCATTTAAAATAATTAAAATTAATATATTACTTCATTTTATAATAAAAATTCCTTCCATTTATAAAGCAAAATCATATTCTTTATGGAAAGCTTAAAAAACAAAAGAAATATAAGGCAAAAAGTACAAAGAAGAAATGAAGACTTCAATAATTACATAACTCAGACACTTCTAAGTGTATTTTCTCCTTCCTTCTTCCTTTCTTCTCTGGCTTCTCTTTTTCCTTCCTTCTATCTCACCGTTCTTCTAGACCTCCTTCCTTCTTCCTCTGACCTGTAGACATTGAGGTACTCACTGCTCAGTTGTCAGGCATCTTTGTCCACACCCTCTTCCAAGGTGAGCTCATTCAAGCCATGTCTTTGGACACCACTGATATTGTGGAGCTCCAGCTTAAAGCCCTCCCGTGAATTTCGGACTCATACACCCAAGCACTACTCGTCATTTCTGCTCTGATATCTCCGGCATGCCAAAAAGGAGCTATTCTTGTTTTTATGTTTTGCTGTCCTTGTGTCTTCCCCAGTCAAAGCAAATAGAAGCTCCATTCTTCAGTTACAACGAAATCTTCGTGTTCTCCTTTCCATAGCGTATGCTCCACGTCACAAGCCGCACATCCTTCTCCGCCATCCCAGCTCTTCCGGGATCTGTTTCTCATTACTGTCTACTTCTGTACTCATCAATGCCAGTATCTCTTGCCTAGGTTATCATAGGGTCTTTGTTTTCACCCTTGCTCCTCACTGGCATTCTGAGTAAGTAAAAAAATAGTAGTGATTCTTTTGCTTCTTGAAACTCCCCAATTCACATGAAATCAAATAAAAAATAATTCCTGTGGCTTACAAATCCCTGGCCCTAAGGGACATGGCCCTAGCACAGGCTTCTTTCTGATCTTGTGATCACCTCTATTTTATTTTTTTTCTTCATTGAGTTTATTGGTACATTCTAGTTATACAGTACAGTTGCATTCATTACTGGGATCTTGTACCTTTACATGACAGGTCTTGGTTCTCATTTTCTCCCCTTGTCCCCAGATCACCTCTGTTTTCTTGACTCCAACCATGAGGAAAAGCCTTTGCCCTAGTGTCACCATGTCTGCAGCCATGTCATACGTTAGGATTCCCTCTGGAGAATCAGTTAATCGGAGGTCAGTAGGGAGCTGTGCTCTGCTCAAGGCCTTCACATAAAGGTGCCAATGTGCTGAATGTGACCATCTTCACTCACTTCTTTTGAGTAGCTTTACTTAGTTCTCTTTCCTCCAGAGTAATTTCTACCTACTCAGTCCTTTAATAGCTCTCTTCCCCTTTTATTGTGTGTGTGTGTGTGTGTGTGTGTGTGTGTGTGTGTGTGTGTGTAGATTAAACCCAAGGCTTTCCACATGCTAGGAAAGCACTAACCTTTGAGCTCCTCCTTCAGATTTCTGCCTTCTTACATACCATATTATGATCATTGCTGTGCTATCAAGCAGTCTAGCTTTTAGAGTGGAGTTACAACAATAATCTTCAAAATACAGTATCATCCTGGTGTGTATCTAACACATCCACTGGAGGAACTGCAACAGCTAAAACTCCTTTCAGACAGCTCTAGGAGAGGCTGGAAGGTCGGAGTGAGGAGTCTCAGTTCAGTCCTGTTCATTCTCTTCCCCTCATTCTCGCTCTGCATGGTGACTGACATCTGCCCACCTTTGACGCGGCAGTGGCAGGTGTACACGGCGCTGACTGAGGTGCTCCTGCATATCAGCTGCCAATGCCCAAGGCCAAGGGAGCTGATGTTCTTCGCTAGTTCCTGTATTTCTAGAGGAGAAGGTGCTGCCAGCACAGCCAAGTTATTGTCCTTCACACTGTTGCTGATGACAGTACACTTCAACATCCTGGTAGATTTATAGACTCCACTTCTATCACCATCTGCGCTTTGCTTTTGCAGCTCGCTATCTCTAAGCCTGAGTGTTGAATAACCACTTGTGCGGCACACATTTGTACAAGTCTAATACGTGCATGCCTTTGTTCCAACCATCCATGGAACACTGTTGCAGTCTATGGAATGCAGCAGGGAGTAATGAAGATGAGGTCCTTGTGCATGGGGAGTAACCTTCTAGTGGATGAGAAAGTTGAAAAGAAAATAAATTACAATTTGATTTCACTTTAGGTAATAATGGTTGTGAAGACAAATAAGCAAAATAAGGAAGTAGATATCTACATAGATATCCTAAAACAGTTATTTCTGCCTTCTCTTGAGGCTGAAGCCAACATCTCTCCTGCAGCTGAGATCAGCAAAGGGGTTAGACCCCTAGGAGTGACAGTGTCGCTTTACCTCAATCGGTTAGATTCGTCCCACAATTCAGCTGCACTGATGTCATGAAGACCAGGCAATCATATTCTCGATGGTCTTATTTTCCACATCCAAGTGACACAGACTGAAGTGTGTTAGCTTTTAGGGGGAAGTTTGATCCAGTCTCTTTACTGTCCTTTCTGAAAAAATGAAAACGACTTTGAAAGAAACAGGCAAAAGTCAGCACAGAGTTGTTGCTCTGGGCTTGGGGAACCTTGGGGGATGAGAGCATAGCAGAGACTTAAGTTTGGCAAACTGGCTGAGAAAGACTGGGTCCCTTTCCTCTGCTCTGTGAGGACAAGTCCCTTGGGAGGCCATCTCTGTCCTCTCTGCAGGTTTCCAGAGCAGTCCCCTGTGTCCCCTGTGGACAGAGATCCCAAGGTGCTGCCCAGCTGAGAGAAAACAGAGTGGCCACCAGTGTAAGACAGAGCAACAGACAGTGAAACACTCACTCAGAGGTGCTTTCTACAACCACATCTTTGATAGAACAGGAGGTGGAGCAAGAAAAGCACTTGGGTGGCTGTTTCCTTCATTTTTAATTTCTCGTTACATATGCATCATAAAAGTGAAATCATTCTGTAGTAAGTCACTCACTGGGAACTCCTTGTATAATTATTAATATTTACTTTCTAAAGCTGCCAGAATTCATAGCCTCAGCATTGTCAGCCCAGACCTACTTATTGTAATAAATGGGAGCGAGAAAAAGCAATAAATGGGAGATGCCACTCCTGATGGTAACAATTTGGTGACAGCAAAGAAAAATGAAGTATAATTTTAACTTTGTTGCATAATGAAAAAGAGGAGACTTAAATATGTACAGACTCATAAATATTTAAGTCAGTTTTTTGATGTCTTAAGGGAGAACTTTACAAATAAATCAATTTGACTCTCTAATATAAGAACTAAAAAACAGAACATAGCTATTTTAATCCTCTACAAAAAAGGAACACTTAAAAAAAAAGAGTTCCTTGAACTCACTGAGAGTTTCCCCTTAATAAGCAAGACTCCTGTGGTTCATGAAAAGACACGATAGTAAGCGGGCAGGTGGGCACTGTGTTGCAAGATTTGTGATCTCACTACGCTTCTTGCCAATGATAGAATCGGAGACAAGTTTACTAACCTGGCTGTGCTTCATTTATTTTTATCTGCAAAGCAGACATAATAACAGTACTATCATAGATATTATAATAGAGTTGTTTTAGACAAAATGTACATAGAAAACTGCTCAATAAAATTCCTGTTATGATGGCTCGATTAGTCAGCTTCATGTCAGTAGAAGGAAGTTCTCAATGCGCATAGTGCAAATGAATAGAGAGGTTTATTTTGGCTGACGATTCTGGAGGTCCTAGTCTATGATCTGGTAGCCGCATTGTTTTCGGTCTCTGCTGAGGGCACAGGAGGCGAAGGCAAGAGCACAGGTTAGAGACTGATCACACCCAAAGCCAGGAAGCAGACCTGGACAGAGACACCAGTCTTGTTGATTGTGAAGGCAGGACAAATTTTACTCCACAACAGTTATGTTCAAAGGGCAGAAGTGTAGTGTCACAAATTCTCACCTTGGTACTTAGCAATTGTATTTCCTTGGCAAATCATTTAAACTCTTGACCTTTTACATTCCATTAAATGGGGCAAAGATCAGTTGTGCCCTGCAATGTTAAGAGGATTAAGTGAGACAATGAATAGAATATGCTTCAGAATCAGACAGATCTGGTTTCAAACCCCTATTTTGCCATTGAGGAATGTGTCCAAGTTATCGAAACTCTTCATATTTAATTTGGAGATCTGCAAAATTGGATGAATGGTGCTTTTACTTTCATGTACAGTGTCATAAGGTATATAACAAATCTAAGTCAAACTGCAGAGCACAAACACTTCCTAGATGGTAACAGTTAGTATATTTATATAATTTAAAACATGCCATATATGTAATTCTCTTTGCCCAATCTATTTATAGCACTATAACTATGGAAAATGTAAGCTTAAAATTGTGAGGATATTTCTGAACATGAGGCAAAATCACAGTCTAAGACCTTGCCTATATTTTCTATGTAAATTCTCATAACAGAAGATTTTTTT
>NW_022900949.1:36369061-36383115 GCF_012274545.1 Fukomys damarensis
ATGTAAATTCATAACAGAAGATTTTTTTTCCAAAGTCTAAATGTTAAAAACATAACTTACATGCACTACCCACTTAAACCCAACGAAGAGGAAGATCATGGCAGACTTACTGCCATAATGAGTTACTCCACAGGTGCACCCCCAATGATGATGGAGTCCCACCTAGACAAGCCTGTTGCAGGAGAAAATATCTTAAGGTGAAAGTGCATTTTATACCTTGACCTACTGAATACCACAACATAGCAACAGGGCCCTCCAGACAATGTCTCTTGGTTACTTTTGTGATCAGGTGACTGTCTGGGGCCACTGTCACTGCCCAGTACAGAAGAAAGTATCTTAGCACACATTACTAGCCCGGGAAAGAAATAACAATACAGACTTTGAAGAGTTTCTGCTGAATGTGTATAGTTTTTGCATTTTGTCAAAAAAGCATAGGTGAAACCCCCCTAAGTAGGGGGCCATTTGTATTTGATGAAGGCTGCTCATGCTTCTCTCTGCAAATCGAAACCAGAAGACGGAAAGCAGAAGTGCAGGTTCAGCTGGTGACAGATGTTTCCCAAGGCTTCTTGTTTTCCTTCTTAACAGAGGCTTAGCAAGGTACTCAGCCGCTCAGCTACAACTTCGTGCTCCGACCTCCCCGTGAGCTTGGCACTGCCATGAGACCGTGCGCCTGCCAATGGGCCGTGAGCAGAAGCAAGTTGTACCCCATCCAGTCAGTCCTTTGAGCTGCGGACTGCACGCCACCTCGCCACCTCACCTTTCTGTCTGCATCTGGGTGGACCCTGCCCAATCTGGGAAAGTGTGAGCGAGGGATGGTGGTTCAGCTCGCTCCTGTGTGTTTTGAGGCCTCGTACAAAGTGGAGCTGTGGACGGCTCCATGCACGAGACCCAGATATCTGTGCTTTTTAAGGCTGGCCTTTGAAATCTCTTTCGTCCGGAAGCTCAACCTTTATCATAGCTAACATGCACTTAAACTGAAAATATGGGCAGTAAATTAAATTTAGCCCCCTTTATCCTTTCCTTTCTCTGGGAAGCATGGCTTCCTTCAAAGAGAAACTTTTAAAACAGAAAAAAAAATTGAAAATCAGTGTAGGTAAGTGTAACTTTTTATTAACTCAGGTAAAAATAAAGCTTTATCAATTTTCTATCCAATAGCCTATAATTTCCTTACGTGAACAGAAACATCCTAAAGTAGCTATATGAGACATGGTGATTTCTGAAACACATGGCCTTCCCATTATAAAAAAATGTTATTTTTGCAAATGAGTTAGGACTCACAAGATATCAGGGGCATAAATCAAGCATTAATATGTGTTATAGACATAAACCAACTCTGCACGTGAGGAATACGGTCATTCTGTGCTGGGCCAAACATGTATTTATGCAAAATAAAATTGAGAAGAAAATTAAATGTTACTTTCCTCTTATATTATTTGGTCAGAGTGGGTTTTAACTGCATTATTTTGGTAGTTTCTGTGTCATATAGACTGGGGAGAAGTTGCTAATAGGCAAAAATTTAAGAAGTTGCTTTCTTGAATGTTTTATAGATTTGACCCTCCTCTTCTAAAAGATCATGACTCTTTTACCCTATCACAAAAACACATTTTCTCAGTAAATGTTTTGAGAAAGAGAAATTGAATGAATGAGGCAGAAATGTCCACACAGGAGCTAACTGTAACTCTCTCTGTGAATGCCAATTGGGAAATTTATACTTTCTACCCTAAAACATATCTCATATGCCACTCTCCCCAAAAATTATTGAAGAAATATCCTTTACATTTTAAAAGATGAGTTGGGAATAATTTCAGGGGGAAAATATGAACTAACATAGAAAATTACATAGTATAATATGAGCTCATGATCCCAAATAAGGGTCAGATCCTGGGGACCTCAAAGTCTGATCTAATCAGCAACCAGTTTTTGTCCTCCTGCCTGAATGAGTTGTGCGGTCTCTTTGATATTGACAGAAGTCACCAAGTAATATTCATATCAGTGAGGGAAATAAAATATGAAGTATGAGGGTCTGTCTTAAACATGAGGCTATATCTGAAAGAGCTGCCTCTGCTTGCTCTAAAATCCATCACACAAGCAGCAATTTGGGTAAACAGGCCTTTTAAAATCAGTTAATTGATCCTGTTCCTTCTGCCTCCACATAACCCAGTACATCATGAGCCATGTGACCCCAACTCAGCATAGGCCTGACATCTGTCGTTCCTGGCTGCAGTGAAGGAAAGGAGCCCAGCTCTGGGAGCTGGGGATAGAATGTGTCTCTTGCAGCAAGGAGGCTGCCTGTCCTCTTTGGGGCCAATGAGCTGAGAGCATCCAAAGCTAAGGATGACTTCCAGATTGTGGCAGTTACAGTGCAATGATCACCGTGGTTCACTTTCCTAGGCAGCGTTTCACCGTGAGAACCTTGAGTTAGAACCGTTCTTCTATGTAAGTGGTTTTCTGTATAACTGTGTAATCCTCCAGGATCTGAGGAGTCCACAGCACTAAATACTATAAGAAAAAACCCTGTTCTTAAGCATTGGGCAAGAGTTGGCTGTGGCTCAGCACTCTGTTCAGCCAGGGGTGAGGTCAGAGCTAGATTCCATCTACCAGGGAGCCAGCCCTGTAGGAAGCACTCAGGACACTGAAGGTCAGTGTTCTCTTAGGCCTCTCAATTCAATTTAACACTATCTCATCCTCTGGTAACCAATACTCACATTTATCATGACTGAGGGACATGCTCAACTGCATACCTAGCTTTAGAAGTATCATTTTCATGTGGAATTTGTCACTGCTGAATTCAAAATGATCAAGGAAAATGTTCCTACAAACTAAACTCCAAACTGGGCATGGTGGCGCACACCTATGATCCCAGCACTTGAGGGACTAAGGAGGGAGGATTGCTACACTTTGAAGTCAGCCTAGGCCACATTGCGAGTTCTAGACCAGCATAAACTACACAATGAGACCCTGTCTCAAAAATCAGAATAAAACAAAATAAGCTCAAATCGTGAATGAAGAGAAGATTATTTCAAGCAAAAAAGGTCAAAATCTAACGGATGCCCACACATATGTGGCAATATCTCTGTCAACTGTCAGACATTCTTCTCCACTGTCCTGAGGTCTTCTGAGAATTCAACGCTACTCTCCCAGGATGTGTTAGTGAGGACTTTTCTGAAGCTAAGGATGCTCAACTGCTGGTGTTTTATAAGCAGTGGGAAAGCAACCAGACATTGTTTATGCGTTGTCAAGCAGTTTGCCACTTCCAAATCCACTTAGGTTTGAAAACGAAATTTCATTTACACATCCCTAAATGGTTTACCCACCCAAAGACTGTTTTGACAAAACTCTTTGAGAGTCAGAACTTCTTGGATATATGTACATTTTAAAATTTAAATTTAAATTTTTATTGGTACATGTTTACAGTGCATAATGATCACATTCATTATGAGGCATTGTTACAAGGACATATCTTAATTCTTTTGGATGTCCCATTCCCCATATGTTGTTGTTGTTGTTATTATTATTATTATTAATATTATTTGACTTTTTTGTAGAGCACAGGGTCCAACTTCACATTTTGACTTCTGAACACCAGTTAAAATTTGGAACTTCCAGTGATGAGGATAAAAGCCTGATGGGGAAAGGCAGCCCAGTTCCAGTGTGGCTTGGGCCTTAGCAACTGGAGGGATTTGGCCACACTCCCTGATCTGCTGTTTCTCAATTTGGTGACATTCTAGAAATATCTGGAAGCTCAAACCTGATACCCAGATCCCTTCCTCCCCCAGGCTTGGGTTAAACAGACTGACATGGGATCTCAGGTTTCATATTTTTAAAAAGCTTCCTTGGGGGATTTTAACAGGCATCTAGAGTTGATAGAATTTGGGTGTTTAATATATTCATTTGTAAGAAACTAAATAAAAGCGCTCAAGTCTTCTGTGTCTTAGGGATATTGTGAGACTCACTGGAAATAAAGCAATTAACATTTAACATACTATACAATTAATCAGGATGAGAAAATATGACAGAAGCCTTCTGTATGCCTTGGTAGGCATTTATAATATTTCATTTTCAGTGTCTAAATGGATTTAAGAACATTTCAAAATATCTAAAGAGCAAAGATTTATTTACTTGTCAAATACATCCTGATTGCTTTACTATTTTTCACAGGATAAGTGATACAAATAATTTTTGTAATGTTCCTAATAAGAAAAACTTCCTTTTATTTACTTACACATGAAACAATTGGTGCATTACCTTTCTTATTAAATTGGCATACTTACTACCATGTGCATATTTTTATAGGAATATCTCGAGTTTGTGAAACAATTTGACAGTCTTAAGACTTTTATGTTATTTTGTTTGTTTTTATTAATTGTTAGGCAAGAAGAGCTTACACATCCTGTGTGTTTCTGACTACATGGTTATTTGAGGTTATGTCCTGAGGAAGATGCCCTGCGTGCAGAGCCTGAGGTAGAGATTCAGATCTGTGCAATTTATTGAGGGTTTTTCAGGAGGAAGGAAAGTAAGCCGGTCAGCTTGGGAAGCTCATCAGGGACAGATCCTTAGAAGAGCTGAGCTTTGGCCCGGACCCCAAGGGGTGAAAGCAACCCCGCAGAGCTTGTCTCAATGTGGGGGAAGGGGGCTGGGCTTCTACACCCCTGTGACAGTCAGATTTGGGTTGAGGTCAATTCCCAGCCAGCCAGCTCTAAGCCAAGGCATCCGGACGGACTTGCCACAGCTGGAGAAGGGGCCTGCCTGGCACAAGGGACCTGGGAGAGGCACCAGCAGCTTCTAATTCAGGAGCTCTGGCTTCCTGCCCAAAGGATCATCCACACCGTTTGCCCTTCCCTGTTAGGCGTTTCCTTTCTTCGGATGAGATACGCCTTAGGTTCTCATCTTAGCTATCAAGGGAGGTGACACAGACACAAATAGTCGGCACCTCCTGGAGCTCGACAGTCACACTGTGTTGCCTCGATGGACCATTGTCACTGTACAGTATCTCCGCATGCACTTCTAGGACACTTTGATGTGAAAAATTTGGTAATGTGAGAGCACATCATAGCTAAGTAGGTATTCAAAGAAACAGATTTCAAAGAAGGTAATATTATAAACTCTTGGGGAACATGGACAAAATGTTCATGTTGTTGTCTACCCCTTACACAAAATAAAGGTTATTCAGGAAATCTATGCTAAACTTGTGAATAAAATGGCACCGGCAGATGCACTGATGACAAGGAGATGCTGTAAACAGGACAAGATCCAGCCACAATTTTTTCCTAGAATCAAGCCTGTTAAGATGGAAAAATTAAGGAACCAAAGGCAGGGATTCAATTAACAAAATGAAACAAATCCGTTTTAAAAAGATACTGGTACTACACAAGGACAATATTTATCTTTCATGGTAACCTTATTTTCTTTCATTGAAAGAAGTTTGAAGTTATTCCCACAAATGACCGATCGTGGCAATATTCGGTGCAGTTCTTCTCTGTTAACCAGTTAGGGCTCTGTCGATCTGACAATGATCGTGAAAAGCATTCCTTTGTCTCTCTGCAATTACCTCAGGCCAAAGGTCCATCAGTCTTCCAACACATTCTCTTGGCACAGAACATGATTTCCTTAAACGGTGCTGGAACTTCCTTCTGGGGTCACAGGAAAACATGGCAGGTGTGTCACAGCGTCCACCCGCTCCTGTCTACTGCAGACAGACACTGTTATACACTCTCGACAGCTTCTGCCTCATCAACAGCTTCCAGGAAGCGCACCTTTTACTCATGGCATTCTCAGATTAAGAATGATGGCCTGCATCTGGGAATAATATTATTTTGATTTTTTTTTAATCCTCGATCCATAATTCCCTAAAGATCGCAAATCTGCGATGCTAAACCTAGCACTTATTTCACTTTCTCACCTCCACCATGCCCCAGCTGTCTGAAATCCACAGTCTTCTGTGATGGCCCACTCCACCATTTGAGATTTGCACTATTTCTATTGGAAAACATTAGCGCATGGACAAGTGTTTCCTGAGAGTTTCGTAAGATACCAAGGAGTAAATACATCTTGAATTCAGAAATCAACATAAATATGTTGCCCTCCCCCTAGGAAGGAAGCACTGCGGTGAGAGAAAGAGGTCCTGGGAATTTCTCCTTGATGGGTGGCAGATGTATGGGTCTCTTTTTATCTCTGCATAGTTGCCTTGGGCGTCTCCGGAGGAAGCCAGAGCTGCTCAGAAAGGTGAGGTTCTCAGCTAAGGAAACGATAAAGTCATTGATGTTAACACATAGTTTTCCTCAGTACCCTGCTCCCACCAGTTGGTTCTCTACCTTTTTCCTTTGCCAACCCACATGAGAGATGCATCTGACCTAATGGACGCTGCCCCATAGGAGGAGTGTCTAGGGTGGGGTGAAGTCCTGGCAAGGTGGCTGTAGCTCCAGCTATACTGAGTTATAGTTTAACTCTATTCCTTTCTTTCCTGCAAAAGAAGCATATGACAATGAGACAGAAGGCCGTGGGCACCTTACCTAGAGAGATAATATCTAATCCACTGTATCACTACTCATATTCACTTGAAATCTTGTTCCTTTAACTATTTGTGACCAGATCTTAATAAGTCTACTTCAGTGGATTAAGAAATGACTACCAAATTAGTAAAGCTCACTCCTGGGTGTGTCTGGGAAGGTTATGGAGGTGTGGCCTTGAGTACTATAACTGGTCTTTCACTTTTTCCTTGCTAGTGCTGTTCCTTGGCTCTGCTTCTGGGCAACCATGATCTAAGCAGCTTTGCTCCACCATGCCTTTCCGCCATGATGTTTCTGCCTTGGAGCCAGTCGACAATGGACAGAATCCTTTAAACTGCAGGTGTTGGGTGTTGGGTCTCCACCATAGCAAAGCTGACTGATTGTAATACCACTGACCTCCAATAATTTCTCCCATGCATCACAGCTTTGCACATACTCAGACCAAGGCAACAGGCTGCTCAGAAGAAGTACTCAGTCCCCTGATGTGACTCCTTGACGTAAGAAGTAGTGGGGTATCCGAGGGGCCGTCACTAGAGAGAGGTGAAGAGCTGGTCCTATCCATGCAGCTATGAGTAAATCTTTCCAAGCACCACTTCATCATGAGACAGGATTAAAAGATTTCTAAAATCTGTAAACATAAAAATCTGATAGTCTGACATCAGCAAGGTTGAATTAATTATACCTCAGTGATTAGCTAACATATCCCTCTTCCACACAAACCCCTACAAACCTAGGAAGGTAAGGTCAGTGAAAATGCACACCATGCACTCTGGCTCTGTGCCTGGTGATCAATGAAGGGCTTTGCATGGATTATCTAAAATCCTTTCAATAATTGGGAAGAGTAAAGGCTAATCTCATTTTACAGATGAGGGAACAGATTTCAAAGGTTTGAGGGTCTCACATCAAGTCAGATATACAACCCCCCGTCAATGCCATGTATTTCCAAGTTCATCACAGTTTGGCAGATCAAATAGAATTAGCAGTCAGGATCTTACTCTTTTGAAGTTTAAAAATTCTGAGTAAAGATACAAGATCCCAATAATGAATGTAACTGTACTGTATACCTAGAATGTACCAATAAACTCAATAAAAAGGAAAAAAAATTAAATTTAAAAAATTCTGAGTATCCCGAATGTTCAAAACAGGCTACAGGAAATACATGAAAATATAGCCATATGATGCAGTGCTACCAATTAAAAATGATGTGAACTTCTCAAGTATAGTGTTGAGTGAAAGAAAATACAAAAAATGATATCTATAAAGATACTTACTGATATATAAATCCATTCACATCAATTAAATTTGGGAGGTAGGATTAGGGTGAATTCTATTTTTCTTCTTTTTCCCTTTGAGGATTTATAAATCTTCTATAATAAATACTGTGATCTGTTGAATGTGTATGTTCATCTTTAAAATAAGAATAATGATGGAACCTACCTCAAAGAGTTATTATGAAGGTTCCATGACAAGATCTTGTACAATGCTCACCCCAAGACCTGGCCTGTCATAGAGGTCCTGACCATGATTTGTGTAGAGTACAGTCCAGAGACAAGTCTTAGAACAGGAGAGGGAGTTATGTATAGGAAATTAGCCAGAATCTAGGGACTCCCTCTGCAGGAACTGTATTCATGAATCTATGAATCTAAAGACCTGATGGTCCAAAACATTTTAGAAAAGAAAATTTGCTTTTTTATTAGGTAAATTTCAAAACCAGCTAAAGTGATCTTCAGGAAAATAGGGGATATTGTCAGAATCCCAGTGAAAATGTAAATCAGCAATCCACTAGGTTTTCCGCACAATCATCCTGAAGCAGAGTTCTGTGCTACATTCTTAGCATAGGTTTTCAATTTTCCCAGTCTGTTCAGGGTGAGTACCTGACAAATAGTTGAATGCTTGCCCTCTGGATGGTGGATACAGACAGCTGAGCAATGAGCCTGGGAATTCTGAAATCCAAATCAGATGACATTCTTATAACTTAATTATCATGAGTTCTATAACATTCTTTTATCTGTCAACATTACCATATTAAAATTTTATGATGCCTGAAATGTTTATTCCTGCAGTCAACATCACTCCAGGTTGCAATTTTTCTCCCTCCCAAATATATTGCGATTTCACTAGATGGTTGTTTTTATTTTATCATCTGTCATGATAAAAGCTGGAACAACCTCAAGTTGGAATGTTTACTGTCAGTGCGTCAACGTTTTTTATGGTGACACCACCGTATTCTATTGTGTGCAATTTGGAGCCACAACAGGCTCGGAGCTGTGTGTGCCAAGGTATGAAAAGAGGAAGGAGAAACAAGTGGGAGGCTGTTTCTGTCACTTGCCTGAGTTTTCCTAGTCTCATAGGAAAAGACTTTGCCATCAATATCACACGCATCATCCTGGTTTTATAAGCAAATTATACACCTTTGGCTGTGCTGCATTTGTTTTATACTGGTAGTGTCCTTTGGGGAGAGATTCCAGTCTTTCTTCCTGATGTGCCTTGCACATCTGTACTGTGTCTCATTTCTATTTCTAAAGAGAGGAGATGGGTTAATAGCTGTATAGATAGAAAATTGTTTTCAGAAGGAGTTGGGAACAGAGCTGTAAAACTGTAATGTCTTCCAGACCAACTTTTTGTCATAGAGGCAATCATATAACAAACACTCGGGATTCGTCAGACCCAATGATTTTCTCCCACTTCTCCTGTTCCCCCGTGTAGGTTCACTTCTTTTAATAACATCCTTTAATAACTTGCCTTTCTGGGAAATACTCTCATCTGAGTATTTTAAAATGTGAGCTTTCTCTGTCAATCATTTGGACTTAGATTTTCTTGTCATCTGCCTTTCATTAGTGCCTGTGATAACTGTAGATTCTCGTCTCCTTTTCTTTTCACATTATTGTCTTCCAATGCACTTATCTAAAGCATCATTGTTTAAACCTGATGTCTACGTCAACTTTCTAATGCGGAATTCAGACTTTAGGCCTCCTCAGTTGTATTATTTTCCTTCTACCTGTCTTGAGAACCTCATCATTTGATCCTGTTAAGAAATTCCTGTGCTTTGTTTCTGATTTTTCTTGTCAAGTAGAGTTCCCTTGTTGTATGAATTGCAACTCTTCACTGACTTGGCAAACCACCTACCTGTCATTCACACCCAAGTTGCATAATTCATGCTTGTAAACTTGCTCCTATTTCACTAAATTAGAATCCGTCAGGTACACTAGGAGGAACAGGGTCTCTGATCCATACATTTTCACTGAATCCCACAAATACTTCTCATCTTGTGATGTTCTCTACTAGTGGTGAAGTTATCCTTAAGCAAGTCTTTTCCTTTTTAAATTTTTTTCTTTTTAAAGCTTTACCCTCTTGCCTCGTACTTGGGGGCAGACCTTCCTTAGGAACCTTCTGCTGTGTTTGGGGGTCACAGTAACTCACTGGGGAAGCTGGGTCTACCCCAGAACTGTGTTATTGCTAAGAACCACAGAGCGCACCACTTCTGGAGACTACCAGACAAGCACACCCAGTTTTTCCTCCCTGAAGACAAAGAGGGGAGGGATCCCAAGGAAGAGCTTCACACCTTAAATCTGCTCTCAAGTCCCTAGACTCACCACATCTTTCTCCCTGCGTTTCACTCCTGAAATAGCTTTTGCTTTCTTCTCTCAAATAGTATTTTTAGCTTCTATAAGCCTCCCTTTTATTTTCTCTTTCCTTGGCAATGTTGCATATGTCTTGGGGGGCTCTTCTTAAACAGTCTACCTCTATTTGGTGGCAACTAAATAACTCTTTCATTGGAAATTTCAGCTGAAGGACTTCCTTGGATTTTCCCATAGACACACAGCATCAGCCAGGGCTCAGATGTGCCTGACTTGCTCAACTCTAAGTTACATTGTATGTGGTAAAAGTGGCTGTCAGAAGTAAAGTCATGCTGCCAGGAAATTTTAGAACCAAAATTCTGTGGGGATTCTGATCTGCAATCTGGGGATGAGGAAATGTAAGTACAGAGAGGCTGCTGCAGTCTTCTGAACCCTGATATTAAGCCATATTCGAAGTGCTTCAGTTTTATTTTTCCCTCTCTCCTAGGCCATTTTATCTATTTTTTTCTGGAAGGTTTTCCGACTTCTGAAAGAAAAAAGCTAAGTTTTATTCCTTTGATGTCTTTTTATAAGGTTACAAACATAAAACATTATCTGGTGCAGTAACACTATTTAGTATATTTTTATATTTTATGTCATAGGACCTAAACTACTGTTTCTTTTGCTTTTTATTTTCTTCAGGTAGCTTTTCTCAGACTTTCTCTAATTCACTTATCCCCCTTTCTCTCCCCATTCCTCATACCCTTCACCGGGCCACTTCCCGTCTTCTGTAGGAGGAGAAATGGGTAAATATTATTCATTTGGTCATATTTACCAAGGCTTGGTGCATAGTCAGGAACATGACAGAAGCTGTCATTCTGAAGTAGCCTTTCTGGGTGGATTTTTGAAGTTTGGTAATGATCTCAGGCTTACCAGGAGAGTGGAGGGTAGCAACGTCTCTCACTGCATAGCCGGGGGATCAGTACTTAGGGGCTTGTATCCACGCATTCAGAATGAATCTCCCGAATAGAGTACTAGCATTTCAACTTCTGACATGAGTGAAACTGAAATGTTTTGGTTGAAAACATACTTTTACTTTTAATTCGGAAGCCTCCTGTGTGCCTCCCCCTGCCTGAGTCCAGTCAACCGCTCCATGGCGAGTGGGATGAACAGAGGGCACCTGTTTGAGAGCCCTGGGATGTGGTGTATCCAGACTGCCGATGCCCTTGATCTAGAGGATGCAGGTCGCACTTTGTCAAGGATGCTGCTCCCCAGCCTTCCTTTGACACAGGAGATAAATGGAAATCTTAGAGAATGGCTGACAGAACAAGGGCAGCCCCACAAGGATGGTTCTTTGGGAGTAATGAAGCCCTCTTCTTTCCAAATGTCAGGGTTCCCAGATAGAGTGAATCAGAGTGGGTGCTTCTGAAAAGCTTTCCCTATACTGGCTCCCTGGAAAGAACCATCTATCATACTTTTTATTTATGTTTCTAGACATTAGTTATTAAGCAAATTCAAAAGGAGGAAAATGTGAATGAACTGCGGTGGATCCAAACATGACTAGTGGCAGAAATTCTAAAAAGTTCAAAATAGCAACAATGCAGTCAGAGCCCTCCTAGCTCTGGGACTCATGCAGTGACTCATTCTTTTCCTTCTGATCTTTGTGAGACCCTCCCGTGTTTACTCAGATATTAAAATGTTAATTTCAAAATAGAGCATCACATTGTTTTTGATATTGTTTTTTCTAAAAGAGAATCATTGTTTTTAATAGCCTTTCTCCCTTGTATAGTAACTTTGATGTTCTTAACTGACATTTTATCCTCTGGCTTTCGTGAATCACCCCAACTTCTTCTTTTGTTAGTAAAGGCATGTGATATTTTTATCTACTTGGCATTTAATCTATTAGATGTCATATATCTGCTCTGGCATATTTTGTTATTATTGTGTTTAGCAGCTTGGTTGTGCTTTGTTTTAATGGGATCAACCATGTCTCTGAGGTCAGAATGGAAGGTAGACTAAGACCTGCGTGTAGATATTGCTCCATATGGGCACTGACCATACGCATATCTATGTGATCCATAGGGAAGAGAGTAGGTCAGTGCAATATTAATAACCTGCATCACTTATAAACACTATCTGTGGCTTCTTTAATTGAAAATATGTTATAAACTTATTAATTGATTATTTCTGGAATTTTCCATGCAATATTTTCAGACTGCTGTTGACCACGGGTAAACTGAAATAGCTGTGAACACCACTAGATAAGAGATAATGGCAGTCTGAAAATATTACATGGAAAATTCCAGAAAGAGTCAATTAATAAGTTTTAAATGGAGTGCCTTTCTGAATAGTCCAATGAATTCTTATGCCATCCCACCCCATCCTTCCAGGGACATAAGTTGTCCCTTGGCATACCCACGCTGTCTATACTGCCTGCCCATCAGGCGTTCGGCAGCTGTGTTGGTTAGATCTATTGTCTTGATGCCTCAGTGCTTGTACTAGGATAACGCCAATTTTCCTTAAAAATGGAATTCTGGAAGTTCTGAGACATCCCCTGCAGATTGGGAGGGAGTACTGCACCCTATACATCAAGTAATGACCATGAAAGGACATATGCTTTTTGGATCCCTACTTATAGCGTAAACCATTGACCGAGACTTTCAGAGCCAACGAAACTTAGGCCTTTAGAGGCCAAAAGTATTATGTGATGTACATGCTTCCCGCTTCTCAGTCTGGGTCCTTGGGAGCGATGTTGGTATCAGCCATAGGAGCAGCAACCTTATGACAATAAAGACAGGGGATGTGGAGAACAAGAGATGGGCAATTCTTCTATCATTAAGTGGGAAGGTTCTTCGGCAACTGTGTATTAATAACTGAGGGCTAGCTAGTCTCTAGGAAACTGTGCCACTGAAGAAAATAGGAAAATTGCTAGCTTGTCATTTCGAAACATATCAATCACCAACAATTTCACATTCAGTTAAGATGTCACAAAAGCAATGCTTTGCACTATCACACGATGTTGTTTATTCCCTGTTGGCTTTGACTCTGTCCTTGCTTCTCATTCCTCACTCTGACCAAGCCAAATTCCCAGCATGGACTTGCTCCAGGGTAACCATGGCCTGGCTCTCCTGGTGGTGGCTCTATGTGGTCACTTCGCTTATCCTGGCTTCTCTACCAGTGCATTTCTCAGCCCAGTACTCCTGGACTCTGAATCTTGTACTGTTCCAAATGGCTTCTTTTCCAAAGAGGGCAGGGACTCTTTTAATTCCCTAGAAGAAAATAATTGTTCAGCTCTGCTCCTTCCTCTGTTTTCTTCCCTGGGTGGTCATCAGCTAAAACAGTCAGTATTACTCCTGACAGCATTTCTGTTCTGTCATGTTTTGGTCATCTGGCCCCTATTGTGTTTGTTAACTTTTTAGGCCCCGTGTATTTCATGAAATGTCACAGGAATTTCATAACCTTTTCTTCTCTTGACAAGCTCTAAATTACTGGTGCGTGACTTCAACCATCTAACAAATTAATATTAGAGAGCTAGTTATGCACACATAGCTGGGTCAATTCATAATGATGATTGTTGGCTTTGTGGGGCTCGAGAGACACATGTGTCAATGTTGGTGGCTTTAAGTGGCTAATGGTAATCTTGTTAAAAGTTAAGTTTGTGCGAATGGATTGGCCTGATGAATAAGACATGTTGTTCCCCCAATGCCTCAGGAATGACAAACTCGCGGGAGAAGAAGTTCTGATGGAGGACGTCATGACTGAGTGGACTCTGACCCTGTCCTAGTTGAAGTAGTCTTCTTGGATATTGGCTCTCCCGTTCATTCTGTCCCATTTCCTCGGTTTCTTCACTTGAAATTTCCCTTCTGAAAGCCTTTCCTGCTTCTATAACAGATGTGTACACAGTGAGGACTGGGTGAATAATCAAGAATGTATCAGTTCCTGGAGAAAGTTCATAGCATTGTCTCTTCGAATAACTTGTCAAAAAAAAAAA
>NW_022900949.1:36383244-36397595 GCF_012274545.1 Fukomys damarensis
TGGAGAAATTATATCATTGTACCTTCGAATAACTTGTCAAAAAAAAAAAAGATTTTTGATTAGATCTAATCTAATCTAATCTTTGCTTACTGTTTTCATGGACTCTGAGGTTCTTGCCTCTTCCTGCTCTTGGGTGTTTATATCTTCCAATTTGGACTCAAATGCTGCTCACCTTTCCTGGTCACACAAAGACAACCTTCTGGTCACAGTGCTCTAGTCCTTGATTTACTGTGTCTCATGAGTATAGAAAGCAAGCTGCTTTTCAGGTGACTCCCTACCAGAATTGTCTTTTTCCAAGAGTGTCTTTGTGAAATCCCGTCTCCGCTGCAGTGGTGATGTTCTTGCTTTAGTTTTCTCTGTGTTCCTTCATTATATTCGCCATGAGAGTTCCGTTCCTCCTGGGCCTACTTCACAAATCTTGAAGAGATGGTGTGAAAACTTGACTGCCTTTACAGAGCTCCTTTCCAACTAGGTCATCGCTGGAAAGGAGGGAGAATACTGAAAGGGTTTCTGATGAACCAAGAAACAAAGTACAGCGTGGCTGGTGTACATCACAGCCTGGTGATTTGGGGAAAAGTTGTGATGTTAATGCCTGTTTATAAATTCAGTTTGCAGAAGTCGGGAAGAGAACATTGACCAGACACAAAAAAGCCTTGTGCTGAGTGTTGGACTTAGATTCGCATTTCAGTGCAGTGCTCTCTCTCTGTAGAATTTTGGACATGACACTTAGCATCTTTGAATTTGTGTCTTCCAGACTTCATACTGTTTACAAGAGAATCAAGCAAGGCACTATATACAAGGACCTAGAATAATCCTTAGATCAAAGTAGGAAACTAAGTCATTTGTAAATCCTGGGAGCTAAATCTGCTATAATTAAACCCCATATGCCATAACTGCTATTATTCTACTGGGTTACTTGATTATATCAGTCTCTTTAATACTAATCATCTTAAAATAAAAGAAAATAAAAGCTCTTACCATTAACAAAACACCTGCCTTTACCTATTATGATACCTAAAATCTAATACTGTGCATGTTCAAGAAAGCATTTCTACCTACCATATATCTTTAGTTTTCTACAACAACACTTTTATCTTTTAGTATTGTCTCTGTTACATACTTTTAAATTTAGAATTGAAAGGAGATTTTCCTTGTGGGAAATATTATAAGATCCTATGGAAACCAATCAGAATCTTAGAGAGTTGGTTAACTTTGAATAGAGTGAGAGGCTACTCACAAAATTTCTTCAGCCAAGGGTGGTGCTGCACCTTTGTAATCCCAGCACTGTGAGAGGCTGGGGCAGGGGGATTGCAAGTTGGAGGCAAGCTTTGGAAACAGCAAGGTATTGAGATCCTGTCTCAAAATAAAAGTTAAGAAAAGGCTGGAGACGCAGCTTTGTGTGAAGGCCCTGGGTTCCAATCCCTAGCACAGCAAAATAAAGAAAAGGTCTTCACTGGAGCTGAAAGAGACCAGAGAGACCTGTTGGACGGCACTAGGTGCATTGCTCACTCGAATGGGGGTCAGACTGTCGATGCCTCAGTCCCCATGGCTCTCCTGGGTGGGAGGGGCGGGCATGCACTGAGCACAGGCCCAGGCACACACAGCTCTGAATGACCCTGGCTAAGGCTGAGTGTTGCTTCTTTATCATTCCTGTGTCTCATCTTCTCTCACTGCATCCTTCATCTGCCGCTTCTCCATGCTGAGGAATTGAATTCTTTCTAGGATAGAGTTGAAAACCGTCTCTGAGCCGCAGTGATGCTCCCTGAGTCTCTGTTTTATGAACACTCATAGTTTTTCAGACTTTTGAATTTAGTTTGGGTGCTGGTTTCATTGTGCTTGTTGGCTGGAGGCAAACATGTTCGTAGATTAAAGGAGCTGAGGAGAGGGCAGTACCAGAAATAAAAGATACCTTGACGTTTATCTGAAGAACCGTGTCCGACCACACAGGCATAAGTCCATCCCACGGAAGTGTCCTAGGACAGGGGCAGCATAGGATTGATATTTTCATGAGACATGTGCTCATCATTTCTCTTTGAGTATTCGGTTACCTGTGGCTGCCGTAAGGCTGCTGCCGCCTGGGTGGTTTGCTTCCATCGTCTTGTTTGCATGATGCTGAGGGTTGAGCTGTGCTCTCCTGTAACTCTGAGCCAGCCAGGTTTGGCTGTGGCTCCCCTCAGGTCTGCGGGGACCTTGCCCCAACCCTGGCCCACTGCTGCTCTTGTTTCCTGCTCGCTCTTCAGCTTCTCCTTTTCGTTCTAACCACTGGTGGCCTTTTCTTTTCAGCAAGGATTTATCTTCTCCCCTGTCGACTGTGACAAGTCTCTGCAGCCGTGGTCTCTGTCCTCTGAAGTTACTTGATAGCTCTTTTTCTTCTCTTTTGAAAACATGAGAAATAGATAAGACAATATTTCAAGCCTAATTCTGGTCCTGCCACTGTTTTCAGAAGAGCCTGTCCTAAATGAGTGAGTCACCTTAGCTTACATACTTGGGTGGCACGACTCGCACCAGGATGTAGGTATGTGATTCACCTCTATTTAGGAGACAAAGGGCCAGCTGTGACATGGAGAGCCAGCACAGGCATCTGTCCCAGAAGCCAGAGTGGGTGG
Source organism: Fukomys damarensis (assembly GCF_012274545.1). Taxonomy (NCBI): domain Eukaryota; kingdom Metazoa; phylum Chordata; class Mammalia; order Rodentia; family Bathyergidae; genus Fukomys; species Fukomys damarensis. The sequence continues at coordinate 36,385,851 of NW_022900949.1, forward strand.
CCAGCATGAGGTGGACCCTCGACGAGGCACAAGAAGGAGAAGAGAAGCAAGGACAGTCTGTATGAAAGAGAACTGCGTTATGCATTCCACTTCATCCTCAGCAACCTTCTCTACAACCTGTAGAAACTACTCTGGGTTATTTTTAGACTAGTGTGTAAAGCAGAGGTGAACAGTGGAGAAAAGGGAAGAAAGGAGAGTAGATGAATTTTTGAGATAGGATAGGAAATTCCTTCAGCCATTTCAATAATTATTTAAGTGAAAATGCTGTGCATAGGTCGTGTGTGTGTGTGTGTGTGTGTGTGTGTGTGTGTGTGTAACTACTTGGAAGGTTGCAGAGCACTTTGCTTTCTTGAATTACATAGAACTATCACCTGACTGAATTCATAAGCTTCCCAGAGAAACTTTTTCTTGATTTTTGTCTTTGAAATCTATTTCTTCAGTGTTTTACACAAATGTTTACATTGACTGTTTTGATCACCTTGGTCTTTCTATCACCAATACTATCATCATATCTTGGGAACTCATGAAGGTCAAGTTCTCAGAGAACACTTGAAAGTGAACGGGATGTATGTTTTCTATGGGTACAGGTGGTAGAGACTTTCTGGAAGATTCCTAGGATTGAGTGGCTGGAAGAATATGAGCCCCGATTTAAGTGTATTATGTGCCAGGTCCTGTATTTCTCAATTCACATGCAAAATCAATGTTAAGGACACCCAGCTGCAGAGGGTACACCTGTGCAATAGACAGGAGGCAGGGGCTGACACCCACAAGGAAATGAGGGAGGCAGAATACTGGCTAAAAAGGACTAAGCAAGGCAGAATCCAATACATATCTAGAAGAGGATACATAAATGTATGTATATGTGCATATATGTAGGTGAATGTGTGTGTAGTGTGTACACAGCCACTGGATGAAACACCCATGAGACTCTAATATGTGTAGGCTCCAGGTCTCATTCTGTTCATAGTAATATCCAGATTGTATTGGGCATTTTAACTGTGAGACTTGAGTGCTTCTGTTTTTGAATAATCCTTATCATCTCTAAAGGATCTCAAATGCCCAGTGTCCGTGAAGATATGATAGAATGTGCGAAGTCTTGTACTTAGAATACACAAACATGTTTTTGCCTTTGGCTCTGTGAGATGAAGGTAATAGGCATGAGAGCAAATGAAGTCTTCTTGAACATAAAAAGAATGAAAGTTGTTCACAAAAGACTAACATAAGAAAACAGAACATTACTTGATTGTAATTATGCAAATTGTGTAGAATCACTATAACAATTTTGTAAAGAGAGAAAAGGTTTAAATCTCTAACTTTGTGCTGAAAAAGCCAAGGTTAGAATGAGCTTGTAGCATAGCTTGTTTATTAGCATTATTCAAAACAATGATTGAGTTAATTAAAATTGACTTATAGTGGGACCATCTAGATAGACTCATGACAGTCATTTTAATGAGTTCCATTAAGGGTAGCAATAATGATTAAGCTATTTTGAAACTAGCTCAATAGTTGTTTTTTTTTTAAACTCAGGAATCTATTATGCATATTTCCCTCATGTCCCTGTTGGTAAAATCATAGTAGCAACATATTTAGACTGTACGCTCTAGAAATGGCTGTGACCCTACCAGGCCTGCAGTGAATTCTGTAATGAATTAATGCTGTGCATGCTCCTGGAAAAGAAGTTACAATCACCGTGTGCCACCTACTGCGCCCTGACACATCCAACTCACAAGGGGAAGTCTAAAGAAGAGAGGAGGCTCCGGAGGCAGAGATCTATAGCTTCTCCCAATTCTTGGGAACTTTTCTGAAGTAAAAGAGCTTACAAATCCCTTCCAATGTAAGCCATTTTAGTTTTAGCATCCTCTTGATAAATCAAAGGTATTTTTGTCCTTACACAAAAGCCCAGTGAATTCTGTAGTAATCTGTATTTAACTAGGCAGCACTCCTACACACACAGGGCACTGTTAGTACATTCCTGTTAGTGCCAAGGATATTACGGTTCTGACACGAAGTTACTGGATTGTCCTTCCTTTTCTGTCTCCCCAGGACAGCCTCATGGGTATTGGAAGACAAAAGGGGCACAAGCAAGGATCCCCATGAACAGCTCCTACTGGGGAGATAGTTGGGAGATGGAGGAGTGGGTTTCCTGGGCTTAGAGACCAAAATAGTTGGATCCTCTTTCCACAACAGTGCTTTCTTATAAACCATCCCAACCTAATGGGACACTTAGCAAATAGGAAGAAAAGGACCAAAGGTGTAGGGACAGTGAGAAGGATAGGGAAAGGGGAACAAGGGAAAAGGAAAAAAATATGAGAAAATGTAAAAATGGAACAAGGGGAAAAAAATGACAACAAAGACCTGGCATGTAAAGGTACAAGATCCCAGTAATGAATGTAACTGTAATGTCTACCTAGAATGTACCAATAAATTCAATTTAAAAAAAAAACCCTCCCAACCCTCTACTTTATATATCCTCATAATTGGAACACAATACATTTGAATAAAGAATGAAGCTGGATATATATTATTCCCCCAAATACTAAACATTGTGATTTTATATAATGAATAATGCAAAGGCTGTTTGTATAGTAAATAAATCTCAACTTTATTGAGCTTGGGAATGACCAATGGTGTTAGCAAACATCACTCAATATAGGTCTACATATCCAACATTTTTCATCCTAGCCTTCTAAATAAATAATTCATTTTCCACTTTAAAGCCTCATGACTGCTTAAAAAACTGCACAAAGTTCTGACAAATAGCCATAAGATGACTTATTAAAACTCATTAACAGTATAATAAGAAATTCCTACATAATTTGTCAAGGTGTCCTAGGTTGCCACAAAGTTGCATGTTAGTGTCCACTGGCATGCCACGGGTTCCACCCTGGAAAGACCTGTCTCCAAGGGGACCACTGTAACTAGTAAATAAAAGAGGCCATCATAGGGCCACCATGCCGACCTCAATAAAAGGCACTGTAAGATATTCACTATTAAAGTATTCATCTATACAGGTGGCACATAAATATATATTTTGGAAATGCAGATGATAATTACAAAGTCATTGTAACCTGGGCCAATGGATAACATATTCACATTAAGAGTTTTGAATTTTGGGCATATCAGGCTTATTTTGTAAGTAAAATAATCTCTGTATATGACAATTTATTAAATGAAACCATATGAATGCAAGGCTGTATTTAGACAAACACGTTAGTTTTGCAGTTGACATTTCATTTATAAAATTAAAGAACAATTTTACTAAAATCATTTTAAAAACATGTTAATGTTAACATAAGTCTATAGTCTCAAAAGTTCTAAATTATCAATCTGGCTTTCTCTGTTTTCTTTGTAAAAATTATAATTTTATGTATAATAATTTTGTATAAAAATTATTATTTAACTAAACATTGTTTCTAAGTAGTTTTTAAGTAATCCAGTAGACACATAATGAGAATTTAAGAAGTCATTTTTATACATGGTAAAGAGCTTATTTTTAAATATTTAGTTCATAAAATAAATTTTTAAAATATATACTAAAACTGACATTTTTACACTGGTTCTTCCCAAAAGGAAAAAAAAGGAGGAGGAAAAAATGTAACTTCTGAACAACTTTCAAGCGTACAAATTATATTTCTCTAAACTTGTCATTTTTTAGCTTAAATCACATGGAAAACTTTAAATGTCTGGTTTGAGAATTTAGTCAACAAAATCTAGAGATTAAAATAGAAAGTTTTGTTGTGTTAGGCTTTCCTGTGTAGTGTTCAATACAAGAACTATTTTAGTGTGTTGAATTGGTGACCAAAACTTTGATTCTGTCTTTAAATTTTTTTCATTATTTTAAATGGTGAGCATTGCTTCTGTTATTTTTTAGTTCAGAGATTCAGTTAGGTGCCTGCTATGAGAGCCCACACTAGAATTTTTCATATTAAATGTGCCAATTGCCTTCTAGTCTACACAGCAATGTGTTGAAGATTTAACGAACAAATGAACAAAACTATAAAATGAGTCACATTATCTTCACGTACTGGTTAAAGACTAGGCTTGCGTCTGTCTAAACCCATGGCATGGCATGATCTTATGGAACTCCAGTCTTTCTTCTCTGTGAAGATGATACCACTAGTTCTCAGGAGACAGGAATACAAGTCCATATTGTTGTGTGTCAGCTCTGCACTATTTGAGAGGGAAACGGGACCACTCTTAATTCAACCATTCTCAGGGATTGAGTGCCATGGTTGTAAAGGTACAGATGACATCTCAGTGAGCTTCATCCTGCAAGGGGCATTATGTGATGCAAACAATAGACTGATACTTTTTGCTCACATTATAATTAAGGCCCGTCCCTGAACATAGCAACCAGCTACTTCTGGAATTTGCTCATTTCTCTCAACATTCTTTTTTTTTTACTAAAATTATCATTATTAGGCTAAACTTCTTTCCCTCTGTGTTACCAGTTCCTTCTTGGCATACTTGAGTATCTATAGCAGTTTAAAGGAACTTAAGCAGAGATACGTGTAAAAATTATATAAATCGCGATTAAATATGGTTAAAGTCTAGGCTTTAAAACTTTCAGCTCTATGTCTGCAGCTAGTAGGATCAATGGAAATCCCCGTCTCTTGTGCTACCCTCTCCAGGGTACTGAGCAGTTGAAGTCTTTTCCATGGGACTCACTGATACTTTCCTGCCACAAACCTCATCCTCACACCTGTGGCTTTATCCCACCGCAGTGTAGACTGGAGAGACAGGGCTGGACTTAATCTTGCCATTGCTGCTGACTGTTCCACCTGTGGAACTCCATGATAACCTAGGGTCTAGCCCTCTCAGGACTGACATTGAAATTATTTTATTGGGCTCTCAACAGGTTGTCTTATTCTCTCTTTCTTTCTTTCTTTCGTCCCTTTTTTCTTGAACTTAGAATCATTTTTTCTCAAGTGCAAGTCAGAAGATGCTTGAATGAAATCATCTACTGTTCCATCTTTCTTCTCAAGAATGCTCCAGGCTGAAGGTTGGTGCCTAAGTCCCATCTCGAGGGTCTATTTCCCATTATGTCACTCAAAAGTCTCTTTTTCTGATCTCTCCTTGAATAGAGCACACAGGGCAGTAAGTCTCCCTTCGGAGATGGGTATGTAGTTCAGATGACTCTGTGGCTAGGAGCTCCACCATTGGTCCTCCACAGTGTTTATTTTAATCTTACCCTCCAGCCTGACCTCTCTGCCCTTGCAAAGTAAACCCTCCAATTGCTTGCTTACTGTCACTTACAAATGTGAACTTCAGTAAAAAACAAAGAAATAACTTTGTAGTCCCATTTTCTTTTTTTTTTTGTCTACTTAATAGCCCACAACTCAAAATACCCTTTTTTATTGTATTTTGGAATATCATTTTAATTTATGTTGCAAAGTTATCAGAAATTACATATTTTTTGTTGATTTCTGAGAAAGTTTGGTAATGTTTTCAAATATAAAGTGACTAGTGATCCCCCATTTTATTCTGTGTGTAATAATTCTCTGCTTGTCTTTTCTATGTCTTGAAAAGCAAACATATGATTTTAATTTTTCTTCAGTTTTAAGATCTTGAATAGAATACTCATTTTGGGGGTGCTAATTTTCAAGTTTGTAAATTGTCTAGGAAACTTACTGCTCCATTTTCTGCTATTTATGCTTGCTTTTTGACCTGTTCATTGTTCACTAGCGTCTTCAAGAATGGTAAGCCCAGAGAGAAGGAACGAGAACAGTTAATGTTGTTATTGGTGGGAAACTTGAATAAAAGATTTGGTCAGAGAGGACATTAAAATTAATACCTTAAATGGGATTTAAAATTGCTCTGTAGGGGCATGAAAATTTGCACCTTTGCTGTTATGGTTTGGGTCTAGATGTTCCCCCAAAGCTTCATGTGGTCATAGGCTTGGCCTAGAGTGTGAAGCTGGAACTGTTTCACGATGCAATGCTAGACTCTAGGATTTAGGGTGTGAGTGCTGCCCACCTGAAGTGGCAGGGAGACACTGTTAAGGTTCCCTTGTAACTTTTGCTGCCTTGTGCACTCCATGTTGTTTCCCCTATGCAATGCTTGTTTGCCATGCCACACTTGGAGCCAGCTGATTACGGGCTGAAACCTGTACAAACTGTAAGCCAAGTAGACCCTTTCCCCATTAGCTTTTGGTGCCGGGTATTTTGTCATAGCAATGAGAGAGAAAAGCAACTAACGCACTCATGAAAGTAATAACAATTATTGTCCAAACTTGGCTGGTATAAGGCACACAGGAGAAGGACAGGTGCTGTCCTATGCCTAGGGAGACGTGGTTGCAGATACATTAGTGAAGAGAATTTACATTTTGTGCTCCAATGGCCTGAACTCAAGTCTTATCTTCATCTTCTATTAGCTTATGGCAAATACAATGTTTCACTTTGTTCTCTCTTTTGTAAAATGTCAACAATGACAGATTTTTCAGAGTGGCTGCAATTCAAAGATGTATAGGAAAACACTTTGAAAACCAAGATGTTCTTATCATTTTATTATTATATTACTAATGATCTTGAATGAATTGTACCTATTAATTTGCACATTCTTATTTAGTTTTCAATGAAAAATAGTTTACTAAGTTGATGGATCTATCTGAACTTTGTAGCAGTAAAAGTTTTATCTCCTTGATACTGTAATTGGGTTGGGTTTGGTGACTTTAATAAATGATCTTGGCACCAAACGCCTTGTTAACAACCCAAACCAGGAAAATAACATTTGACCAAGCATGGGAACAGTTATGCCTAGTATCCGGGTCCAGTAGCAGTATTATCAGCTTAGGTTTGTGTCATGACTGTGTGTTACCTATCATTTAGATTAGAATCCATTGTAAGGTAAGGGTTCTTCTCACTCATTTTCAAATTATCTGAAAATAGACAAAATAGGCAACAAAAAGGGGGGAAATGGAATTGGAGGAGACAAAGGTATATCTACTATTTAAAACATTTGGGATATCATAAAACTGGATGAAATGAGGATGAGGAGAATTGGGATGTACTCAATCCTGCCATAGACACGTGAATTATAAATATGAAGAATGGTTGATAGTTTCATTTCTATCTGTGTAATTCAAGGCAGTAGAAAACTTTTCAAAAGTAATACACATAGACCCTAAGTAAATGTGAGAGAAAAGAATGACACTTTCTGTGGAAGAATATAATCTTGTATAAAATTTAAATTTAGCGAGAAGATTCCAATCTGAGACTAATCTCAAAATCTAAAACCTGGTACACATACTGGGAACAAGTCCAATGTGTGTTTGATCAGGTATGCTGTAAAGTTTGATTATAAGGACCTCGTTTCATGTTGGTTTTATATTCAGTGCTAAGTCCACGAAGTTGTGTGTGTAGGGAAATGCTCCACTTTATAGGTGTGAACATATAATATGTGCATGGTGTGTGTGTGTATGCATGCACATGTGCATGTCTTTGCTCTCATAATGAAAAAGGACAAAAGATTAGATAAACCATGGATAATGGGAAAATAAAGTCTATCTTAGAAAACATATGAATTAACAAAGAAACTCGAGTAGTGAGATATTTAGAAATGGCACACAAGCATGAAGCAGGACCTTTCTGTGGGCTTGGCTGGGGAAGGTAGGCTTATCTCAGAAGAGTCAGTTCTTAAACACAGTCCAGTGAACTCATGATCTATGTTTAATTAGCATCAAAGGAAACCATTTTAATGGAACACTGAGGATTGAACTTGGGGCCTAGGCCAAAAAGACCTTGCTTTGGTTTATAACGTGATTTAAACAATTAGACACATACACAGAGGTTCAAAAACCATTAGATACATTCAAGATGTTAACAAGAGTTACTTCCAAATGGTGAGGTCATGGGCAATTTTTAATGTCTTCATTTATACCTCTCTGTATCTTTGAGGTTGTTTTAGTTGCACTCATTTTATAGAGAGACCCAACAAATTCTGTCTTGAAGTAAATTTCATCATAATTGTGTAACATCTCCCTCTGGGGAACTGCGGAATAACAGAGTTGGCTTGGTCCACCACCAAAAATATGGTGGACCTCAATCCAGTGAGGGAGTGTGGAGAACCTGTGCTCCTTTCAGGACCTGAAGGGGCCATGAGCACTTGATTTGTGAAGTCACTGACTGCTAGTGAATGTGGGATGAATTACAGAGCAGAAAAGGAGCATGGCTACAGTAGTAGGCTCTTCATGCTCCCTTTTGCTCTTTTTCCTCTTCATCATCTTTCTCACAGGGATTTAGCTGGATTGACTTTGCCCAACCATGTCGATAGTAGTACATCCCCTTTTCCTGAGCCATGTGACTCACATTCTGAAGGGAGGGTGGGTATAGAACTTCGGTTTCTTTCTACTTAGCAGCTAAAACAAAGCTGGACTTTGTCAAAAAGGAACTTCCAAAAGGAAATAAAGAGAAACAACAAAACCAGACATTTAGAAACAGGCATGCGTTAAAGCATAGCCTTCTCTCGTAATCTTGAAACCAGATCTTGGCATAGCGCAGTCCTCACACAGATTCTGCATTGTTGGTGAGAGCCTGTAGGAAATGTTAGGATTCTGGCAGTTCTTGACTAGTCAGTTTTGTTACTGTGTTTTGTGCCCTCTTAGGAATTTATGTTTTGCTAAAAGAAAACACAATTAAAGAGCCCCCGTATCTGATATTAATGAACAATTGGAAGACACAACAATGAATAATGCTTCTACAGGTTACCCAAAATCTAGCAGGAAATTTTTGCAGTTTTTGAATTAGCAAAGTACATTGAAACACATTTTGATTCCATACTTGTTCAGTATGAACATTTAACTCATCTACTTGAGATACTGGACAGAAGGTTGTACAAGTGCACACTGGTTTTCCTGGACCCAGATTCTAAAGTGTCCATGGGAGGGGCTTGTTTCTGTGTGGTTTTCCTGTCCTTTACTCTGGCAATGTCGACAGTCAGGGAGCTTGTTAAAGTGTGGTGAGGGCATAGTTACCTCTCTGTCCTCCTCCAGGTTCACTTCTAGGTGCGGGTCTCTCTTGTCCTGAAGGTATGCTATGTCCCCCCTATAAATGCCAGGGCTCCTCCACCCCTGCCTGGCTTTTATGGCTTTTTCATCTGTACGAGACCCTTCTCCTGGAGGTGTTTAGAACTCGGGAATTCTCTAGAGTGGATCGTTCATCTTTGGGTGGTTTCTGAGTTACACAGAGTTCATCAGAAGCATGCCTTTGGTTTGGAATTGATGTCAACTGGTAACAACAGCCCACTGGGTGGGTTCTCAACACGGAAGTGATGGCCACCCCTTTCTGGAAGTCTGTATCATTGCCATGAACATCTTGCTCTAGTGAGAACCAGACTTCAAGCCTCTCTCCTTTACAGTTGTTATAATGCTCTAATGGGGTTACTTTTCAGCCTCTGCAAATTAGCAAGGAATAATTTAGTAGAAGCCCAGAGAATAACCAAGCACTCTCCAGTTCATGTTATACTGTCTTGGCACGGATGCTTTGTTAAGTCCTCAAATGGCATCTAGGAAGGGAAAACTTAACAATGGACACCTCTTATGGCCCTTCTCTTTCTGCAGAGCACTGGGAGAGGAAGAGAGGCTTTGCATTGGTAGGTATGCTTCCTCCTCCTCCTCCTCTTCCCCATCTACCTGATCTTCAAGTGACATCCTCCTCCTTACTTCCGCTTCATACAATCAGTAAAGTGACATCCATTGGAAAGGGTGAAGACAGAGATAGAAACTGTGAAGAAGAAAGGCCTCAAGACAGAAAAGGGTGTGTTTTAGGGCTGTTTCTTTATCTCATAAGTGGGGATTAGCCAGTCACCACCTAGGCTCAATTGTGTATCACCTTGAGTCTAAACTGCAGGGTTACTGTTGTTTAGATCCTAAAATGGGTTACTGACATACCAGTTTCCTTGCCTTTAAAATCTTATCGTATTGAAACATACGTATTGACACCTGTCTTCCTGCCCTCTCAAGTCCGTCAAACGTGTACAGATTTCATTTCAGCTGATTTCATTCTTTTCCAGCATTCATCTGAAGGGGCTGTGGCTCTCACCTGCCTGTATACTCTTACAACACAGAAGGCCACGGAGCTGACAAAGGGCATTTATTTCCACCAATTAGAAAACAGATGACATTGCTCCTGGCTAGGTATTCCATACATATTTTTAAAAAGGAAATGCCAAAAGAGGGTACCCCCCAGCCGCCCCCACACACATAATTTAATTTGATTTGTTAAAGGGCTGAGAATTCTCCTGCCAGAAAATCAATTTTCTAGTAGGACCTCAGCAGCCTGGGATGAGGTATATTGGTTTTTTCAAGAAAGCACGGAAAGAGGAGAGGAAAAACATTATTGGTGGCTGCTCAGATTTTTATTTTTTGTGTTTCTAAATCTGAGCATACACTGTCCTTTCCTATCACTGGACTTTCCTGCTGAGGCCGCTGTTGTTTTGTGCCTTAAAGAGTCCTGAGGATGATGTCTAAGGAAGTAGCCTAAACAGAGATCTTTATAAAGCTCCAGAGATCATTTGCTGGGCACACCAGAGGTGGAACTAAGATCTCAGTCTGAAACAGATTTTTTGTCGATGGTGGGAAGAGGAGTTTGCTTCAGGAGACTGTTTATTACGGTGTCGAGGTCAACGTTGTGTCTTATTCCGAGAGCTCCCCAACCACGAAAAGGCAGTAATCATGCTTAAGGTTTCTCTAAGGACTTAAGTGGAAGGTACCTATCAGAGTAGACATCTCAGGACTAAGCGTCTAGACCGGAGAAAGATTTTACAGAGAAAGAGTTGGTGGGAGCTAGGAAAACCAGGGCGTGGGTTTGGCCAAGAAACGGAGCTCCCTCGGGGAAGGAGACTCGCATTCCCTGTGCCCGTGGCACCCACAGCCCCGGATCTGCGATCAGGACGCACCCGCGTCTCCCTGGACGGAAATGAGCTGTGCCAGCTGCTGGGAGCCCCAGAACCCGGCAGGTCCGCAGAGCCCTGGCGGCTGCCAGTTGCCAGTGAAACCCGAAACCGCCGCACGCGGAGGCCGGCCCGCCTCGGGGTTGCTCCAGCCCTGCCCTGTGTATTCACTCATTCACACACATCACTCCTAGAACTTCAGGACGCTTTGCGCAACCGCTCCCGCCGCCCCTCCAGCGCTGGTGACAACTGGGCTGGCACCAGAGCGCAGGCCGGGGCAGAGCGCAGGGAGGGGACCCCGCCTCCACTTCCCCGAAGTGCTAGCGCCTCGGGCTGCCCAGCAGAGCCAGTGGGAGCTGGGTCCTCGCCGTGTACCCCGCAGGGTAGGTGACGCTGGGGAAACCGAAGAGGGATCGATCGCAGGAACCTCCTGTGGCGAGTACGCGTGAGAGCGCCCGCGTCTGGGTGTGTGTGCGCGTGAGTTTGTGAATGTGCATGCGTGTGTGTGTGTGTGTGTGTGTGCGCGCGCGCGCGCGCATGCTCGAGGGTGGAGGAGCATAGCACTCTAGTTTGTGTGCCGCAGAATGGAATTGATATGGTGCAGCTCTTTCTTGCTACCCCGCCCCCCATCCCGTTTATATTCGCCCGGGGAATCAGAAGAATTTTCTACAGAAACTCAGAGCCGGGTCTCAGGAACCTATTCTTATTGTTATTTGGTAAATACGTAACGGGAGCAAATCTCTGGTGAATTCTAAGCCATTCAAAAGGTTTTGTCTAGTTTCTCTTTTTTTTTTTTTTTCAGGGCAATATTTTGAGGAAGTGTTTATCCGCTCTCAAGGACAAACGTAATATGTTCTC
>NW_022900949.1:36397829-36422466 GCF_012274545.1 Fukomys damarensis
ATGTTCTCATAAAAAAAAACACTTCAGATTACATTTCTTTTAGAAAGGAGATTAAGTTACTCTGAATTCCTTAGAGATATTGGATTTTCCATATCGACTCATAATAGGGATCCCAGGTTTCCTTCTAGTCTGTATCTGTTTCAATTCAAATGTCATCTCCAAGCAATTTGTTTTCATTATATTTTATTTGATGTTACTCTTTTAGAAGCTTCTAAGACATCAGTCTCTCATCTCATTCTGAAAAAAGAAAGAAAGAAATCATGCTAAGTATTTGAAATATAAAGTTGTGAAGGATTTATGTGTTGCTGTGTCTACTAAGTAAGACAAATTAATTGAAATCCAAAGACATTTGCAATGGAGTTTAACAACTTTCCTCAATTACTGAGATGGACAAACAGATTGGTACAGTGTGTTCCCTGATTCTAATTAAAACAAAAAGCCAGCCCTTAAGGGCAAGTAGGTTGTTAGTATTAAACTGGGCATTGTAAAAACATCAAACAATCACAACTAATGTCAGAGAAAGCCAGAAAACAAGTATAAAGCTGCATTTGTTCTGTCAAGATCTCATTCCATCTTTTAAATTTCTTAGTACTTCCTCTTCTCGAGAGATACAAACTTCTAAGAGGACCCAAATAGTAAAACTCCACTTTTTAATCTCCCAGGTTGCCTGTCTCTCAGGTAGCAAGTCAGGGATTTGTTCTCTCTAGACATCTTTACTAAGTCATTAGAGATTCTGCCTTCAACACTGTGGAGGACCAAGATATTGACAAACCTCTAAAATAAATAACATCCTTATCACACACGTTCTTAGTTGATAGGCCTTTAAGTGGCCAGTAGGGTAAACTGTGAATTTTTCAGATCTGGACTTTAGTTTGGGGTGTGTGGATGGAATATTTATGTAGAATTATACCAGGAAGAAGAATCTGAAATTCTTTGTGCATACAAAGCTCTTATGTCCTTGACTTTCAGATGTATTACTATACCTGGTTTTATTACTTCATTGTAAAGTTGTAACTTTGAGATAAAAGTGGTTTCTTTGTAATATTCTTTTGGGTTCTACTTTCTGTGAGTTTGAACTATTTTGAAAATACAAACCAGTAGTAAGTGGGGAAAAATTAAATTCTTCAGGAAAAAATAAAAATCCATTGCTAAATAAGTAACCACGCCTTTTCCAGATAAGAACATAGATTACAGTGTAAAGGTGTTTTTGGCTGAAATCCCTAATGAGATCCTTTCATCTTTTGCTTGGGATAGTAATGGTCAAAGCTCTAGGAGCTTTCATGGATCAATGGGCTTTATTTCCTGTGTGATCTTGGACTGGGCAGGGTAATGAGTGGGGGTGAAATGTACAGCAGGTGGCCATGAGTAGTTGAGTAGTTTGAGTATGATTACTTGCTGCCTGGACCAAAGCCTAGTGGTGTTTACTAACAGTGCCCTTCGAGTCTCACTGTGACCTACTGGCCCACTGAAGTGTCTGCTTTCTTGCCCTGTTAGTGTCTGGGATGGCTTTCCAGGCTGAAGCAGGTCCCACTTCTGTGAACTTCAGCCACACATTTGTGTCCTACTCTGAGTCCAAGCAGTGCTGCAACATCATCTGAGTCACCCAAGATTATTTTTCTCTGGCATTTTGGGCTGGTAGTGAAAAATGAGTTGCATCGGTATTCTCATTCCTTTTTTCTGCCATATTTTGATCTTTGACAAAGTGAATGTTTTGAAAAACTGCAATGAGGGAGGTGAATGGAACCTCAGTTGAAGCCCAGTAGGAAGGGCCCAGTTGTGTAGAGTCTACTGGTGATAATCAGGACCCCACACATCCATTCCACATGGAGCACATTGTACTAAGAAAAAAAAAAAAAAGAAAAGAAAGATTTTCAATGAAGAGATGCCTGTTCACTCTTAAAGCTATAACTAAAAGATCAAGATGTCTCCCAGATGGGAAAAGATATTTTAAAATGAAATTGTAAGTGGTTGACTTAGCTGTGAAGTTAATGCCCTTCATGTAAGGATCCAGAGCTGCACATTGAATCTTGCAATGGCAATGCATCTGTCTTTGCTCTATGAACTGAAACTGTAAAAATCTCTGCTGGTTTCAACAGCTAAGTAAAAGCACATTTGGAAGTGGAATGATTACCACGAAGAAGAATATTCAGAAGTTATTGTGTACATGTGTGCTTTTAATCAGCATCTACACCCAATGGTTGCTTGGTACAATGACTCGTTATGAAGCACAGATCTGATTGTGTCAGGCTTTTGTTTTAAAAACTTTGTGAGATCCCAAAAATTTAGAATATTAACTTTGAACTCTTCAGAACATTGTCTAAAAGTTCTTCCAAAGCCTTCCTTTTTTGTTTCATCTTCCTATTCACACTCTGATTTCTTGTTCATGGATTCATTTTTATGGAATGCTCCCCCCTTGCCTGGAAAGTCCCTCTGGATTCTGGATAGCCCCCTTCAAATGAACTTCAAATTCCTTTGGGAAAATTGACCCAGTTCCATTTGGGAAGAATCAATGATTTCATCTTGTTGCTGCCCTGTGTTTTTGTCATAATTTGAGTGGTTACATTCAGACATCATTTAACAGCAGGTGTTCCGAGGAGTGCTTCTTAGGTGATTCCATCAGGTGGACAGATAGCAGGTACTTACAAAAACCTGGCTGATATAGCTTACTATACCCATAGGCTATAATGTAACCTATGGGATTGTGCTCATGAATGCAGTCCACTGTGGACTGCAGTGTTACGCAGCTCACAACTACATTTTCAGAATTTTTATGTGCCTCCTTCCACTTGCCAACTTCTGTAGGTTCCGAAATGGTTTATTGATGGTGGGGCAGTCACCTGTAATTGAGTGCCCAGCCCAGTGTCTGAAACATAGTAGATAATTTTTTAAAAAATAAATGATCAAGTGAATTCACAAATGAATAAAGTACAGGGGGACTTCAATTTCTGCATATAATTATATACCAACAATCCATTTGAAAAAGTCCATATGGAATCAGAGTTTATTTTCCAAGTGTAACAATTCTCCAAAGCATAACTGACTTTCTAGACCAGCCCATGCATGCCTATTTCATCCCTACAATAGATAAAATATTATGCTTTTGCAATTTTGAAGCAAATCAAAACAAAGCAAAAGGAAAGCTACTGGTGGAATCTTTTCCTTCTGGAAATTATAAAATATACTTGAGTTTAATGGTAATTAATTGCATTTTCTACAATTTTTTTATGTTATACTGTAAAATTTGTACTCTTATCAAATCCCAGTGAGAGGTCATAGGTTTACCTAAGAAGACTAATAATGAAGTTAAGTTTGAATATACTACCCATGGTAGTGGCAACAGTCTTAATTAATCAGATGACATTAATATACTAATTTTTGTTATTTAATAATTACCTTGAGTGTTAATGCTGGAAGAAATCAGATCTAATTACAGGATAATATGGCAGTGGAAAGAAAGGAGGAATTTTAGAAGGGTACTTTCTTTCATGTGAAGGATTTTTTGTTATGCTGAGTTTCTTTTCATCTCCATTGAGCACTGAAGCAAATCTAAAGTTTCTTCCTAAAAAAAAATTGTCTTTGACTCCAGTGATATTTATTACCTAATGTGTAGAAAAGTGGTTTTACTTCATTTGATCCAAAATACAGTTGGGCTCATTTTGTTTGCAGATCAGTGTTACCTTTGCCACTTGCTTATTTGGTATTCAGCACAGGGTAATATTTCAATCAAGAATGCGTAATACTTGTGTTTCAGGTACTAGCTAGGGACCTCCAGCTCAAGTTACTCCTTCAGCATCTGTGGGAAGCCTGCAAGCACAGGCATTAATATTTAAGAATAGTAACCGAACCACTTATTCCTCTAATTTTTTCAGGCTCTTGATCTCTGTCAAGTTATGTAACCAGAAATTAGGTTCCCTACTCGTTCTACAATACCTTTCTGTTAAAATGTCGTCATTACTCTATGCTTTAATATAATACTCTTTCTTTTTAAAACTGCGTAAATATGGAAGAGATAGGCTACATGGAAAATATCTTGGCTTTTTGTGTTATAAAATTTAATATTCTTTTTAGAAGGATTTACATGATAAATTTATCCTGGCTTTTACTGCTAGGCATTTTATAAAATATGCCTCTTCTGATTAACCAGTGTTTCTTCTAAAGAAGAGAGGCTAAGAAATCACCATGTTTCACCTTTTGGGTTGTCATCCCAGAAGCTGACTATATTAGATGCTTGCCTGTACCCTAGTTGAGGTTTTCTTAGGATATGGTTTTCATCCTTACCCTTTTGTACGTAGGATGCTTATAGCCCTCAACTAAGCTCACTTTACACTATAGATTTAGATGGAATTACCTCATTTTGTACTTTTTAACCTTGTTAGGCATTTAGCTAAGTATTCATAAATTTCTGTTGCGTAGTTTTACTCTGGTATTTTAGAGCCAATAATACTTTGCATGTTGTTCAATGTAGTTCCTTGAAACATTCCAGGCACTGTGCTACTCACTTTCCCATCACTGGGACAAAATACTCAATATTTGCAACTTAAAGGAGGTGAGGATTCAGTCTTTTGTTGATTGCCTCCGAGACAGAAATGGCATGGCAGAAGGCCATGGCAGAGGCTGTGCACCTCATGGCACCCAGGATGAAGGAAGAAGGGAGGGAGGGAGAGAAGAAAGAAAGGGGGGGAGACAAAAATACATGTTCAGGTCACACCTCCACTGGCCTATCTCCTCAGCAGGGTGTGCCTCCTAACAGCACATTCAGCGATGAATTTGTCAATGGATTAATTCACTGCTGAGTACAGCACCCTGATGATCCAATGGTCCAGTCACCTGCCAGAAGCCCCATACTGTACATGTGGGACATTTTAGATCCAAACTATAACATTCTGTCCCTCACTCCCCAAAAACTCATGTCCATCTCATTATGGAAATTGAATTTAGTTTGTCTTCAAGAGTGGCCAAAGTCTTAACAATTCCAGCATTGCTGGAGAGTCCAAGTCCAGCCTCTTCTTAGATTTAAGGAAAGCTCTTAACTGTGAGTCCCTGTAAAAATGTAAAAGAAAGTTAAATACTTCTAACACAAAATGGCACAGGGTAAATATTTCCACTCTAAAAGGGAGAAGTAGAAGGACAGAAAGGAATCAAACCAAATCAAGATTGAAAATCTGCAGGGCAATCATTAGGTCCTGTGCCACCATCTCTAGCACCTGCAGCTGTTTGTGTGTGATAAGACTTGAGATCCAAAGGGCTTGAGCAGTCCCACCCCTATGGCCTTGTTGATTACAGCACACATGGCTTCTCTTTTGGGCTGGTTCTGCTTGCTGCTGCAGCTTTCCTCAGCAGACAATCTAAGTTTTAGGTATCTCCAACTTCTGGGGTGGGGTTTCAATTGAACTTTCCCCTTCACTCTCACAGCCTCATATGTCACTTTCTCAGGGGTTCCTGGCAGGGACTGTGACCCCGTCACACACTTTTTTTGCCTGGCCTTGCAGGCCTCCTTTTGAAATCTGGGTAGAAACTTCAGTGATTCTATAACTCTCGCTAGCCTGGAAAACAAGCACCATGGATGACAATAAGATCTGCTGCTAGCTCAAGAAGTATCCTGGTCTGCTTGTGCCATGGGTATGCAGCCTCTGAAAGCCTGCATGGTTGAACTCAAGGTTTTACTTCCTCCTGCATCCCCGAATGAGTGGAATACCCTGGGACTCTTGTCAAAGCAAAGTTTTAAATTAGGAGTTTAATCTTTTACACCCTAGATCCTGCAGTGAGTGTTATCTGGTCAATTCTCAAGATGCCATAAAGATATCTTTCCTGTTGTTCCAGTACAAAATACCTGGTTTCTTTTTAAAGGCGTTATTGTTTTCAACAACAACTTTTCTTGGCTCCAATTTTACTTGCCCTTTCTTTCTGACTAAGATGCACAATTTTCATAACTTCTTGCTCTGCTTTTTGTGGATTTGACTAAAAGCAGCCAGAAATACCCATAGCACAGCCTGAACTTTGGACTGCCTTGAAATTTTCTCTGCCAGTTTAATTAACCTACCACCTTTAAATTCAGATTAACACAAAACAAGTGGCTTGCTTGAATGTAATATGACCTCTAATACATTTGCTTTTCTTTTTTGTTGCTGTTGTGGATACCAGGGATCAAACTTGGGACCTTGTGCCTGTGAGGCAGGCGGCAGAACCACTGAGCTAAATTTCTAACCCAAGTTCATTTTCCAATAGAGTCCTCATTCCCAACTTGAACCTTATCAGCCTGGCCATTGCATTGTCTGCGTTCCTGTCAGCATTTTCATCTTCTGAGGTTCCATCACCATCTCCCATTAATCTCTTGCTTACAACATTCTAAGGCTTCCCTACATGGCATCTCCAAACTTTTCTACACTCCCTGCCAATCAGTTTCAAAGCTTCTGAACCATATGGTCAACTACAGTTATAACAAAACCCTACTTCTCTTTACCAGTTTTCTATTTTCGTCACTTTTCTGTCCCTGGGATAAATATCTGATGACCACAATTTAGAAAAAGGTTGTTTAACTTGGCCCATGGTTTCAGAGGGTTTAGTCCATAGCTGGTTGGCTCCGATGCTAAATTGGCATGGCAGAAGGGCATGGCAGAGGAGAACTTCTCACATCCCACAGCAGCTAAGATGGGGTGGGGAGAGGGAGGAAGGGGAGACAGGAGGGAAAAGGAAGAAAGAAAGAGAAGGGAGTGATGGAGAAGAATACACTCTACCAGGTCACGCCCCCAGTGACCTACCTTCTTGACCAAGTATCGCCTCCTAATACTACATTCAGCTATAAACTCATCAGTGGATTAATCTTCTGATAAATATAGCATCACTTATGATTGAATCAGCTTCTAAAAACCCCACCTCTGAACACATAGACGACTGGAGACATTTTAGATCTAAACTGTAACATACTCCCCGATAGAGAAAAATATCCTGGTCCCCAAATGTTATGTTTCTAAGAATATTAAAAGAAAAATGAAATCTTAGTAACTAGGTACTTAAAACATGTTTTTTTGTGAGAATATATAGAAGAACTCTCTGGTGGATTTCTCTGAGAAATGGAGGATAAAAAATCTTTTTCTTAAAAATAGTTTATCAATAAGGCAAGGTTTGTGGGATTGTGGTTAGGGCTGCTTGCTGACCATCAAATTGAACTTTTAAAGAATAGAGTAATTGTTCCAATTTCTAAAAGGAGATAAACATCTTCTACTTTGTCTTAAAATGTTTCTTTTTTCAAGTCTCTAAGTACCTACTAAGTGTCGCACAACCCATGAGATGTTTTTACATACATTATGTCTAAGTGTAGAAGTAATTAGAATTACTCCAGCAGTAATCTATTTATACTTTATTCAAATACTATCATTTCTATTATACAGGATATTTTAGGTTCAGAGAACTAAAGAATGCAGTTTGTAAGCAATATAGACTTGAGAATCATAATCATATCTACATAAATCTAAATAATCCAACACCCTTCCATTTTTACTATGTACCCTTCAGTGCTTTCCAATTAAGAAGTGTAGAATCATAGTCTGAGTTTCATTGGTTTGACATATCATACTGACCCAGCCTGGTCTCCAAATAATTTCCATGACTTGTCCTGGAGCTTGCTTGCAGGTCTTTTTTAATGACAGCATTCTTGTGGTGTTGCTATGGGAGCCTGGGATGGGTTAATGCTATCACAATTCTCTTGTGAGAAATGAGACTCTACCATGAGGCTTGAGAAGAATCCATCTGAAATGACCAGCCTGACCAGGCTTGATTTTTTTTGGTGAAAGGTGAACAGGAAAGGTCTGTGCATGGAGATACAGAGGTCTGTACCAGACATGAGCTTAATTCCCAGACAAGGGGACTGATGCTATAGGGAGACTGAGAGCAATAAAGGAGTTGGAGAAAAGAAAGAGCAAGTGGCTCCCAGTTCTTGGGTCAGAGACTCAACTTGAAAAGCTGAAATAGAACTGAAAAAGATAACTTCTTTGGTGATGGCGACTGAAAAGGGAAGATAAAGGGAAGAATTCAGTTTTTGTGTAATAATAGATAACAATTATTAAAGCCCTAGTACCTGCTAATCATGCCCAAAACTTGTCACATTTAATCTTCACTGAACTCAGATAGGTCCTGTCAGTGTATCTCTTTTCTGGCTGGGAAAAACTGAAGCTCAAAGAGGCTGAATAGGGCTGGGGATTTAGCTCAGTGGCACTGTGCCTGCCTTGCAAGGTCCTCAGTTCAATCCTTGGTACCCCCCCAAAAAAAAATGCTTAATAGCTTGCCTCAAGTCACACAGCCATTATGGGGTAGTTCTGAGATTCAAAGTAAAACATCTCACTCTTAGGGAGCAACTTTCCCTCTTCCAATCTGGGGTTAGATCTGTGTTCCACCTTAGCCCAGATATGCTTAAGCTTTGGGACCTCGGGCAAGTTGCATTGATTGACTTGAACAATGTTTTTTCCCTCTGCAGATATGGGCCTTTATAAATATCCACTCCATAGAGTTATGAATCTTTAATTTATGTAGTGAGAAGTGCTTGGAAAGAAGCAGTCCCTGCGAAGGTGTCAGGCATCTGCTAAATATCAATACAACCCAACAGTTACTAAGTTAAATGATGAAAGCAAGAAAGGTGAGCAGTGTTTTTCAAATAGTAAGTCTTGAGCTGTGTATATGTGGACAGGGCAGAGAAATGAAACTTGTACTTCTGGTTATTAATTACAATAAAAATGTATTTTAAAAATCCTTTAAGGTAACAGTTCTCGAGTGTGGTGCCAGGACCAGTGGCATTGTTTTCTTTCCCCAAAATGCAAATTGCTGCACCCTACCTGGGACCAGAATTTCCATGTTACCAAGCCCTCCAAGTGGTTCTAATTACACTGAAATTTGAGGTTCATGTGTGATTCAAAGGCGGCATTTGCAAACCAAGGCAAAGCTAGAAAAGGCACATCTAATGCCTACCAGGGGTTAAGGTATCTTTCAATCTTGTAGTAACTAAAGATTTTAATTCTCTGCAGAATGCTGCCTAGTATCTGTGTAGCTTTAATTTGTACAATTGTTTACCTTGATTTTCCAAAGTACCTACTCATAGTATAGGTCAGTAAGTCTTACAAAGTCAACTTGTTTATTTTTAGAAAGACATTAAATGCTTAGTTTCTGTGCTTTCATTTAGAACTGCAAAATAAAACCTTAAAATTCATTGTATGTATCTCTGAGCCTTGAGTATCAATTTCAAGAATTTTAATGATAATAGTCCAGATGCCTGAACAGCTGCAAAATTAGGAATTACATTAAGAACTTAGAAAAACCACAGTCAGCATTTTAGTAATTGAAATATTTATTTTGTAAAGCTCATACAGGTAAGATATGGGCCACCTAGTCAATTTGATAATAACACTTATTAAAAAAGTCTTTGTGGTAAAAGTGAAAGTGATATAAATTTGTAGACTGACATTTTTCCTCTTAAAGAAAATAATGGATGTGTTCAAAATATGTATTAATTGCATCCTATTACTTTACAAAGGTCCATGTAATATTGAACTGACCTGCCCTTTTTCCTAGTGTGTGGTGTTTTTAACTGTTGCATGTGGTTTATGATTGACCGATATGTTTACTTTAATACTCAAACATATCCCTTTTGAAAATACAGCATCCAGATTCACTAGAAAAGACCTGAAGCCTTTCTTTTCCATTACAGAATTTAACTTGGGTTTTTGGAAGGCAAATTTTCAATAGGTATATATTATTTTTCTCCAAAAGTTTGTTCTTAGTGATACGTGAAAGTATTTTTAAGGGCAGAATAGTTGCAAGAAGCACATTAGAGGGGTAAGAAAGTCCACCTTTTGATTTATTAGAGGTAAAACTTCATATTTAAAAGTCTCTTTAGAGATGCCTTAAAAAGTCATTTATTTTGCATTTTGGAGTTGGAGAGGAGTGGGAAGGACATGGGGAGAGGGCTGAGAGGGTCCTGACTCTATTTGCTTACTAGTGGTATTAATTAGCCCCTGTGAATTCAGGCAAATCACTTAATTTAGGGCAGTATCATCCTGATCTATAAAGTTAGGGTATTGCAGTAAATTGTTTCTGAGGATGCTATGGCACTGGAAAAGTCTGTGACCAAATGTGGTTTCTTTTTGAGTGCTTTTGATAAGAATGTGGCTGTGTGCATTTATTTGGTAGGGCTCTGAGAAAGAGATATGTAATTTTAGAACGGGATGAGGACCTGGAAGGCACATGCATAATCGGATAAAGTTTAGTGTGACTTTTTTCTGACACATTGCATGTGCCAGCATCCTCGTTTTCATCAGCTGTTGGCTCTGGAGAGAGAGAGATGAGAATTCTACTCATAAACAGGAAATTTGAAAGTGAGTAAAGGTGATCAGAATGTTTGTGTGAAACTCTTGGTGTTTAGTGCTGAGGAGTGTGTGTGATAAACTCTCTACAAAGGATTTTCCATCCCCAAATGCCAATAGCATTTCCATTGAGAAGCTAAGTTAAAAGATTTTTGCCTTCGTATTTTGTAGAATCATCCGGGAAATTGAAAACGAAGCCATGCATTTTCTGCCATTGCCGTAACACACATGTGAACACTGTCTATTCTTAGATGACAACTGGTGTTTGCAGTGCATGTGCGAGAACAGCCCCCAGCTCTCTGCACTATATATTGACTGTGCAGTAGGAAAAGCAGTGAACATCTTGGCTGTTAGTCCGGTGAGCAAATATAACTTGAGGACAAACTAGGAATCATTCCTTGAGAAGTTATTGGCTTCTTGAGGACAGCCTCATTTTCAATGATGAAACAGCTCCCAGAGCTTTCTGTCAATGATATTCCACATTTCTTGTGTTCAAATAGGAGTTGTGATTAAAGCATTAAATGCATAGATTCCTTTTTGTAACATAAAAAATATCACTTTCTTAACAGCTCTACCCTAGATACTAAGGGTCAGGGGTACTTCCGGTCCCTCCCCTGGCCTCCTGTGTTCTTGTGATGGCCTTGTGCTGTCTGGGTTGGCTTAGGATAGCACACGCTGAGCCAGTCCTTTTTCCAGAACATCTCTACTGCTCTCAGATTGGAGGGGAACTTGGCTTTGTTTAATACTAAGCAAAGCACTGCTGATTTTTCTGATTTTTATTATTGAATTAGGACTTATTATACCTCTACACATATTAGATTAAATATTTTTATTAAGTTAAATTCTAAGTCTGAATTGTATTCTAAACTCTAATTTGTAAGTCTGAATTGCACTCTAAAATTTCACTTAGGCAGGTATTTAAAATTGCTCTATTGACTAGGATAACTTTTTTTAACTATAGTAAGTAGGATTATCTTTATAAATATTGAATGAAAGCATATTAGTATAAGTAAGTGTACATTTTGTGCATAATTTTTCATTCAGTGGGAGTAATACATTTAATTCTCAATTTATAAAAATCCTATGAATAGGATTATTTTAAAGCAATTTATTATAGAGGAAAATGTATCAGATTACAAAGAATTTACTGAATAAACTTCCAGTTTTACTTTATAAATATAAAATTTTGATGCTTTAAAAATTCTTTTTTAATGATTACATAATAATTGTACATATTTATGAGATAAGATGTATAGTTTTAAAAAGAGCAAGTGGATATGTAACTAATATCTCTATTTTAAATTTTTATATGGAAAAAGAATACATAAAATTTATTACATACCTAAGGCATGGGAACATTAGACTCCAGGAATAGTTTTGCAGAGCTTAGATTAACCCTAAACGCATCTGAAACATGTATTACATGAACATCAAGATGCACGATAATATTTTCTGGTTGTACTTTTAAGCTAATTCTTTTGATATTCCTTGTAATAATATCAGTTTTGTTGCATTCATTCACTATACATTGAATATTCTCAGTGCACCATTAATTTTCATTCCGTTCACTCTCACACAACACAATGATCACACATTGTTCTCTTATTTTATGCTCTTCATACTTTGGAAAACAAGCAAGCCTGAAGATATTTAATACTTAAAGAAATTTCGTGCCAAAAGCAAAAATACAAAAACAAAAGAATACTCTGTAAGCACTGCCTTGGCCACATAGCCGTTGGGGCAAGTGAGAGGAGAGAGAGAAAGAATTCAGACTGTGGGGACTGCTGTGTAAATCAGGGGACAGGCGATGCCTCTCTCACCAGCGCTTTTATTATCTCTCTGCTCACACTACTTTCCCAGGCTGTTTAATTTGAGAAACATTCCACGGAGTCTCCTTAGTTCCAGTGCCATGCGCCGGGGGCTGGGGCTTGATGACTCCGAGGGACTCCCGTCTGCAGTGGGGAAAGACAAACAGCCCGGAGACTGCGGGGCCCACGGTGCAGCTGCGTGTTGCACACTGTTCAGGGGGAGTTAAATGGCCTTGGTACAGGGACTAGGAGATACCGGCTGTGCTTTCCACATCCCGCTTCAGAGTGCAGGATGAGTCGCAGAAACACAAGGTGACTTTCAAATCTTAATAAAAGAATGCATAGAGTTTCTCAGACGTTTGCTGAGGGCTAAGTGGTGTCGCATCCGGGACTCCGCTTCTGACATAGGCAGGTGACGGAAAAATACAGTGAATGTTTAAATGTAAACATTTGTTAAAGACATTGCCATGGATCCCCCTGAAATCCTCCTCCTTGCATGAAACATGCTTATCCCATCTTTCTGGCCACTTTCTGAAGCAGCTCTAGAAGTTCTCTTTCCTGAGTGTTTTTCTTTTTAGGCGTGATCAGAAGAAATACAGAGAACGCTGCCGCTGCGTGCGGTCCAGCAGAAAGGCAGGCTCAGGAAAGCATCACAGTATGTCCTCGTCCGTCGTATTCACTGGGTCTGCCATTGTGTGACTTCCGGCTCTGTGCCGAAGGGAAAATGACCACGAAAGGGAAATATCACGAGTCAGTTCTGAATTCAGTTTCAGCCAGGACACCAACTGAGAACACGAAAGAGGACTTCCAGAGCTGTTTCAGCAGTGGCAAGAAAGATGTCATGTGCTCCATGAGAGGGGGAGCTTTCTGAGGATGAATGGCAATATGGCGTTTACTGTAATAAGTCTTAAACTTAAACACTGTGTTTCTTGAGTGCACCTCGTACATTTTCAAAAGCCAGAATCAATATTATTAGTCGTTCCTGAAGGTTAGTACATAGGTATTGTGCCAATCACATGCTGACCAAACATGTAACAGTGGTAATAGCAGCACATCTTGTTCTGCTGTTTTCTGTTAATTTGACATAATAGGTTTTTCTTAAGCTCTTACAAATGGTCATTATGTAAAATAAAATTTTGTGGCACTGTCTTATGAAAGTGCTAAGTAGTTAGCATATGATATCGTTTGTGGGCTGGGTTATTGATGCAAAAATGCTAAAATAATTCAGAAGGGGAAGATGTGTAAAGGTCATACTACCATAGGCCTGGAGGTGGTGGGAGTAGAGGGGAAAAGAGAAGGACAGTGAGAATAAATTAATATATATTTCAGAGTAGAAGTGATTATACCACTGGCAATATTTCACATTAGTCTGAGATGTGCTGAATTACATTTTGATACAGTTTGCCAAGGTTGTCAGTGGCCGGGCCCAGTGACTGTTTAGGAAATTGGAGACTGATTCCTCATACCAATGCTGATACATAGAGTGTAACCAGACCGTTTACAGACTTGGAGGACAATCAGTTTTGGTCTCTTTTAAACTGCTTCGACAGGACAATGTTACATTTTCATCTTAATGATAAGCTTTGATTAGAAACAAAGGTAGTAGATGCTTTTTCTTGATTCGGGAGTTCCTTTTCCTCGAAATTTCATGGTATTCTCTGGTTAGTTTTCCACAAAACTCTTTAGAACGCAGTCACATGTGAATCTGTCTCCCTGCCCCTTTTTTGAGTGACTAAATTGTGCCTTCTAATAGATTTTAACAAGAGTCAGGGAAGCATCAGGCTTCATTTGATTCTAAGGGGCTGTAGTCCGACAGCTGTGGGAAAGGTGGCAGTCTGGCAGTCCCAGATCCTCAGGGGTTGTGTGCTTATCTCTCACAGGTCTCTGAGCACAGACAGACTTTGCTTGTGGTAAATGGCCACTTGTGAACTAGTACTGCATTTGACAGTTTGTTTGAAAAGCCTCGCCCCTAAACAGCTTATAGGGTATGACATTATAAAAGATTCAATAATTGTATAAATTATTAGTGAATTTTTCCCATATTGGTTTTTTTCATTAAGTTTATTGGTACTTTTTAGGTATACAGTACAGTTACATTCTTCATTGGGGTCTTGTACCTTTACATGATGTATCTTGGTTCTTTTTTCCCCCCATAACCCTGTCCTCCCTTCACCCACTTCACCCTTCCCTATTTACAAGACTTTGTTTCCATTTTTAATTTTTCTCATTTTCCCCCTAATTTTTCCCATATTGTTCTAAGAATCTCAGAGTTTTAAAGATGTTTACGTTTGTAATCCATTACAAGTGCTTATTCCTGCAAATTCTATTCTGCTTTATTAGGTTCATTTAGTTGAACTCTTTCTTATGCAGTGATATTAACTCTTACTTTTCACCTGTGATTGCTATTTATAAAGGTTGATAGAAAACTCGGTATTGTTGGTTGATCACTTACCTTACTGCTTCATCCTTTGGAAAGTTTTGACTAAATCAAATATGACAGTAAATATCTTGCAAGTTATCAAGTGGAAACTGATTTTTTTATTAATTAATTTTATTGCTACATTTAAGATATACAGTGCAATGATGTCCATCATTGGAAATTTGCACCTTTACATAATCCATCTTGGTTCTTATTTTTCCCCATTCCCCTGCCCTCCCTTTAACTCCTCCACCCCTCCCAATCTACAAAGACTTTGTTTCCATTTTTTCTTTTTCTCATATTAATTCATTCCCCTCTTTCTTTTACCCTGCCCCTCCCACTTCCCCTTCCCCTTTGAACCTTTTCTTCCTATTTCACAGTATCTATTATACCTTTTAGTCCTTATTTACACCTTCACTTTCTCATACTAGAGAAGCTATTCAGTATTTACACATGTGTCCTATTTATTTCACTTAAGATTATCACCTCAATGTGCATCCATTTAGCAATAAATGTCTCAAATTTCTCATTCTTTATGGCTGAGTAGTACTCCGTTGTATAAAACACCCACATTTTCTTTATCCAGTCTCTTATTGATGGGCAATTCCAAGTTTTAGCTATCATAAATTGTGCTGCTATGAACATGGGTGCACATATATCACTGTGGTATGATTCTTTTAATTCTTTGGGGAAGATAACCAACAGGGGGATAGCTGGGTCAAATGGGACCTGTAATCCTAGTTCTTTGAGGTATCACCATATTGATTTCCATAGTGGTTGCACCAGTCTACCCTCCCACATGGGCATCTGAAATGAACAGACATTTCTCAGACAAAGAAGTGGAAATAGTATGAAAGAATATTCAACATCATTGGTCATTCGAGAGATGCAAATAAAAACAACACTGAGATTCCACCTCACCCCAGAAAGAATGGCTGCTATCATGAAATCAACCAATGACAAATGCTGGTGGGACTGTGGGGAAAGAGGAACCCTGCTCCACTGCTGGTGGGAGTGTAGACTGGTTAAAACGGTGATTTCTTAGACTAATTTTAAATTGATAACTTTCTCATTGTGATTGGTTTTAGATTATAAATATTTTTGGCTCATTGATGAAGAGTATGGTGAAATTTTGCATTTAAAGTTAGCTCTGAGAAAATAAGCTTCATTCTCTTTCATTTCCTCTGTTAGTTTTTGTTTGACTTGGAATATCAATTTCAGAAATTATGATTCTGAAAATGAGTAATGGAAATTCATTTCTTCTGCTATTAATTATCACTTACTATTCTGCGACTCATTCACTTACTTTTATTAATAAATCAGCTAGGCTCAATTTCAGAGCAGATGTTATCTAGAAATCCCCAGTAGTTGGAGGTTGTTCACGCCTGCATGGCTGAAGGAACTAGGGTCCCAGGAGAAGTGTGTGTAGACAGTTGGGTAGTGGGGCCTAAGGACTAATGTTTTCCATCTAAGCTGCTTTTTGTGCATCTACACTTGCTTTTTGGGCCAATGAAAGCCCTGCCTAGCTACATGGTCCGACACCAGATGGAGACCCTGTCCTGTGATGATCTTCACCAGCATCTCTGGGTGTCTGCAGTGCTGTCTCACAGAATCAGCTTCAAGTTCCAGGACGTTTCAAATGCTTCTTGTTTCGATTCTAGTGAATTTGATACTCCTGAGCAGCAGACAACTGTGAGGTAGGGACCACAGGCGCAACTTTTTTACTTCTACTTCAAAGCCATAAGCCTTTTCCTCAACGTCTTGCTTCCATCCTTTCTCTTACCACTGTTTAAAACTTTCTTTCTTTGCTTTCTCTTTATTATTGTAGAATGTTATCTATTTAGTTTCCTATAAAATTTAAACTTTCTCATGATTTTTTCCTTCCCCTATCCCTTTCAGTACGATTGGTCATGGTGTTTATTTAACCCTCTTTCTTCTTCAGTTTTGTATTTCCAAGATGTGCTGTATTGGTCGTTCTACCTGTTCCTTTTGGAATTTTCGAAGCTGTGGACTAAATAGTTCAATTTAATTATCCAAAAGTTTGAGCAAACTGTCACACAACTGTTATGAGCTCCTCTTTTCTCCTCTTATTCGCAAAAGGCTCTTGTAGAAATGTAATAGAGAAGCAGTGACTTAGGAAATACATTTGTTATAGATTTTTAAAAATTCTGTATTTGAGAGTGATTTCTGTTTTGATATTCATTAACAGTGACAAGTCACCTAAAACAAAAATAAAAATTTTATCCCCATATAAACATTCTAGATATTATAGCATGTTAAGGTTATCAAACCAGGAAATTTATAATAATTAATTTACAGTTCCTATTCAAATTTTATCGGTTTTCCCATTCACATCCATTTTAGGGAAGTTGCAAACAAGAGTCCCATGTGGCATTTATTTATTTATTTAGGTACCGGGGATGGAACTCGGGTTCTTGCTCTTATGCGGCAGGTGGCTGGCGGATCCACTGAACTAAATCCATGACCCACACATGTGACATTTAGTTGTCATGTCTTTAGGTTCCTCCAGTCTGACAGGGGTTCTCAGTAATGTCATATAAGACCTTGGAGCTTTTGGAGAGCAGTGGCATTCGTGGAGAATGGCTGTCACCTTGGGTTTTCTAATGTTGCCTTCTGATTAGATTAAGACACCAGGTTGTGCATTTTGCAGGAGTAGAAGCGATTAGTGCCCTTTTCACTGGGTCACATGATGAAGCACATGATGCCAGTGTAACTAACTACTAGGGATGAAATTCTCAATTGAAGTCTGCCAGGGTTCTTTATTTTAAAACTGCTCACTTCCCCTTTGATATTTAATAAGCATCACATTGACAGAAACTTTGAGATGATTTGCCTCTTGTTCATCCCACTTTCAACCACACATTTTAGTGCTCATTCGATATTCTTGCCTAAAACTCTAGCCACTGTACCATTTGACAGGTGGAAATTTTAAATAGTTTTCATTACTTTCTACATTTTGAGTTAAAATTGTTCTTTAAGAAAGAGCTTTCTACTCTTCCCTATTTACTTATTAATTTATGTCTCTATGGAATTGTGGAATGTTCATTTCTATGAGTGATAATTTATCACAACTGATACTTATTTGATTGCACTTATTGCAGTTTCTGGTATTTATTTTTGTTGTTAAACTGTCTACATTTGACCAGTATGAGCCTCTTCATGTTGGCCCCTTTGCCCTTTATTCATAGCATACTCATTTTTAGAGCACTTCTTTTTGTTTGGTACCAGGGATCAAACTTGCACTTTTGACACAAAACTAAATCCCTGGCCCAGAGCACTTCTTATTTTATGATATTTCAAGATGCTCAACGCTCCTCTTATACTTTCTTCCCCAATACAGCTGTTGGATCAGACATTTCTCCCAGGATATCAAACTTCTCTCATTAAAGAATGGTATTTCAGAAACAAAGATTGGTCTGTGAGATGTGCTCCTTTACAAAGGGATGGTATCACCTTCCTCTTACCGTGTATTTACTTATTTGCTTAAATCTTCAAAATGCATACCAAAATATTTGTCTTTTAATGTTTTTCTTTAGACTTAGATGAAAACATTTATGTTCAAAGGTACTGCTGTCTTCCCATCATGGACAAGTTCTGTGTTTGGTTTATAAGGAAATATTTGCATAGTTAAGTGACTTACTATGGATCAAGGCTGTATTTTTTTAATAGACTGATTTAGATTTGTTACCAGTATGATCACAAAGCCTCATATTTTTAAGATGTTTTCAGGGTGTTGTGGAATTTAGGCAAGAATGTTGTGTACAGTTCAGAAAGTGTAAAACGCTATGAAAACTGCTTATCATTTCACTTAAAAATATAACTCGTGTTTTTAAACAACAAGAATTTGCTTAGAAACCAGTGTAATCAAAGTTTATTTATTGGCATTTTTTCAAACCTTTTCTTAACCCTGGCTTTCATTATTCTGGGTTTTTCCCAACTTTTCCAAGTGCCCATTTCTCAGCTCTTTTCCTTTTAAGTCTCCATTCAACACTGAATCAGCCTCAGATTTTGCTTTTTAAGTTTTTAAAATATCAATCACTCATGCCTCTACTGACAAGACTGAAATAATCTTGTAATCTACTTCCAAAATTGCTTGTTTTCAGTGTCATTTTATGTTATCCAGATCAATGGCTCGGGGTGATCCCAAAATCTCTATATGTCTAACACTAATGCCTTTGAACCAGAAGACAATATTTTAGAAAATGCTGACCAAAATTCAAAACAGTTGAATAATATTGAAAGTATTCAAATGTCTCAGGAGACAGCAAACCTTCAAAATGACAGAAGCAGCCGGTCAAGTGGTGTTTCTGGTGAAGAGCCAAAAAACTAACCCAAACACACAACACCTGTAACTTATTCTAAGCAAAGCAGGAGCACAGATACTCTGAAGAAAATTGTTGCAGCAAAGCACGTAGCGTAACAAAACTAATGTCAAAAGTGCGAAATGAAATGCCGATGAACCAGAATCCCAGCAAAATCTTCTTAGGTCTGTTAAAGTGAGGAAAGAAAAAATTGAACAGGAGCCAAAGACTCAATGCTGTAATTCTGGGGTTAAGGCTGTGAAAACCAAGCTCATTCTATACTCAAGAAAACATCACAGGATCCAAATTCAGCGCAAACCTCCAAATCTTTAACTCATTCTGTGAGCGTTAAGCTTGCTCATAGTCACTCTAGATCTGAATGCACAGGACACTTGCTACAATCCAGCTGGAGACAGTGCCGCAAGCCTCAGTGGCAGGCACCAGCAGCGAGAGTCACCAGTCACTTGGAAGAAGACCCTGAATGCCCAGCCTCTAGCAGTGTAAGGATGAAGATAAGCTGACTGTTAAAAAGTCCCGAGAAGAACCTGCAGCCTCAACAGAGAAGAGGCAGCAGAAGTTTCTTTTTGGATGAGCCACCATTGTTCATTCCAGACAACATAGCTACAGCCTCAGATTTTAAAGGAGGATGTGGTCTTGTATCCTCACTCCCCATTTTTTAATATCACAAAAATATGCTGTTGTTGTTTTTTCTAGCCATTTCTGGATGAGATTTTCCAAGAGATGGGGATTTTTTTTTCTATCATAATAACTTTTTGCAGTCATAAGTATGTTTCATAGCTATTGGTAGCGAAACAAAACAATACCAGACAAACAAACAATGGAAGTCCAGGGCATCAAATCACTTGTAAGCCAGCCTTTTGTGGCTGAGCTACCACTAAATCCAAGGTGATACTTGCTATTCAAACCCTTCTACCTTTTAAAAACTATATAACTTTAGACACCATGACAACACGAAAATGTTCTTTATCTGCTACTCATAGACATTTTTGGTTCATTTTATTTGAGTACGTGGAACTTTTAAATTTCCTCCATGTAAAGAAGAATTTCTGTCACCTGTTCTTTAAATTTTCTCTCTCTTCTTTGGGGAACTATATACTAAAATTTCTGAGAGCACAGCTGCTCTTGGTTAATTACTTGGGGTCTAATCCTTGCTTTTGGTGTTAACCCTTGATCAAACGATGTATTCTCTCTTATCATCAGTTTCTTTTTCTGGATATTAAGAACAAAAGCTAGAATTCTTCACATGGTGGCTGTAATTTAAATGAGGTGTTAAAGTACAATGGTTAGAGATGCCTGGTACATAGAAGATACTCCTGATACATTGCTGTAGTTTTTACTTGTGGATCCTGCTTTTGAATCTCATCATCCAACCTGCACTTTCTAGGTGACTAGATATAGGAATAGTCAAGATACATATAACGATACATGTAAAGATAGGAGTAGTTATTCTTGCATGCCAAAAAGGAGACTAGATGTCTTCAGCCTCTTAGTTGAGGATAAAGAGGTGTCTCTTAAAGGGTAAGAATACAGCGTTACATGCTTTTTACTTTCCTAATATCTTTTATATTAAATTTTCCACATAGGCAATAAAATAACAGAAAACCAACTTCTTTCAAGTTTCTGCAACAGACTAGAAGTTTCATGAAAAGTCTCAAGATAAGGAATGACTTAAGCCAAATATAACCCTCTAACCTGGCCCACCATTTTGTCTTTCTGAAAGGCGGGACCTGTATGCTATAGGTATAAAATGTCTCTAAGTATGTCCTTCTTTCCCTGCTTTATTTCTTGGTTTCAAAGAAGGGACTAGGGACTAGAAGAGAAAAAGATAGTAGAAAATGCTCAAAATGACATGATTAGCCCATCAAGTGACAGTTAAATACAGGAAAATCTTAGCTTTTAATCAGGAATTATCAGACAGAAAGGGAAATAACTTCTATTAATATGTCTGTTTTTACTAATGAGTCAGAAGATAGTACCTATGACATAATATGTGCTGAAAGTGTTTTCTAACACATAGTTAAAGGTGGCTGGAGGTATGACAGTGATTTTTTGTTTAGGTGTCTTGCCTTAGTTGTAATCTGTGAATGATGATATATTTCCCTTGGATAATGAATGAAAATTTTAATCTCTTAGTGTTACAATGTGTGGTATTTATGTTTGGGTCTCATTTTGATTTTGTATCTTCCAAACTCTTGGGAATGTCTCAAGCTGTGAGCTTACTATTGTTATTTTTGTGAGATTTTGAAAATAGCATAGTAAAGTGTTTAAGTGAATGCATTTTCTGCTGTGAGTCACAGTGCTTACAAAATTTTGTGTTCTTTTGTAGATGTGTTAGCATTTTTATAATTTCTTGGTTTCAGAAGGGTGCACAATTAAGTTCACTGCGAACTGTGAAAGGGAAGACACCATGGGTGTTTATTCACTGAGGTTTATTTAATCAGAGTCATGTGTGTGGCAATGTCTCTTTGGCCCACAAAACTCTGGAAAGCTTCTGGTTTCATGAGCCCTTCTGGCTGGGCAGCTGGACAGAAGTGACAGCTTGTGTTTGTCACCCTGGGACAGGGCCATCAACGGCAGAAATAGGTCCAGCCCAGTTCTTGCTGATTTTCTACAGGAATCCTTGGTATGGTAGGATGTTTACTTGTTTATTTTTCATAACTAAGAACAAAGAACTCCTCCCATGTAGAGCTATATTTCTGTAGAGAAGGGTTGTAACTTTTACATGATTTATTGACTACTTTCTCCCACAAGTCTCTGTCATGCTATATTGGATAGGTTTTAATCACAATGAGGAAGGTCAGCAATGTATATTCAATTGTAATGAAATTTTCTATGACTTATGATTTGTCCTGAATTTTTGTGTGAGTTTTACAGATTCCAGGCTGTAGACATTAGCACTCATACTTTGGTGGTAATAAAAAACCTTCTGAGAAATTGATAATACATGAATAGCTTTTGGTGGAAGTCTTCCCTTCGAGGGAACCACCCTTCTAACAAAATGCTGAGAAATGAATATGACATTTATTTTATAAACGAAGAAGGGAGTCATTTTGTGAAGTCTACCAGTAAACAAAGAAAGAAGGAAGGCAAGTCAGGAAGAGAGGACCCATCTGTCAAGAGGCAGCATGATGATGGTAACATCAGGAGATGTGTGGCCGATGTCCGGAGGTCGGTGTGAACTTGTACACTGCTGAGGAGGAGGAGGAATGGAGTCAAGAAATATGAAAGGGCTAAAATGACTAAACATGGTGACTAATTAACACAAAGAGGTAAGGGAGAGAGGAGTCGGAAGAGCCTTAACCAAGTGAGCTTAGCAGTCACAGATGCCAGTGACTCAGTCCCCTCTTACCCTCTTAATGCCTGCGGAGCCCAGAGTATTAAATCACAGTGTGGTGAAGCCTAAAAATACTGTTTCATGTCTCAGCTCCGTCAAAGTCACATATGTAACTTTGGGGAAAAAATATCTGTGTGTTTTAATTTCAAAATCTGGAAAAGAATAATTTCTCAGACTTTATAAGGATTAATAAGAGAAAATCATCTTGAAATAACTTTATAAATGAAAAACTTAGTGTTATATTTTTGTCTATGGCAAAATCAGTTCTTCTGTGCTTAATCAAAAAACATAGGGAGCACCACATCTCTAAGCTTCTAGTTAGACTGTGGTAGTAGTCTTTGGATACCTGGCAATTTTGCTAGTTTGGGGGTCTTCCCCAGTATTCAGTTCCCTTCCCCCATATTTTTAATTTAAGGAAACAAGAGCGAATTATGGTTTAGTTCCTTTTTCTCTTATGTTGATTAATGCAAAGTGTTCAGTCCTTTAACCAAGTAAAATAAATGCACCTGCTAAAAGGTAGGCTCATAATTTTCTTTGATGACAGAAACAAGGGGATTTTTGTTAGGAAACGAAATAGTTGTTTTCAAAGAGTCAGTGTTAATGTGTCAAAGGTGACTAATACATTGAATCTCCTCCAGACACTAGCACAGGGGAACTGAGGACGCAGTGGATAATAGCCATCTTTATACTGGGCTAGCCTGGCACAGATCACCATGTGGCTTGTACCCAGTGAAGTGGCCAGGCCACACTCACAACATGCAGACACCCCTGACTCCTTTGAGACAACAAGAAGGACAAAGCAGCCAAATGGCTTGTATTGTTATTTTTTATGTTTACTCCAGTATTCTTTTCAGGTACATTAATGGAAAAACAGAGTCATGGGGGGTGGGTTGAGGGTGTCATTTCTGAGTTCAGCCTCGTGCTGAATGGTTTTAGAGAGCGACAGCTCATTGGCCCATCAGGGAAATCCACAGGCCCTTCCCACTATCTAGACCTCCAGAAAGCGGTAAGAGAAGAGATTTTCTTCCGCAAAGTCTAGAGAAGAATTAGAATCTGCTGTCCCTGCAGTCTACATCTGTAACATCTCCCAAGTGAGTCTGAAGTTTAAGAACACTTGCTACAAATTCTCCCACCTTCTATGCTTCTGACCCATGGAGTTTCCAGTGATACAGAGTGCCCGCCAAGGCACACGTGCTGTAGGTTCCCCAAGGCTGGCAAATGCTATCATCAACCTGAAGGGTTGCCATCTCTTCCATCTCTCTTTCCCTCCTATCTGTGCTCATAGCTTCAAGCTGCAGTATTTGCAGCTATAAAAGAATTAAGGCTTTGTTCATGAGGTCCAGTTGACAAGTGGTCACCTATCCGCCCCCCTCCTAGATGATCAGCTCTGACACCTTCCATTATCTTTTCCTGAGGAGGGACTATCACAAGTATAAATCACAATGACGCTTGACACACTTGGCTTAGATTGAAGAGGTGATGCAGACAGAGACTGATCCAGTCAGTGCTGGTCAAGGTGGTAGCCACTGCTACTGAGCATTGGCAGTGGTGCCCAGTGAGTAAGTGTTCAATGTTTTATAGTATTTAATCTCAGTAAATTCATTTTGAAACTTAAAAGTATATACACTTTTCAATTATTAAAAACATTTAAGCTATTTTTGGAACATTTTGGTTCTGTGAATCCAATATTTTTTCAACTGTAAGTCTTGGGAAACCTAATATCAATCAGATAGTTCCATTAAAAATTTAGTACCCAGACTGAGATATTCTGTAAGTGGAAAATACATACTGGATTTTTAATAGTTTGAAAAAAATATAGAAATATTTTGTTGATTTTATAAACTATTTTCATGTTGAAGTGATACATTTTGGATATCATCTATATATTCTTTTTAAAGTAATTAAAACTTTAAAATGCATTTTCCATTTTATTCCTTTATGACAGTGATTATTCAAATGCTTATGACATAAGGAAAGAAGAGAATGGAATTAATATGAGAAAATGAAAAATAATGGAAACAAAGTCTTTGTAGATAAGGAGGGAAGGAGGGGTTGAAGGGAGAACAGGGGAATGGGGAAAAAATAAGAACCAGGATTGATTGTGCAAAGGTACAGATTTCCAACAGTGAATGTCATTATATTATATACATTAAATGTACCAATAAAATTAATTAAGAAACATTTATGACAGCCCGAGACTGCCTGTTTTGAGTACGGAGAAGCCCAGTGTTTCATGGGGTTCATTATCATGTCATGATCCAATAGAGACCAGTCATACATTGTCACTGATGACAGATGGTAATTTTAATGCACCTCAAAACGAATGTGACTACTCTATTACTTAGAGCACAGATTTTTTTTTTTTTTTTTTTTTTTTTTTTTTT
>NW_022900949.1:36423206-36477140 GCF_012274545.1 Fukomys damarensis
TGTGTGTGTGTGTGTGTATCAAAATAAGGACCTTGTGTTTGCAAGGCAGAGGCACCACAGAGCTAAATCTCTGGCCCCTCAGACCACAGATTGTTAACCAAACAGAGGAAAGCTAACCCTACAGGTATCAACTCATCAAAGTAACTGGGCATATTTAGAGCTCTAAATAAATGTGTAACAAGTTTTCTCCAGTTTATTCCTGATTTTCCTCCTTTAACTTTTCGGGAAATTTCTCTTAATAAAGATTAGCTGAGCAAGGGTGTGCTAATTATGTGACATGATTCATTTGGATCGGGTGATAATTATTTGTGAATTATCTGTGCAGATGTGGAATCCTCATGGCCACTGAGTGAAGCACAGGAACCCACACCTCTTCTTCCTTCTCCACACTGAATTTAGAATTCTAGTAGAGCACTTAAGGCCCACATTTTAAAAATTGGAAAACAACATGTGTAATTAAGGTCTAAATTTGGTAGATTCTCATTGTTTAGGAACTTAGGGGAAACCCAAATAACGTGAACCGAGGTTTGTGTAGAAAAGCTGCATGGTGGAGGCTGGATTAGAATTAGGATGGTTGCATCTGCATGGACTGGGGAACCTGGGCCACTTGAGAACGACATGTGGACACATTGGCCCTTCCTTGGGTCACTGATCACTTTTCTCTGACTCCATCTTTTTACTCTCTGGGGTGTGGATGCCTTGAAGACTGATTCTGTTCCTTTTGTCCACCCAAATCCTTTGACAAGTGCCTGGCTTGGGTAGGAATTCATTGCGCTTTTACAAAGGTCATCAGTGTTCTCATCAGAAGAAACAGAGTAATCACGTAATTGGCCATGAGGATGGGCTTCGTGAGCAGTGGACCACCTGTGGCCCTGTGCTTCGGTTTTGGGATCTAAAGTTACTGAATAATTTTTTTCACAGGGTTATTGGAGACACATGATAAGGGAAAGGACCTGATCAATGATACTGTAATAATGTATTGTTGAAATCCACAGCTTTACTACTGGTTGGCTGAGGATAGGTTCTTATTCATCACTGCAATTGCCACATTGCTTAGAAGCTGCTATTTAATAAATAGGTGTATAATAAGCGAGTCAGCAAATGAATAGACAGTTCCTACTGCTGCCACTGTCCATTTTTCTATTTTTTTCATCTACCTGAAAATACTTATAGCAGTTCTTATTAGAAATGCATCTTGAATATGATGAATAAGCTTTGAGGAGAAGCTAGAAGTCTTTGCTTATGAGTAAAGTTGATGTGTGTAAGTCCATGAATAGTTTTATATCACTTTTGCACTTTTAACATCATCTAATTTTTTAAGAAATGAAGAAAACATAAAAATATTTTATGAAATCCTGATTCAATAATACCTAAAAAATAATTTGGAGAAAATAAACCCAAGATAGACATGACACTAAAAATGCCACGTTTGTGTAAAGAAGACAGGGCAGGGACAAGGGGAAAAAATGAGAACCAAGACTTATCATGTAGAGGTACAAGATCCCAACAACGAATGTAACTGTGCTGTATCCCTAAAATGTACCAATAAACTCAAAGCTGAAAAAAAAAAAGAAGACACTATCTTGAAGAAATTTGCAGAACTGAGCACTTTGTTTTGAAGGCTACAGGAGTGGTCTTTCCATCCTAAATTATAGTCTTCCAAACTTGTTCCTTGGACTCACTAGGCCTAAGGTTTTAGTGGACTCAGGCCCAAAGAGAAGCACAGTGCACATTGTAGTGTGTCCAGACTCCAGCAGCTCTTACATAATGTTCCTTCCTTCCATTCCACTGCCCCCACCCTTCCCAGACCCTTCCCATATGAAACTTTTGCTATTGCTGTTCTGTGTAGCAGTTTAACCTCCCACACTCGGGCTTTGCTGCAGTCCAGTCCCAACTGGCATGTTAGTCCCAGATCGGCTGCAGTAAACACCACTTCATCACATATCTCCCTTCTCCAGAAATCTAAGTTAGTGTCCTCCTGCTGTGGCCTTAACCTTGCAGGCAGACTGATCTTCAGCACCTTGAGTAGGTCCGCCCTGCTGCCTCCATCTCTCACCTTCCACAGTCTCTCCCGTCTATTCCTCCTCTGCCCTGTTCCAGCCTTGCTGGCTCCAGTCCTGCCATCCATGAAAAGCCAGCACTCCATGGTTGAAATTTCACAGAACTTTCTGCCTCTGCAATGGATTTTCCATTTATAAAACTCTAATTTCTAACACAGATGCTCTTTTGTGTATGGTGGACTTCCTTCCTGAAAAAATGTACCATCAGTTGAAACTATCAAAAGTAAAAAAAGCTTCTAAGCTGCAGGCATCCCAGCCTAGCAATGCAGCACACTGTAGGGTGCCTGAACTTCCCCACCTGAGAACCTGGCCAACTGGATGCTGGGACTCACTGCTGTCTCAAGATAGTGGCCTAGGAAAAGATCAGACCTCAGAATTCAAAGTAGTTGCCCTGTACATGTATTGCCTTTGTGGCATCATAATTTGAAAAATCTTAAATTGAACATTGTAAGCCTGAGACTGACTGTTATCTTTTATCTGTAGGTCCCATCTGGAAATATCTTAAATGAATTTTAAAGACCCTAAAACATAAGAAGAGAAAGGTATCTGGGTTATAAAAGACATGCACACTTTCAAAAGTATGTGCAACAGGTTATAGAAGTAGAATCCTTGATGTATTAACTATATAGATGTTGCTGTAACTGAACATTGAAGAGATGCTTGTAAAACACTTTTTCTCTGAAGAGAAAAACCATGCAAAATGAAGAGCCCATCAGACCCAAGCTGGTGACAGGTTTACTCTTAAAACACAGGACAGACTTGGCTTAGGTCTTCATTTAATATTGCCAACTTTTATTTGATTTCTTTTCCTGATTAATTATATGAAAAGATTGTATTACTTTGGAGCCCGAAGCTTTTCATGTGATATTTAATTAATTTATATTCTTAACATATATTAGAAATATATTGTGATATATTTATACATTAAACATGTTGTATTTAAAATGCTGATTTTGCGTTATGGGCTGCTGTAATTGTGCGCATTACTAGAAATCCTAATGAATAGGCACATAGAGTACTGAAAAGATGTACATCCCTATTTATGGCCTTTGATCCTTATCATCTGGAAATATGTCTCAAAAATCAAATCACAGCAAACTTTGCTCTTGGCACCAGAGAACATGGGCTTTTCTTTTTTCTTTCTCTTTTTTTGTACTGGAGTTCGAACTCGGGACCTTATGTTTGCGAGGCAGGCGGTGAGAACGTGGACTTTGGTAGGGATCAGGCCTTGCGTGCGATGTGGCGGTTCACAGAGGAAGGCTTCCAAACAAAGTGATAGGGAGGGGCTGCGCTGTGTCTCACAGCCAAGCATCTCCAACATGGAGAAAGGAATGACAGTTTGTGGAAAGGATTCTGCTCCTTTGGATTTCTGACTGGAAACTTGTCAGTGCGAGAAAGGGCCACAGAATATGTCCTGCTTCTTTCTGTTTAAACAGGCCTAAGACCCAGAATAAAATACTGCCATGCCTGTCAGAGAGCAGAAAGAGGATTTCACACCTTTAACGCATTCACGGAGTTTCTTCCCTTTTACTCTCTCTCTCCCTCTCTTTTCCCTCTTGCTTCTCTCTCCATTTCTGTCTTTCCCTTATTTTTTGTTTCTCTGTTTCCTCCTTCCTTCCTCTCCTTTTCTCTTCTACCTCTCCCACCACCCCATCTCACTTTTTCTGTCTTCCTCCGCTCCCTCGTCTGCCTCCCTCCTCTTGGTCCCCCCCCAGTCCTTCGTGGTTCCCTCCTCCTCCACAAGCCCCCTCCTCTCCCCAGGTTCAACCTTCTTCCTCCTCTTCTGGCCCTTCTTACGACCACTTCTTCTTCATTTATGCATCTGGAACATGTCTTCAACGCATCTGTTCTGTTTCTCTCCTGAGTG
The DNA here is from genome assembly GCF_012274545.1 of Fukomys damarensis. Lineage (NCBI taxonomy): Eukaryota > Metazoa > Chordata > Mammalia > Rodentia > Bathyergidae > Fukomys > Fukomys damarensis. The sequence goes on from NW_022900949.1 coordinate 36,427,134, forward strand.
TCTATTCTGTACATCATTTCTTACTTTGAACAGAGAATCTGCGTCTCAGCTCTGTGAAGCTCTGGTTGCTCAGAGCTGCACTGTGAGAACTTGCCTCACTTGCCGGCCCTAGCCTCAGTCCACTTTTCCTAGACAAGTTCAGAGGGTAGAAATCCAAATGAAAGCGTCTCAGAGTCACGACCAAACACAGAACCCCTTTTGAAGAAGAAAACTGCCGCAGGATAGATGTTGTCTGTTGCAGTAATTTAAAAGGATAGAGTTTAGTTATTTTATAAAATGCTGAAAAAGAATTACAAAAGCTACCACATCGGAGGCAGAGAAGAATTTGGGCGATTTTAAGAAATCTGTCTCATGTGAGTTTTTGTGTGTTTGGAATTTGGCAAAATTGCGAAGTACATCTATTTTCCATGGACCCCAATAGTTCTTTAATCCTCTGGTGGAAGGTGTCAGGCTAAGGCTTTTAAGTTTGAAACGGTATCCATTTGTTGAGGTTGTGGTAACCAAGTGCCACACACTGACTGGGTGGTTTAAAATCATAGGCATTTATCGTTTCCATTTCAGGAGCTGAATGTCCAAAATGGAGCAGGGGTTGGGAATTCAATATGTCCTTTTCGGGAACACACAATTCTGTCTGTGACAGGCATTCTGGGTTTGGGTCTCAAATGCTCAGATGACCTTGGACAAGCTATTTGCCTCACCAAGACTTAACTGTCCTCTTTAGGTAGTTAGGGCCCCTGAATCCTCATGCTGTGAAGATTAAATGAGGTAATGCTTAGCAAAATGCCTGGCACAGAGTAAATTTAAGTGTAGATCAGCCATCATTTTTATTAGTAGCAGTGTTGTTTTTACTGGTGCTACGTTGTTAGAGAAACTCACAAAGTTTACCAGCCATATACTTATCACTATTTTGTTTATGGAGCCTTTTGAGATTTTTTTGGCAATTGAAGAGATCTTTAGAATAAGTTAGTGCTGTGAGTTATGGCTAATGAATCAAATTTATAGAATCTTAGTCCTGGTCAAATTTCTCTATAACTTGTCTTAAAAGGTTTTTGGAAGCTTATTGGATTTACATGTGAAAAATATAAAACTAGTAATCTTATCGAATGATAATGGTGAACTATTCTTCAATGCATAAGAAATGGAGGTAGCCAGGTACGGTGATGCATATCAGTAACTCCAGCAGCCCAAGAACCTGACAGGAAGGTCACAATTGAAGCCCAGCTCTTATGGGCAATTTAGTGAAACCCTGGCTCAGTAAAATAAAAATAAAATTAAATAAAATAGAATGCACCTTGGAATCTAGCTAAGTGGTAGTGTATTTCTGGATTCATCCCTGGTGCTGAAAAAAAGAAGGAAAGAAGGAGGGGAGAAAGGAGGAAGGAAGGAACAAAGGAATAAAGGAGGGACTGGAGAAGGGAGAAATGGAGGCAGAGAGGTTAAATTTTCCTCTGTCGTTGCAAAGAACTTCAAGCAATTTCGGTACACCTTTCTGTTGCTTACACTGGAGAAGAACCCAGGAGGATTTGAATGTGCTTTGCTGCTCAGGTGTGTGGCTCATTCTGAGAATGTGCTTGGCCGTGGAGGCCTGTCCTACTCCTTCGATTAACCAGAACTTGTCAGTGCTTTGTAGATCTCAGGAACTCCCCCGAGGCACAATGTACCTATCCTTACACATGGAATAATGCAGCAGCAGTAGCTGCTAGACCTTCAGATGACTACAGGAATATCACAGTCAAGATTCTGAAGGCCATTTACCATCTCATACTAAGAGAGAGTTGGGAAAGATGTGGATTTGATAAGGTCAGTTCACAGGGACTGCCAACCTCTAACAGGAACCTGCAGAGAAGAGTTCAATAGAATCTCAAAAGTTTCAGGCACCAGAGGAAGCATAAACTTTTCTCCTTAGGCTGCTGTATTCACCATGTGGCAATTCCCACTTTCTGACCCCTGGGAAGCACTAGCACTCCCTTACCTATCTGATTGCAGTAATTCTTGCTGCTCTTATGACAACGTTGAGCACCACTGCATACCACACATAAGGACAAATATTTTAGTTCAGTGCGATTTTCAGTTCTCCTGTGTCCAACTGCCTAACATTTGCATTTAGAATTATTTCTGTTTTCTTTTTAAATGATCTTTGTATTTTTTAATGACTTCTTTATACATGTACATCTGGTCTTTCAGTTAGGATTCTTGAACTACTAAAGATTGGAAATAATTTGAACACAAATAGAAATTTATTGGCTTATATGAGAAACTATGGGAAGGTTGGTTTGGGTCTGTAGTTGACTTTAAGAATGATGAGAACTGTGATCATGATCAAGATTTTCTCTTTCTCTCTTTTTCCTCTCCCCATGGTAGCTTTTTTCTCTAACACTGCATTTTCTACCAGCAAGAAAATTCTTCTGTAGGAAGACCCCATTCAAATTCCTACAGTGCAACATCCAGAAAATAAGAGTTCTCTTATCCTGGCACAAGTTTGATCAATCTTTTCAATAGAGTCTGATGTTAGCCGGTGGGGTAGGGATCTCCCCTGCTCTCCAGCTGTCACCACAGCCACAGGGCAGGAGGAAGATGGCTCAGAAGAAGGGTGCTATTTGGGGAGCTAAAATAATAAGTTCCCAATGGATCTGGCAGTGTGGAAAAATGTCCCTACATGTCCTTCCCCCATTTCTTTTCCCCCTTGTGGAGAATTATCTTCTCTGCTTTTCAATTGCTTGATTTTGGTCTGTAATTTTCGTGTTTGTCTCCAAGGTTAGACCTAAGTTACAACTGCAGAGTCCTTACCAGCTGTACTGGAGACCTGTTACGAGGAGTCAGGTGCGTTTCCTCTTTCTGCAGATGGTTACCATATTCTTACTGTCTGTCTTGGAAAATCCTCTCCACGTCCACCTTGCTATTCTTGTGCAATGACCTATTCGAAACTAATTCCTGAGACTTTACTTCTATCACAAAGCAGACTCCTCTCTTTTAGTACAATACTGTTCACACAGCATACAGTTTTCCCTTTTCTTGGGTTCACTCTGTGTCACGTGGCTCACATTTTCTACCTTCAGTAAATAATCATATCCCAGTAACTTTATTATATATAATCCATTTCCCACAGAAGAAAAGGCTCCACAGGCTTGCTCCTCATGCTCCAGTTACTTGTACACCAGTGACTGAGTCAGGCGTGGTAGAGAGAAGGGTTGGTAGTGGAGGGAGATGGTGTTATATTTGTTCTCAATCTCAGGAAAGCCCTTAATTAAACTTTCGCACAGTCGTGGCCTAGTGATCTAGTCACCACAGACACTGTAGCTCCACTGGTCCATAGGGATCAAGTGTTGTCTCTGCATGAATAAAAAAATGTAACAATTATTCCATCTTTTGCAAATAAAAGTAATGTTGTCTGCCTGGGTTTGAGCGCTCCAAGAGTACATCTTGAGATAAGGAGGTGGGCAAGTGGAGAGGTCGTTGTGGGAGAAACAATCCGAGGCTCTAGGGTGAGGAAAGGAGAAACCAGACAGGGAGGAACAAGCCCAGTTACCTGTACTGACAGGCAGGTGGCTGCTCAGCACAGCAGGGGCACCTCTGGGGACCCTTTCTGAGAGACGAGGCAGAGTATTCTTCAGTTTGAATCTGGATCCCAGGACTTTGTCCTCCAGAACTTTCAGTCCCTCTACTCCTGTGATCTAAGAGCTTCTTCAAGCAGAGGGCTACTTTTTCTTTTCATTCTATTAAATTTGATTTTATTTTCCAGATCTCAAGTCTTTTAAAAAGTCAAAACTATATAAGAGTTCATTCTGAAAATTCCATTTGTAATTCCTCCAACATTTACTTAATCTATGTAGAATTTTTTAAAGTTTAGTTTTGAAAAAACAAAACAAAATACAAAGAATCAACAAAAACAACCCCCCCACAAACAGACCAAGAACTGTGTGTCCAATCTTAGGAGAATTTCTTAGCAGAGGATGAATTTAAAATAGAATTTAAAAGCTGGGAATGTATAGACTACTCTTTCTTCCTTTTCATATAATAGTATATTTGAAATCATCTTCTTTCATAATGTGTTGTATCCTAGTGTATCTGCCAGTCCCCCATGAGTGGAAATCAAGCAATATTCATACACTGCTACTGTGACATATGTCAAAAGTAATAACGAGCATGCTGCCCTATAACTTTAGAGGCAAATCTTTAAGCTAAAATCCAAGAAATGGCATTGTTTAGACCAAAGGTGTGCATACGTTTTATCATTATTATGGCATTGTTGCATCAGTACCTGACAGTGCTTTTCTCGGTCCTGCTAGCAGGGAATACTGTCAAATTTGAACATTTGCTATCATTTTGACTTCTCTTATTTTGAGAATTCTATATCTCCTTCAGTTTAAGGGCCAGCAAACAGGACATTTGTGTATTTTTTGGTAAACTTCATATTTTACCTTTTGTTGAGTTGGGATTTCTATATATTAAAGTAATAAATTAAGAATTTAGCCACATTTGTAACACTGATTGGAATATTTTCTCTAAGACTAATGTTTTTTTACTTTACATTTTAAATTTAGGAATGCAGTAGTCCCTGTACTCTCTTCATTTTATGGTATTTATCAAAACTTTATTGGGTCTAGATTATGAATCATAATGGTTTTCCGATACCTATATTTTCTTCTAGTACTTTTATTATTTAATTAAACTCACTCTGGTATGTGGTGTGCCTTTTTATGCCCTTTATGATTTCCAATGGACTATTCAGTGTTGACAACCTCAATTTCTACAATTTATCAACCCAGTGATTTGAAGGCCTTTTTGCTATGTAGCAGGTTTCCACAGTTCTAGGTCCATTTCTAGATTTTTCTCTGCTAGATAGAAGTTAGTCTGATAACATCTGTGCCTGTGTGAGTAGTTTACCATACATGTTTAACTGCATGCTTCATAATATATTAAACCCACATGTGTAGGAGGTTTAACTCATTCCCTACCATAAAACTATATTTGAGTTAGTGAAACATTAGTTTCATCACATATCCCTTATTTTGGGGCAACTAGGACTACTGCCCCAGTTTTAACAACAAATATCACTATTTTGTTAACTTTGCCGATTTTCCACATACTATGTAATTGTGGGCATTTTTATGATTTGTAATAATAGTCAAATTAAAAAAATAGAACAACAGATATATATCACACAATTTTAAAAACTAATCAAGTTTTCAAAATTTAAAAACTCATTACATTAATAGCTGAAAAGCTAATTAATTTATAGATCTTCAATATTGAAAAGGTTAAGCATTTTCTTATCTGCTCATTCATTATTTATTTTGTTTTGTGGCTAGTTTTTCATGTTGCTTTTTGTTTGTTTGTTTTTTGTACCAGAGATTGTACTCAGGACTTTGCGCTTATGAGGCAGGCGTGGTGTCACTGAGCTAAATCCCTAGCCCTCGTGTTACTTTTTATCTTAGTGCTTAATTAATTTATATAAATCCTTAATCAATTATGGTTATTGCAATGCATACCCAGCTTATTAAAATTTAAAAATTATTTTTGGTCAAGCTGGTATTTTAAAAGTTTAGGTTAAAAAACTGTGACTCTGCATTTATTATTTTATTAGTCATCTCTGAAATAATTTCCCATCATATTCTTGATATGTATTCATAATTTTAAATAAATATATCCTATTTGTTCAAAAATACAACAATTCTCACTTGCCTAGTGATTTTCTCCCTTGGTGTAATAAAAGTTTGAAGCTGTAAATTAGAAGGCACAGTGGCTGTCACAGGCACACACACTGACAGTTGTAAGTGACATTTCATGAAAGGACAGTCTTTCTAAAAATATCACAGAGAAATCCTCAAAATGATAGCAATCTAAGGCCATTGAAGGTATGACAAATATACCTCAAAGTGCCCTAAACTAATGGCCAAAAAGCAACTGCATAGTTATCAAGAAAATATTGAGTGGTGTTCAGAATATTATGGGAAGAAACAAAGAAATACATAAGATGTTTTTTGAGACATTTCTAATTCAGGGAATTAAATATGAAAAAGAATTGGTACCTAGAGGCCTCAAATCCTTCGCCAAAAATGATATTTTATAAAAATTTTTACCCATTTCACATGGCTTCCTAGATGATAAAGTCCTTGGGAGTAGTAATCACGATTTATTCCTCAGTTCCCCATTAGCACCAAGCAGTCACAGGTACAGAAGCCCACTAGGCTCCATGCTCTGTGTATTTACTTTTATCTCACTTGCTCTCCTGCTCTCCAAGGGAGGGATGAAGACCCGGAGAGGAGAAGCCCTTTCTCTAAGGTTGACGCGGAGCCCAGGGCAGTGTGGCCTGTCCCTCATGGCTAATGCCCATATCATTGTATCTGACACAGCGCACTGCCAAGTAAGTTAGTAAGTGAGATGCCTTGCATTCATTCTGTCCTTAGGAACCAGAGCTCGCTTGGGAATGAGACAGCTTATGATGTCATCGACGGACAGGTTTTGTGTGAAATTCTAGTCATTATTTTAGCTGCTTTTCTGAGATGAACTAAGTCAGTCCAGAGGCCCTCACAGTGCCGCAGTTCAATTCCTCTAGGCTCTGAATGTGTCTGTTTCTGGAGGAAATAAAACTTGTGTTAGTTGACTCTGACATGAAGGCAGCAGAGAGTGGGTTAGAAGGCCCTTTACTTCTTCCTCTACTGAATTTGTCATTGGAATTGAATTCTTTATAGTGCTGTTAATTATAATAGGGAAAGGAGAGAGAAAGCCCTTTATTGATCTAAATTCTCTGTCTGTTGTTCATTTGTCTTATTTACTGCTATGGAGTTTTCACATTCCATCTAGCAAGAATATTTTTGTGAAGATAGTTTTTGCTTGTCACAGATGTAGTGTTCTATCATTTAATGGTCGCTACTCTCTTACTTAAAAAGTATTTGGCTTCAAAAATGCATTTGCCTAGTGAAATGAAGCTGTTTGCATATCTTTATTCTTGATAAGTTATTGCTTCAAATACATCCTTGGCCCCCTTACAAGCCACAAACCAGCTATGCAGAACAAATAGTGGGTAGGAAGGAGGTGTCAAATTCCACATTTGGTGTACAAAGCAGGTAAGATGTATGTAGTTTTGTGATATAAAAAGGAGAAAAAGTCAACAGAAACTGCTCAAACGGAACATCAATCTGAGTGTTCACATGATGGGGGACAGAAGTAAGGGAACATTGATGGATTCTTTTTAGATTAATTACAGCACTCTTGTCTCAGAGAACATTCTAACACCAAAACAGAACAAAAATAATCTTTTATTTTTCATGTAGTACAGGAGACTTCTCAATGCAGTGGTGGGCACAGGAAAAATTCCCTCTCAAATCCTGTTTCTGATGTAGAAATCCTCAAAAAGCCTTAGTATAGTGCCGAGAGCATAGTGAGTACTCAGCTAATAATTAATATTTGTAGACACAGGCAATGGTAGGAACAGGGAAAATGCTATCTCTCTATATGTTACTTTCTTATTTATGCCACAGCAAGCCTTTGCCTTTTCTTTTACCAACAATACATTGAACCTGTACTTAGCTAACATCACAACTACTCAGTTCAGTGGATATTTAGTTGAGTGTGTGTAATACTTGGTGCGAGAAGTTTTGAGAGCACAGACAAGAATTAGCATTCACTGGACTTTGCTGGGTAAATATGTAGAAAAGAGAATTTTTAGGCAAAGTGAGCGATTTGACCTATCATGAAGTTGAGGCACATGTGGTGTGTCCTTGGAAACCCTGAGATGGCGAGAGTCAAAGAGTGCTTGTTGGGAGTTGGAAAGGGATTAGAACAGGGCAGGAAGACAGATAAGTTGGCTAGGAAAGACTGGGCCAAACTTGTCATTTATGCGCTATTCTGTATGCATCAGGGATGCAACTAAAACTCTGGGGCAGGGCAGTGGTGTGATCAGAGCTTTGTTTCAGCAACGTAGGTCTTGGTGGTAGTGAGACACAGAAGGGTCGGAGGCTGAGCCTCATGGATGGACCACGAACAACCACGTGTACTCCAGGGGCCTTTTCTGCAATGCTTCAACAAGGGCTCAGTCCAGCTTTAGTTTATGTCCTGCCGAAGCCACACAGTAGATGAGCAAGGACCTCCATCCAATGACTCTCAAAGTGCCATGCTGCTTCTCAGATAAGCAACCATGCTGTTATTTCATTTTCTGAAATGTGGGCTGAGTCTCCTCCATCCAACTCCCCCTCCTCAACTAACCTAGAAGGTTTTTAATAGTGTTAGGACAAGCACTGGAAGGTGCTCAGTGACTGATGGCAGTATCAGGGGAATAGAGGTAAGCGCGAGCTCCCAGATAGCCCTGAGGACAACTTGGGAAGGGAACACATGCCTGGCTTGTACGTGTGTGCTTCTGGGTGTTACGCTGTGTAATGTCCTCTTTCTTTTTCACTGCCTCTGTCCAGACATGCTCACATTCACACCCTCCAACCCCGTAGTTCCCCTCTTCCTAGCTTTATTTCCAAGACAGCATAAGCAGCCCTCAACCGAGGATCTTGTGACACCACCTTGTCATTGTCATCACACACAGTCCCCAGAACACATGCTGCTATTTGGGACAAGTCTAACTTTTGAGTCAATTATTTTCTCCTTCAGCATCTCTGTCTACCGCTGGTCCTAATGTACTAGCTGCTCACTTAGTTTAAACTATCTTAGTGTCATTGTAACTAATTTTTTTCTGTTTAAAATTATGTTAGGCTCACACACATGATCTTGCTGAGTCCCACAGGGAGCTTCACAGAGATTATTTTACTCATTTAAGGCAGCCAGTGTGGTTATTATGGTGAACAATAAAAAATCAAGAACATTAACCAGTTGTCAGAAACAGTTAACAAGCTGTTTGGTTAGAAAGTCAGGGTTTATATCACAACGCCAGGGAAAAACTAAAGCTATCAGAATATTAAGGCCTCACTCTAAAATGCTTTAAAATACTTTAAAGTGTTTGGAGCTTGTCTTGTAGAATTTCTGAATTTAACAAAACAAGAAACAAAGTCAGATATGGCAGCACGCACCTGTAATGACAGCATTTTTGGAGGCTGAGGCAGGAGAACTGTAAGTTTGAGCCCATCCTGGGCAACTTAGAAACTTAGCAAGACTGTCTCAAAAGAAGAAAAAGAAAGAAAAAAAAAAGACTGGGAATGTAGAACAGTGTGAAAGCTCTGGGTTTAATCCCCAATACTGAAAAAGAACCCTCCCCGCCAAAGAAACAATATCATTTCACTGTATAACCATGTTGGTTTTCAAGTTTAAATTCTAGAAAAGTAAAGTTTGTATAAAAGAAATTCTAGCAAATATTCAATTAATACTCCATAATGGCAAGAGTAAATAGCCGGAGTAAAACTTGATGGCAAAGCTTTTAGAGACTAAGTGTGCAAACTGAAACCCCAAACCCATTTATTTATCTCAAAGTGGCAACACTGCAGTTTAACCTGAATATCTGACACTCAACTGCAGGGAGTGCCAGGGGCATGTGGACAGAGAGGGTCATAGGTTTGCCACCAGTGCTTGAGCTTCTGTGTTCCTGTCTCCTGGGTATAGGTGAAGCCTCAGAAAGAAAATAAAGGAGCTTAACTGAGCTGTGATTAACTGAAGACCATTATGAATATACCTTGTATCTCAAATGAGCACATTAATAAGTAAATAAAGCCCTACCATACAGCACAGCTTAATCACACATTCCAGAGTTTTTTGTTTTTGGGGTTTGGCTTCGATTTTGACTCGGGAGATAGAACAACCAAATAATAACCCTAATGCTATGAATTATTTTCCTAACACAGTGTCTGCATGCTGTACAATTAGAATCCCTGGTGTTGGTGTTGTTGGCAGTGGTTGTCATCGTAATAGGAGTGACCATGGTGACAAAAGAGACAATATGTGGTTGTCACTGATCCTCCTCTTTCCTCCGTAACCACATGACGTCAGATACTCAGCATCAGCTGTGAACATCGCAACACTCTAAGTAGGTCCGTGTGCTATCTCAAATTTTAAAAAGTGGAGGCTGAGGTTCAAAGAGCTGAAATAACCCAGCTCATGTCTGACATTTCATAGGTGTTACAGGGAGGATTTGAGCTGGCTCCAAAACTCCTGTCTGTTTCATTTTACTGATTTGCCGTGTTGTCTTGTCTCAACGATGAGAAGGAAGAGAATTGAGCAACAATAAGATTGTTTCCTCCATTAGAGTCACGTCCTGCCTTCTCCTCTGCTTATTCAAGCCACTGAATTATTTGAAATCCTTTCCGATGTGTGTATGTAATGAGTCTGCCAGTCACATGACCACATGCCAGATGGGCTGCTCATTTGTCCCTTTGGTGGATGACACACTTCCAGGTGGTCCTGCCAGTCTTTGACGTGGTAGAATGGTATCCGATGTATCCAGATAATGTTAGCTATTCACTACGGAGAACAAAGGGCCACACAGAAATGAAGGCACATTCTTCTCCCAGACAGTAAGGAAGCCCTCTGCTATTTAAGGTTGTTTATTGCATGTCTAGCACCCTCCCCTCTGCCAGCTAGTTTCACTGTGACACTAAAACAAAAATATGATGTTAACACATTCCTGCCAGCTTGAACTGTCCCATTGGGCAGCTTATACCACTGGTGGTACAAATGACCTAATCACTTTTATTGGTCTTTTTGTGGATAAAATTAATAAAAGCCATTCAGTGAGACAGTCATGCATGTACCACTTGTGGTTCAAGCCACCAGCCAGTGCAACATATGAATTACAGCGCTGTCATGAATGTGTTAAATAATGCAAATTTTCTTTTGAGAAAAACTGAAGCTTTTAATTGGGGACTGGATGTGATTCCTAGATTCCATTTCCAAAACTAACTAGCAAGCTTGGGATGTAGCTCAGAAACAGTATACTTGCCTAGCATGCAGGAGGCCCTGACTTTAATCCCCAGTACCTCAAAACACACCCAAAACAATAAACCAAAGTAAACCAGATAAATCTTGCAGTCATAGAAGCCCCATGGTCATCTTATCCATCCATGATGAATCTCAGGGAGTATAAATCAATTTTAGACAGGATTTAGTCAGAGTATATAATGAAGGAAGCAGGAGTCTGGAGCAGAGAGACATGAGCACCTCTTACACAGAGAAATGTTATGTAAATGTTTATTATTTGTGCCACTGCCAGCCTGATTGGCATAAATGAGACTTTTCTTAGTAATGCTCATCTTAAGTTGTACCTTTTCTTTCCTTAGCTCATGGAGCAAACATGGCCAACTCTGCCTGGTCAGGTCACTAATTGTGCTGTAGCTATTGCCTGTGGCTATTGATGGTGTCTTCAAAACCCTGTGCATCACTGGGAGGTAGAGATCTGTTCTGCACTTGGGTCCTGTCATGTGGCGGGTGCATGACTTCCCAGCAGATTCCCTGGTGGGATTCTGTGAGATCATTTAAAGCATGTGCTGCTTCCCTCACTGTGACACAGCATAGTAGTCAAGTGGAAGTTAGAAACAATGACTTCCAAAGGCCAGTTCTCTTGGCCACTTTTCACAGTAGTATTCAGGTTCAGAATTTATGAACTTTGGGGTAAATACTTATAGCATGATTTTGAAGTGGCAGCACTTCAAACCAAGCTAAAATTACCATTTGTACCTATCTAGTCTAATAGATTTGGCTCTCTTTACCTTCTGGACTTCCAAAATGGTTTAAACACACACACACACACACACACACACACACACACACACACACACAATTCAGGTACACTTTCTTACCTGCAGGGAAACTACTGAAAAAAATCTCATAATTATCAAAAGTTTATACTTAGTGAGGCAGAGATAATTGTGTAATTTAAAACAATTTGAAGGCATAAAATTGGAAATGTTATTTGGGGGATGTTAGCAAGTGTAAAAGAGCATGTTAAATTTCTAAGTGGAATCATCATCCTTGGTAGGTATAAGCGGTTAGCAACAGAGACACATAGCTTACAAGTAAATACATGCCTTATAGATGAGTTGGCAGGAAAAAAGGTTCTTTTTTTTCTCTGTGGAGAAAAGTTACTTGGTAAGAAAATGAGACAAAATATTAAAAGAATTGATTGTATCGACTTGTTTACAACAGAATTAACACTTTGTAGGAAACTTCAATACTTAGTAGCATGTTCTTGACATAACAGTCTTTTATGTTGCTTTTACTCTTAGTCTACACCTAGTAAATACCAAATATACTGTTGAATTTTTTTTTTTTACTATTTAATGTACAAGAATTTAGTTAAGCGAAGTTCCTATCACAGAAATGTGAAGCTATTAATAATTATAATAGCTATCACTGACATCTGAACATACAATGATAATCATGACCATTCAAGATCTTTAATTCTCACTATCTCAGAGTGGGTGATATTATCCCCATTTTGCATTTGGAGACAGAGGTTAGAGAGGATGAGCAACTGGAGTAAAGGTGCACTTAACATTCAGTGATGGGGTTAACATTTAAATCTAAATATGGGTCAGCCCATATTGACCATAGTGATACTACTTGTTTCTGTGGTATCTTTATGTAAGGTACAAGAGGGCTCTTCATCCTCAAGAGATGTAGCCCATGCTGGGAGGAGGAGCAGAGCACTCGGTAGATATCTCTGTTTGCTCTCTGCCCATCAGATGGCCCTGAGCAATGAACAGCACATATTACTATAAACGTGGCTGGGATGACACTTTAAGTACAAGTTTTAAACCACCGTAATGTGGATCTGATGTCTTCTAAACATGTAAAACATGTTAGGCAGCAGACTAAAATCCAGCAAATATGACAGAGATGAAGTCAGAGGAGAGCTAGGAGATAACTTACTTTCAATCCTACTGATTTATTTAGGCTGTCTTCCAGCTTCCCAAGAGGTTAAGTGGGTTTATAGCCCTACGCTGATGGAAGACACCGCTATAATCTCTTAGGCTCTTAGCGGGAGTCCAGCATTATTTGACTTGATTTCATCTCCACCCACATGATAGCCAGTTTTATTAATATTAAAACTATATCTCTGACCCAAACTTCTATAATATTTATAAAATTATTAAGTATATAATTGAACTTTTCCCATAAAGCTATATTTTTGTGAGTAGTCCCACATACCTATATGTATAAGTATGTGAGATTTTTTACTATAGTCCATGTGTGTGGCTCCCAGTATAATTTTACATCTTTTTTTACACCTTGTTCAGCTAACCTATACAAATCTTGAATTTATTCAAGCCTTTTGTTTTCTTTTTTCTTCTCACAGAATTTCCTCAAAAAACAAACAAGCAAAAACCCCAAAAGCTTTAACCATTGCAATTTTTTTTAAAAGCAGCTTACGTGATTCTGGTAAATTTTCTTTTAAAAATATCAATACGGAAAACTATTAATTTCTTGGACAAAACCTTGGCTAAATTTTCAGAACAGTCTTCTACCTGAGCCACGGCTGTTTATAAACAAGTAATGTTAATTACTGCACCTCTCCCATGTACAGTCCAGTTTGGGGGACTGCATTCGTGGGAAATGGAGGGTACAGTGGGCCCCTCTCAGAACATTCCTATCAGCCTGGCCAGAAAGAAGCATCCCAGCAGTAGTTGCACGGTTCCCACCTCGTTGTGGACATTGCCTGCACAACGAGCTGAAGCTTGCGAATCTTGGAGAGTTGTAGTGAACCTCCCTGTGTTACTGTCGGCTTAGAAAGTCATCCTTTTATTTTGTTCTCACCCTTTATGTGAGAAAAATAGAATCAGGTTTCTGTAGGATGCTTTGTACTCCCCGGGCGCCTCTTCTCAGAGGCATACGCTTTTAATCCTCTGTGCTGTTTGCCTCCTCTGAAGTAGAGATTATGGACTTAATGAATTCAGTTTGTTCACCTACCTGTATCGATGAGCATGAACTTGACTGGACAGGGCATGAAATATATTTTAAAGATTTTTTTCCACACCTTGACATAGCTTTCTTAAAATCAGATTGTGAGATAAAAAGCAGTTGCCTGGGGGAAACCTTAATAATTTTAAGTGTTAGATACTGATGATGTGAGTCCTTTCTGGAAGCCACTGCTGGAGGCTACGGGGGTTGCGTCTGTATTAAGAGAAGGACACATCCTAGGATCTTCTCCTGTATTTATATAATGGCATACAGTTGTTACTATTTACCTAATACACTTTGATCTCATCTCTATTGGGGGAATAGGGCCCTAGGAGAGATTGCTTCACATAGTTACTGCAAATCTGAAAGCCACTTGAATTACTGAACACCACAGTGTCAGTAATAACTTTGTGAATCTCTTATGGAGAATATATACATGAATAAAAATATCCTGTCACCGCTCAAGATAAATAGTGATAGGCTATTTTATATTAGATACAGAATTAAAAAGCAGTTTTATTGCATTGTGTCAATACACTCTTAGGAATACACACATGAGCTGTACATTTGTTATGTAACTCATTTCTTAGCAGTGCCAACAGTAATTTTTTTTCTCAGACCCTAATTAAAGTGCACTTACTGCTTTGCCTGTTAGAAGTCAGCAATCTCTTGCTCGTCCATTCTCTCTGGGGACATCAGGTAGATCAGTGGAATGTCCGTAGGCACTTAAGGCACCTGAGAAAGGTGACTTGAAGATGTGAAGTTATGCTATTTAGGGAAGGCTGGAGCATGAACAGCGCTGGGGACAAGGGATCTCACTCACGGTTCACTGTAACTTTATATTTGTCACTATATAGCTCTGCTATATTTTTTACTACCTCATTGTAAGGTTCACTTATGATTTTCACTTGGCCATCAAACCTGTTGGGACATCATTTATTTGTCAAATATACAGGTCAACTAGGGGATTATGATAAATGACAAATTTCCTATTTCAAAAGATGAAGCATGTCTATTAATAATTGAAAGGTAAAATCTAAAGTTTTGAACCATAGATTTTCATAAAATAGTAATATAAATTTAGGTACAGTAAGGTCACTTCCCATCTGGAGAAGTTTCTCCTTGCTAGTTACTTCAGTCAGAGACCTTTATTCTGCATACAGAAATTTTCACCTGAGTGTTTGCAGATACTTCACTTATGTCTGAATTTTATACGTTTGTTTTCTTTTCTTCTACTTCTCTGTAGGAGGAAGACTTAGCATTTTCTTTTACTCACCTACATTCAGCTTGTTTCCCAAGCATCACTTTGACCACAGTGGTACTTTGACCTTGCTTTCCAACCTGCCAAGTATTTTTCCTTCCAAATTGAACTGACTTCTAAAATTTCACTGCATGCACAAAGTATTCTGATGAGAGCAAAGAAGAGCTATGGATTTTCCTGCTATACAACATTGACAAAAAAAGACCAATTTCTTCCTCTGCTTTGCTAAGACATATATTCAATAAGTTTGTTTAGTACCTTTTATGTGCCAGGAACATGAGTGAATCTGAAATTTGTTTCACAAATACTGATAAAGGAGGCAGAAGGATAGGCGATACATTTTAATGTGACACAGTCAGCAATGTTATAGAGCTTTTGTGCTTTAGGTGCATCATGAAATGACAAACAGATCACCTAAGTGGGAGGGAGCTGATGAGGCAGAAAGGAAGGAGAAGGAAAGTCATCCAAAAGTGTGACTGGTCAATACAAGGACACGGAAGCATGGGAAAATGAAAATTTGAACCGGATGGTGGCAGACCCTGTGTTCCATATTGTGACAACTGGGTATAAATGAGATGATACATATAAAGTATTCAGTGGAGAGCTCTGTGCACACAGGCAAAAATAAATATTAGGTACTGCTGTTAAATAATATTGTCTTACTTTTAATCCAAAGAGCCCAGTAAGAAATCAGAAGCCACAGGATGTTTGTTTGTTTGTGACAGGATCCTGCTATGTAATTGAGGCTGACCTTCCACTCACTACATAGCCCAGTCTGGCCTTGAACTCACAGGGATCCTCCTGCTTTAGCCTCCCGAGTACTGGGATTACAGGTGGGCACCACTACACCTGGTCACCACTGGATTTTTAAAGAAAAGAATGAATAGTTACAAGAAAGAAATGACTCTGGCATCAGTTTAGAATATGGATTAAAGAGAGAAAGTTTGGTGAGATTGAAGATCAGTTAGCAATTGTAACGATGCAGTAGGCAAGATGTAATTAGATTCTGATGGCATGGGTATGAGAATAACTGTGTGTGTGAGCGTGTGTGTGTGTGTGTGTGTGTGTGTGTGTGTGTGTGTGTGTCGGTACTAGAAATGGAACTCTAGCCCTTGGTAAGCACTTTGCATTGAGCCACATCCCTAGCTGGAGAATTGACCTTTTATAAATCAGTTTCCTCATCTGGAAATATCAGGGTTATAATAACATCAAAATTATCACATTGACATTAAGATTGAATGAGTCAATATTTGCAAAACTCTTTTAAGAGTTTCCTACCCTAGTAAGGACTACCCATTTTAAAATTGAAACATGAATGTTGCTTGTGCTTTTGCATGTGCTTGTGTCCTGGGCTGATCTAATGGGACCTGAACTATGTCTGTCTTCTGCATAGGCAGTAACCCAGGACTGTTCACTTTGACTGATTGTACTTATGGTCCTAGTTAGTTGATACTTGTCTTCTCAATACTATGAAGGACAAGTCATTGCCTCTGAGTCACATACATAATAAAAACCTTGACTACTCTTCAGCTGGTTGTGTTCTGTGGTGGCCAATTCTTCTGCCTATGATGTTGTGGTCTTTGTGGTGCATCAGAGGTACAATTATTTTAAAATTTATCTGCACAGATAACAAAGATTGAGTTTGTGGCTGGCTTCTTCCAAGGAAGAGATGATGAGCACTACTTTGTTAGATGAACCATTATAAATTAAGTTGCAACTTTGGCAAGTACATTTGGGTGTGTGTGTGTGTGTGTGTGTGTGTGTGTGTGTGTGTCTGTGTGTATGTGCGCTCAATACACTAGCATTTGAACCCACTGAGCTACATCTTTAGTCTTTTTTCATTTTTGAGGCATGATCCCCATTGAAACTGGATTCCAAGTGACTTTTTAAAAAATTTTCATTAAGTTTATTGAGAATCTGAAAGCATAAACAAGTATCAAAATGTATAATCGATAATGTGAAATAGGAAGAAAAGGTCCAAAGGGGAAGGAGAATTAGAAAGGGTAGGGGAAAGGAAAGAAGGAAAAAGAAAAAAATATGAGAAAAGAAAAAAATGGAGGCCTCTTTGGCCCAGCACAGCAGAGGAGCCCGGCAACAGCTTGTGATCCTCTAGTGGTCCCTGCCTCTTTGGCGCAGAGCAACAGAGCAGCACAGAGGCAGCATGAGACCCTCTGGTAGGCCCGCCCCTTTAGTAGAGCACAGCAGAGGAGCCCAGCTGCTCCCGTGCATGCAAAGTGGTATCTGTGCCCCACCTCCCCACCCTGCCCCCACAAACCAGAGCTAGGGCCTCTCTGAAGCTCCGAGATAAAAATTGAAGCTCACTGGAAAAGTGAAGAAAATCTCTTCAGTAAACGCACACTGCACCACCATAGTTGGTAAGTCAGAGGGACCGTCACCTCACAATGGAACCTGGTCTAACATCAAGGGAAAGACAGCTGGAATCTGCAGTAGAACCTTTCTGAGTTCAACCCACCTGGAGGTCAGAGATTTCAATTGGACCTTGCAAACAGAAATCATCCTGAACCTCAGGACAGCTTCTGGGCTGGTTGAGGCTAATTAACTTAGATCCGCATATCTTGCCCTTGCTGTCTGTTGTGTCAACAGAGGCATAGCCTGAAGGAGGCCCTCGATTTCTATTTGTATTTTATATTTTCAAAGTAATATTTTTCCCTTATCTTTACTCATTTCAAAAAATTTTATCTAATTTTTTCTTTTCTCAAATTTTTTCTTTTGTAGTTTTCTTTTTTATCTTCTTTCTCTCTTTTTCTACCTCCCTTCCTTTCTTGCTCTCTCCCTCTCTCTCTTATGCTGATCTTCATTTCCCTGCCTTTTTGTTTCTGTTCCTATCCTAATTCAAATTTATTTTCTTTCTTTTTCTTTTCTTCTCTTTTTCCTTCTCTCATTTGCCATTAGTTTTAAAAGAAAGTGATTACAATCTCTAGCCTCCTTCTCACTGTTAGTTTGTTCTGTTTTTGTGTAAATTTTGCTCTGTCCTTTCCTCTTCTGTTCAACAGCTTCCTAGAATTTATGTGATTTTCCTGTGTCCTCTGACCTCACTTCTAATCTTTCTCTACCCTCCCTCCCCAACTCCTTCTAAGTCCCCATCCTGAAGGATAAAGTTGCTATATTGAAAAGTTTATTCACTGTAAACATATTTTGGTCTGGTCCTCTATTTTTATTTAATTTACACATTTAAAGGTGATAGATTAATCATTACCACAAATTGTCATTTTCCAACCCATGCTTGATGCTATTGTGTTGCTGGTTTCATCATTTGGGCTAAGGTGTTGTGATTAACGTAATCAGTAACATAATCAGTTGTCCTTCCTGGTGTAATGAAAATGAGATTTTCTCAGAGTCATTAGAGACTCAAAACCTAAAGACCAGCAGCTATATCTGGAAGAGCAAAGTGTTAACCCAGGAATTAAACCAAGGACAGTTACAACAACAAAAATAGAAATGAGAAGACATTTAAACATGGCACAAACACAGACTTCACCTCACCAAAGGTAAAATCTGGGGAAAATGAGGTGTAAAAATCTCATAGTCTGGACACCTTGAACTGATAGCACAGGATGTAAAAAAAAAAAAAAAAAAAAAAAAAAAAGTGAGGCTCCAGAAAAAATTCAAAACAGAAATAATTTCCCAGATAACCACAGAGATTGTGAGAAGAATGAAAGACATGATTAGGGATTCTGGCACAGAAACAGATAAAAAAATAGATGAGCTCAAAACCATGATGGAAACCATGAATGCTCAGCATAGGAAAGAAATGAAAACCATGAATGCCCAACATAAGAAAGAAATGGAATGCATGAAACAGATTCAAACACATATCCAGGAGATTAAAATCTCTATAAATAGCATTTGCAACAGAATGAACAAATGTGAAGATAAAATTTCAGATATAGAAGATAGGATTGCAGTCAGTGACCATGAAAAGAAACATCTCTTAAAAACAATAAGAGATCATGAGAAGTCAATCCAACAACTCTTAGATGATGCAAAGAAGAATACTACAAGACTGATAGCAATCCATGAAGTAGCAGCAGAAAATACAAATGAAATTAAAAAAAACTGTTCACAAAATTAATGACAGAAAACTTCCCAAATGGAGGGGAAGAATTTGACATACAGATAAGTGAGGCATATAGGACTCCAACTAGCCAGGATCAAAAAAAAAAAAAAAATCTACACCTAGATATATAATGGTTAAGATCCAGGAAAACCAACAGAAGACCAAAATACTACAAGCAGTTAGAGAAAAGAAATAAATCACAGCAGAGGAAAGCCCATCAGAATCACAGCAGAGTTTTCAACACATACCCTCAAGTCAAGGAGAGCCTGGAGTGAGGTATTTCAAGCCCTAAAAGAAAACAACCATCAACTAGACTGATGTATCCTGCAAAACTATCTTTCAAAATTAATGGGGAAATAAGATACTTTCACAACAAAGAACACCTGAGAAATTTCATGAACACCAACCTGGCACATCAAACACTTCTCAACAATATCCGGGAAAAAGAAAATAAAGAACACAACTTCATAAGGGCCAACAGAGCAGACACACCAGGCAAGGCAAGAAATTAAAGGAAGAGAGGGAAAAATAAAAAATAAAAGAACCAACAACAGTAAAATAACATGACAATGAAAAGTCAATATGTAATAGTTATAACCATCAATGTTAATGGCCTCAATTCACCAACAAAAGAAGTAGACTGGCAGAATGGATTAAGAAGCAAAATCCAAAGGTATGATGTATACAAGAAACCCACTTAATCCACAAAGAAAATCAAAGATGGAGAGTAAAAGGATGGAAAACAGTTCTCCATGCAACAGTGGCCTGGAAAAAAGCTGGGATAGCTATCTTATTTGCAGACAAAACTAATTAAGAGAGAAAAGGAAGGCCACTAAATCCTTGTAAAGGGAACAATACAAGAGGAAGAAATGACAATCATATATATATATAATATATGTATATATATGTACAGTGAATACTAATGCATTCAACTATACAAAACAAATATTAATGGATATGAAAAATGAAATAAGCACTAATACAATTGTAGAGGGGGACCTCAACACTCCACGGACACAAATAGGTCATCTAGACAAAAAATCAACAACAAAATAACAGAACTGAATCAAGTCTTAGAACAGACAGACTTAGTAGATATATACAGAGTATTCCACCCCACAAAATCAGAATATACATTATTTTCAGCTGCACACAGGTCATTCTCCAAAATAGACCACATGCCAGCTCATAGAACATGCTTAAGTAAATGCAAAGGAATTGAAGTTATCCCCTGTATATTATCAGACCATAGTGCAATTAAACTGGAGATCAATAGCCTAAGAAATCTCAAGAACCTCACAAACACATGGAAATTAAATAACAGCCTGCTGAACAGCCATTGGTCACAGAGGAAATTAAAGAATTAGAAAGTTTCTATAATTAAATGATAATGTCAATACAACATACAGGAATCAATGGGAAACAATGAAAACAGTTCTATGAGGGAAATTCATAGCAGTAAATGACCATACTAGGAAAACAGAACTAGCCCAAATAACAACTTAATGCTTAATTTAAGTTCCTAGAAAAAGAAGAGCAAGACAAACTGAAAGCTCATACAAGGGAGGAACTTATAAAGATCAGAGAAAAATTAATGCAATGGAGACTAAAAGAATGTTACAAAAAATCAGTGAATGGAAGAGTTGTTTTTTTCAAAAGAATAAATCAAATCGATAAACCCTTATCCAATCTTGTCAAAAAAGGAAAGAAAAGGCTCAGATCCATGTGATTAGGAATGAAAAAGGTGAAGTCACAAAAGATCCACCAGAAATCCAGAGTACAGGTTTGAAAACTTGTACTCTAATAAAATGGAAAATACAGAAGAATTGGACAGATTCCTAGATACATATGAACTTCCAAAGTTGAATGAAGATGATATAAAAAGTCTAAACACTCCAAATACATTCAGTGGAATTGAAAATATAATCAAAACATTACCAACAAATAAAAGCCCAGGTCCTGATGGCTTCACTACTGAATTCTACAAGCCATTTAGAAATGAACTGTCACCAGTTAAACTCTTCAGTGAAGTTGAAGGGAAGCAATATTTCCAGATTCATTCCTGGAAGCAAGTAGTACTTTGACTCCAAAACCAGTGAAAGACCCAACCAAAAAAGAGAACTGCAGGCCAATCTCCTTAAAAAACATAGATGTAAAAACATTCAATAAGAAACTGGTAAACAGAATACAGAATCATCAAGAAGATCATACACCTTGACTAAGTTGGATGTATCCCAGGGATGCAAGGATGGTTCAACATATGTGACTCAATAAATTTAAGACACCATATTAATAGTGTCAGGGGCAAAATTCATAAAATCATCTAAATAGATGCAGAAAAAGCATTTGACAGAATTCAATACCCATTCATGATTAAAAACCCTACAGAAAATTGGAATAGATGGTCTTTATCTCAACCTGATAAAGGCTATCTATGAAAAACCAACAATCAATATCCTACTAAATGGTCAAAAGCTAAAAACCTTCACACTACAATCAGGAACAAGACAAGGATGCCCACTATCACCACTCCTGTTCAATATAGTTCTGGAAATATTACCCACAGCAATAAGGCAAGAAAAAAGAAATAAAAAGTAAAGATAGGAAAGAAAAAAAGTTAAACTGCCACTATTTGTCGATGATATGATACTCTGCATAGAAGATCCAAAAAACTCTGCCAAAAGACTTCTAGACTTAATTGACAGATTCAGTAGAGTAGCAGTATACAAGGTCAACACTCAAAAAATCAATAATCCTCTTGTACACAAATAGCAGACTTACTGAGAGAGAAATTAGGAAAACAATTTCTTTCACAATAACATCCCCAAAAAAGAAATATCTAGGAATTCACTTAACAAAGGAGACAAAAGACTGCTACACTGAAAACTACAGCACTCTGAAAAAAGAGATAGGAGAGGATATAAAAAAATGGAAAGACATCCCTTGCTCCTGGGTAGGAAGAATGAACATACTGAAAATGGCCATACTTCCAAAACTGCTATACAGATTCAATGCAATCCTGATTGAAATCCCAAAAGTAAATTTCACAGAACTTGATAAAACAACCCAAAAATTCATTTTGAACAAGAAGAGACCTTGAATAGCAAAAGCCATTCTAGGCAACAGAGACATGGCATTGAAACTATACTACAAGCTATACTATTGTGATAAAAACAGCATGGTACTGGCAAAGATACAGACCCAAGGATCAATGGAATAGATTAGAAGATGAAGAAACAACACTAGACACACTCAGCTACCTCATCTTTGATGAGGGAGACAACCATCCTCTGGAGGAAAGATAGCCATAAATGGTGTTGGAAAAACTGGCTTTTAACTTGCCAATTAAAACTAGATCCCTATCTTTCAGCATGCATCAAACTAAAATCCAAGTGGATTAAAGATCTAAGTACCAAAACAGAAACACTAAACTTGCCGAAAATAAATTAGGTAGAAGTCTCAAAGTCATTGGCATAGGAAAATATTTTATGAACAAATCCTCAGTAGCATGGAAACTTCCACAAAGAATCAACAACTGGGATCTCATTGTATTAAAAAATTTTTGCACTGCAAGAGAAACCACCAACAGAGCTAAGAGACAACCTACAATGTGGGAAAAAATTTTTACCAGCTGCTCCTCAGACAAAGGACTACTATCTAGAATATATAAAGAACTCGAAAAAAATCACACCCCCAAATACAAAGACCTGATTCAAAAATGGGCTTCTGAAATGAACAGACATTTCCTAGACAAACAAGTAAAAGCAGCAGATAAATATATAAAAAAGATGTGCAACATCACTGATCATTCAAGAGATGCAGATGAAAACAACACTGAGAAATTCCCCCTTACCCCAGAAAAAAGGCTGCTATCAAGAAATCAGTAACAAACGTTGGCAGGGTTGTGGGGAGAAAGGAACCCTTCTCCATTGTTGGTGGGAGTGCAGACTGCTGCAACCACTATGGAAATCAATATAGAGATTCCTCAAAGAACTAGGATTAAAGGACCCATTTGACCCAGCTATCCCTCTGCTGGGTATCTTTCCAAAAGAATTAAAAGAGTCATACCATAATTATATATGCACACCCATATTTATAGCAGCACAATTCTATTTAGTACCTCTGTTTAATAGTTGCCAGTGGAATTGCCATCCCTAAAATATCTCCAGGTATTGCGTAGGGTCCACTATGGTGAAGGGATAGCGTCCAAATCACACCCAGTTGAGAATTGTATTCGTAAATTATGTCAGACACTAAAAGGAATTGTCCTGAGCCATTTATCTTCAATATCAATTAACTCATACTTTATTTCAATAATCTTATATAATTTCCACCAATTTCCCCCAGGCAGCAGTTTTATATCTTCAGAAGGACATGCTAAAATTACTTTCTTAAAAGTTACTTCTTAGGGTTGTTAATGTGTAGGGACCTCATTGGAAGGTTTCTGCCAAACAAAACTGGATAGCCTACGAGGCTAACTTCTTCCCTTGGGTATTCAACCAGAAGAATTTTGTGCTATTAAGAATTCCTTGCCTCTGTTCTGAGAGTTGGTTGATTTAGATCCGTTCCTATTATATTTAGGATAGAAAGCCCTGGAGTGGCATTCAGTGAGTATTTGTTGAATATGTGAAATGGGTGAAGGAGTAGGCTCACTCACAGGTACATCTGTTGTGAGACAGTTGCTCTCCAGTGCTTTCATAACATGGATCTGCTCCTTAAACAAATTTTAGAAGAATGAAGTGTTGTCTATTTCCCCAAGTCTGTGAAATGATGAACATTTCCAGGCTACTTTTCATTTTCATCAAAAAGGGGGTTGGGGCTGGGCAACTAGTGAGTCTATGAATGAGAATCATGGCAATGAGTGAGCATCGCGATAAAATGATCATTGCTACCTTGTTAGCCAATATTTTTCAATGTAGATATTTGTTCTTGGCTGTTTCTTCTTTATATTTAGTATTCACAGGAATACGCCTCCTCTTCCTTTAGTTTTTCCACAGCACATCACTTTGCAGGACTGAGGAATGCAATGCATTGGTTCTTGATGCACTAGGCCTCTAATATCCGTGTTTTTTTATTTGTTTTTTTAGGGAAAATGAGGCTGGGATTCATTTCTGCACTGAAATTTTTCAATTATAATCCAAATAATACTTAGAAAATATAATATTGATATATTTAATCCTTACCGTACCAATTGCTCCTTAGTCCCCTAAATCATTTGTAAACATAGTAGAAGTAGAAATCAGGTCTCACACTTTTAGGTATACCCTATTTTGAGATTCCTAGGAACTCACCAGGGATGACTAGGAAAATTCTGATTCTCTTTCTGTTGTTATTTTGTTTTGCTTTTGGTACTGGAGATTGAACTGGGGACCTTGCACTTTTGAGACAGGCAGCGGCACCACTGAGCCAAATCCCCAGTCCCTAAGAAGGACACTGGGGTGTGCCGGTAGGCACTCCTGATTCTTTTTCTGAATAGTACTAGTTTACGTATTTAATTATGTAAGGATTCCTTGAAGCACAGTATAAACCTGAGAGAGAGAGTGGTCACTGAGCACATTTTGTTCAAAGAAATAATTAATATGTAAGTGAATGTTAGAATTGTTTGTTTAATGTACAATTAACCATTTTCCATAATCAATGTCATATAGGGTATTAACACTTGCTCTTAAGCAGTTTGTATTACTTAGTAAAGTTTTCAAAGAATGCATTACATGGGTCAGATGGTTTATATTGCTTTCTGTGTAAGAAATTCTGTCTTTTCTTCTTACAGTGTATGAGTTCAGCATTTTTAGGGACTTCATCTATCAACTTTTGGAGCAGGGCCTATGAGTCTAGCATACTCTAGAGTGTCCAGAATATAAGAAAGAAATACGAATTGAAAATTGAACAAAATATATGCATACAAAATTGTGAAGGAAGGCGTGACAGCTGCTGCAATAAGTCGATGGTATAGTTTGTTCACAGCTCTGCCCCAAACTCTTACAATAACAACTAGCATACAGGAAACTCTCGAGGAATATTTGTTTAGTGAAAAAAAAAAATAAAGGAACAGTGTCTTAGGGGTGTTCTCACTGCTGAAACGCAATACCCAACACCCACAAGTTAAAGGAAGAGACATTTATTTCAGCTCACAGTTTGTAGAGATTTCAGTCCGTGATCTGCTGGCTCCGAGGCAGACTGGCATGGCAGAAAGACATAGGAGGGTAGAAAGAGCTCATGGCAGCGCAGGAAGGAAGTAGAGAGAGGTTTCAAGGGAGGATATCTCCTTCCAGGATGGTGATGGCAGACCTATGGCACGTAAGTTATGTTTTTTTTCCCCCTAAAACAAAAGATGTTAAGGTAGAGTTTTTTTCCTAAACTAAAATCTCCGTATTTGGGTTTAATTATAGTGATGGTACTTTGCGATAAATAAGTAGGCTCTGGGTTTCAGTTTGGCCCTCGGTCTCTGAAACATTTGCAATCACTGTTTCAGGCCACACCCATGGTGACTCACCTCCTTCCACCAGTCCACTTCCCAACATCGCCCCCAGCTGTGAAGCCATCAGCGGACTGATCCAGTATCACACACCCATGATCCAGTCACTCCCAGAAGCCTCACCTAGGAGCACATGAGGCTTTGGGGGACTCTAGATGTAAACATAGCAGTCAGTGCAGAGTTCTGTGAGTGCTCTAAGCACAGGACTTCATGGATGAGTGTGCTGGGCTGATGCGTACAGTTCTCCTCATAAATGACTTTCCGGGACTAACATTGATTTTCTGCTTCACCAAGCATTTTTTGTGCATGTAATATTATTTATTTTAAAATTTTAAATAAGTAATATGTGCTTTAATGTGTAAATAATCAGGTATAGCCATAGTTGAATGCATAAAGTGTGTGTTCTATACATAGTACGTGGTCCTATGTATACCATCATCCTGAAAGTGATATGATATTGTAGATGTGCATTGGCAGAGGAAGGTAAATATAGATCACAAATTTGTTGTAATTGTACAACAATACAGGAAGATTGTTATGGTGACTGAAATCCCAATGAGCTGTTTTGTTGTTCATGGTAGTTTCAAAAAGGTAAACAACAGCATAGTAACTTTCTAAACCAAAGAAAATTTAGCTTGTATCAACTATGCAAATCCATTGTGTTGTTTGGTTGATCATGAAAGGAAATAGAACCACCTCCGATATTTTATTTCTGATCTTGAAACCTATCTGTGTTTTATTAAGTCCATAATATTGGTTTCTTGGCAATCATGGCCTTTAATATAAAATAACAACTGCTGACCTATTATTGTATTTTTGTAAAGCATTCACTCATGGTTTATTTTTGTTCCCAGATCAGTTCCATGAAATTGGTTTTTATTTCCTCCCACTAACAAACAAAAACAAAGATAAGTAAACAAAATTGTAAAAGATCACTTTCACCATTAAATGCCCTGGTCATGGGACTTATTCAGGATTTTTATCTCATGCCATGTCAATGGCTGGTTTCCATGGTGGTTTTTGTATTTAGTATCCATTAGCTATGGAATCCAAGTACTGCAGACCCAGTAACATAGTCCATATAGCCAAACTGAAGGTCAGATAAAACTCATGATAATGCAAAGTGACGGCATACTACACAAAGCTGTGTTGTCCATCAAGCTATAGCAGCAAACGCAGTTGTGTGCTGTGGTCATGAGAGAGTGGATGCCATTGCTCTCAGAAATTATATTTAAAGTCAGAATGTGAAATAAACTGGTCTTTAAATACAGAAGTATGTGGTGGGGCCGTTTTGTCTTTTTGTGAGTGGTAATGCTTCACTCAGAGTCCTGAGGGGCAAACAGGTTTACCCCGGAAGGTCCAGTGATGAGAAACTGAGGAGTGAATCCCTTATCGGGACAGAGAGCGGCAGTATGTGATGCTGCAGGAGTGAGAGCTGTGGATGGCAAGTGCAGAGCAGCAGAGACACAAGCCATTCATATTCAGGAGAGCGTAATTAATTTCTGAGTATTATTACTGTAGCAACGTCTATTTGGTTATCTGCAGAGATGGAGAGTAAACTTGTTATTATTAAATCATTATTCTTTGTCTACTCTCTGACCCTATAGAATTTAGCCTGACAGTGTAAGATAGAATGAAATTTTATACCTGCTATGAGAATTTTCATGATCTTAAAAAAGGACATGCAAGAGCCGTTATCATGTCCTGGACATTTAAACTTCAGTTGCCACCTGACAGTGCTTATTCCTGTCAACTTGGCGCTATCTGGTGCATTCTACTACTCTGTGATCTTGCTATGGGAACTGTGCTGTGACCACACTAATTCCACACTACTAGGCAGCCTCCACGGACCCTGGTATATGCTGCTGTTTTGACCCTGTCCACTGCTGTCTGTCAGTGATGGAAAGCTCCTGTGCTCCTGAGCTCTTTCTGCTCACTGACCAGCGGCAGCTTCCAAGAGGCACAAGCCTATTCTGCTGATTTGGGAGAAGAAACCTCTCTGCTAAGACCATGGGGGTGAACTGGGCACAAAGTCACCTTCAGAGATAGGCTGCATGTTTGGCTTTCAACATAGGAGTTATAGAGAATGAATGTCTCAGAGACACTCAGGGAAATGTAAGGGCGGTGCTTAGTGGAGAGCTTAACAAGATGGACTCCCAGTGTTGAACCTCAGTGAATGGTTCCCATGATTCCAACACCTGCACATAGACTTTGGAGGGCAGGTTTACCTTTTATATTGTTAACTGTACACATAAAGTCTTAAAGCTAGGCAAGCATATGTCAGTGAAATGTATCCAATATTTCTCCGAGAGTTTCCTTTCATTATTTTTACTTTTGACCTTAAATTTCTGTTATTCCACCAGTCAAGTTACACTGCCCTCATAATTTATTTTATTTCATATGCAGTCAGAAACTGAAGTCTGAATAAAAATCTCTACAGTGAATGTTCTTGTGATCTTCACCTTTGAGAGTATAGTTTTCAGTGTTTAATTAGTTTTATATACTGAGGAACTGTACCTGATTTATAACATAGATTAAGTTGCCTTCACAACTTAGAATGTAACTGTAGATTTTAGGATACTGTTTATGTAATTTGAAATACATCTCTGAGCCTCTGTCTCAAGTGTCAAATTAAAAAAAAGATATCATTAGTAGACTATGTATTGTTGTGGATGTAATTTTAAACACCATAGTAAATATTAAATCGGTACACATTCAAATGCAACAAGGCCCCTAAACAAACTATAAGACATTATCATCACCAGTACCTTAAAAGTCCTACAAAGCTTTTAACTAAACAAGTAGCCTGTGTGGTAAATTTTCTTCTAGGAGTTGGGTTTCAGGAACATTGTTTAAGATACTTTTTTTCACCAGTACAGCATTGAGCTTGGAAGAACCTATGCATGAGACTCAGAAATTAAGGGGTGTGAAATGTGTGAGTCTTGAATGAAGGGACGAATGAGTGCAGTGATCTTTGTAGATGGAGATGGTTTAGGGAGGTTTGTAGATAACAATGGAATGGAGGTTTCAGCAGAAGAGACATCTGCATCTCTGTCTGCCTGTCTATCTATCTATCTATCATCTGTCATTAGGTAAATGAAAAAGCATTGGCAGTACAGAAAGGTGCACTTTGGATGATGACAAACACATCAGGAAAAGGGGAAGTAAAACCTACCTAATGCCTTCTATTGTTTTGGCACTGGGAATACTCAGTAGAGTACGTCATACGAAAATGAGCAAGTTTGGTTTCACTAACTGGGGTGTCGTCAATACTGTCATAAGATTGCAGGAAGAAGCCAGGGATGGCTGTGTTGGGATTCTCACACAGGTCTAGCTGCGAGTCACCAAGGTCTGACTTCTGACCCCCTTTTCTCACAGAAGGAATGTGTTTGGGAATGACTTAAGGAGTCCATGTGGTGACGGGTTTGCTTGGTTACAGGAGAGGCTGTTGGCTGGTTGGTTGGCAGAGAAGGCAGTTGGGAAATATTAAAGGAAAAAGAGTATGTGTGGATTAAAAGAGGGGTGGTGACAAATTAGTGAAGATTCTTAGAATCCAGGGTGACCTGAGAGAGATAGTGCACCCCCCCTCACACACACTGCCCTAATTCCTCCCTGTTCATGAGCTTACTTACACAAAGTGTCTAACTGCCCATTTCCGACATATGTCACACCAGCAAGATCGTTCTTTATGCTGCTGTAACTCATCAAAGCCACTGGCTGTGGTCTCAGAGAAGTAAGTGAAAGTGACTGAAACAGGTGTGTTTTCTCTGCAACAGAAAACTCACCTAGCAAAGATCTTCTGGGTTTCTGCTGACCATATGTATGACAAGGTGAACAGCTGTCCTGAAGCTGTAAGTTTAACCAGGTGGGCCTCAATGTTTCCCAAGACAAAGAGCTAAATGCATGGAGCATGTGCAGTCCGACTCAGACTCCAAATACATTATTTCTATGAGTAAAATGGCACAAATTAAGATACCAACAGATTTTTCCACTGCTGCTTAGAGGCACACAGGCAGGTTATTCATTTTTTGCACCCTTTAATAGATGCTAACCATAAATTACACCTTTTATGCTGAAGGAAAGGAAGGAAAAAAGGAGCTAAGACAACAAAGGTCATTGTATTTGAAATTATTCCTTGCTATTCCAAGCAAGACATAAATTATCCTTCTATATTAAACGTACACATTCAATTCAGTAAATGCAACATTATGCATTGAAATGTGGGAATCAAGCATAGGTAGTATGTTAGTAAGTGCCTTACTTACTTTCTGATTGCTGGGACAATATAGTTGACACCCACAAGTTAAAGGAGAGGTTTGTTTTGTTCAGTTGTGGGGACTTCAGTCCAGCGTCAGCTTGCTCTAAGGCAGGGTGGCCTGGTAAGAGGCCCGGCAGAGGAGAAACAGCTCACAGCATGGCAGACAGGAACAGAGTGCTTCAATCCACGCGCACGGTGACCTAACTCTCCCCACCAGACTTTCCCTCTCCGCATCGCACCCGACTATAAGCTCATTGGTGGACCAATCCGATATCATACACCCATGATTCAGTCACTCTCTAAAGCCCCACCTATGAGTTCACAGGCTTTAGGGGCCATTTAGATATAAATGATGAGAATCAGCTTTCTGTCACAGTGATGAAATACCTGAGAACATTAACCCGAAGGAGAAAGTTGCCTTGGCTCCTGGTTTCTGAGGTTTCAGTCTATGGTCAGCTTCTGTGGTGAGGGCAATCATTGCGGTGGGAGCTTGTGGAGAGCAAAGCTGGTCATGTTATAGCTAACAGCAGAGAGGGATGGAGGGAGGGAGGGAGAGAGGAAGGGAGGTTAAGGTTGAACTTACCCAAAGCTTCTACAGCAGTTTTATTGTGTGGATGTTTATGAAAATATCTCCTTCTCCTTCACAGTTTTAAACCTGAAATTTCTAAGTTATCATTCATCTATTTCACTACCTGTTTCCTTCGAGAAGTGAACTTGATGGTCCATATTCACCACCCCCAGTGTTTAGTTTTCCCTCCTTTCAATTTTTTTGGGGGGGGTTACTGGGGATTGAACTCTGGTCCTTGCCCTTGCAAGGCAGGCACCAGAACCACTAAGCTAAATCCCTATTCCCCCTCCATTCAATTTTAATCACTCTGAAATGTTCCGCTTCACCCCACTAATCCACCTCCACCTCAAAGATGCTGTGGTTTCCCCTCGGTGGCAGGCGGCACACTCTGTACATCACACACCCTAGCATCACAGCCCTGGCCCAAACCCTGTCCACATGGGGAGTCCTTCACCATCCCTTCCTTGCACACCCTGCTGCTTTCTGAATGCTGAGCACAGGGAGACTCTATCTTAGTCTGGCGATTGCCTGCCTGTGTCTCTTGTGGCCTTGTGACAGGTGTGCCAGGGCTTAATCGACACCTCTAGTGTTCAGCGACACTCATGGTCCCCTTTGTTCAACAAAATTGACACAGGTGTTCTCTGACCGCCCCTCCTCTGTCACGCAGTGTTGCCATTGAAATGGTTTGACCACAGCCCTTCCTGCCTTACACCAAGAAAGGACATAGTAATTACTCTCATTCAGCCTAGGATGTACTCCGGTGACAAGACTGCAAAAAGAGCCACATTTACAAATACAAAATCCTGTTTGTGGGAAGTGCCACAGAAGAGCGGTGCATGATGACTTGAGCACAAAAAACTTCTCCAGGGAAGTCAGCAATATTCCCCGAGGAAAGTAGTGCTTCAGTTTTGCTTTGCTTTGTTAATTGGGTTACCATTTCCAGATGACTTGTGCCCTGGTTAGGGATGTAATTGCCTTCTGCTGGTGGCCAAGGTGCTCAAGAGTCTTACCTGGAGAAGAGGGGATCACATTATTTCCATTCCTAGTACAGGGCATAAGGATACATCGGATGATTATTGCTTACCACCCTCAATGAGAATTAGGACGTGTATGCATATCCAGTATAGACAGTGTGAGCTATTGATGGGCACTTTTTCTCTAGGTTGGATATAAATACTAATTGAAGGACACCACTTCTATCTTTTTTATTGCTTATCTTGAACAGGCCCTCATATTTTGTTTTTAATTCCATTCCAAAAATATTATATACTTTTTATTACTCATATAAACTCTAATAAATACATATACCTAATTACGATAAATGAATTAACTGCTAACAAGAAGATGTAGAATGTTTTGATCAGGAAGGAAATTTAGCATTCAGATGCCAACATTATAGTTCTTTTACCCAGTAAGTACAGTTGTCCCTAGGCACCCTCCTCAGATTCCAAAATCCATGAATGCTGAAGTTTTTCATATAAAATGGGGCAGTATCTGCAGCCACTCATATTCATATACTTTATCTGTATAATATCTAAAATAGCTAACATAGTGCAAATGTTATGCACATAGTTTTTAAGGCTTTTTTTTTTTCTGGCACTGAAGATCAAACTCAGGGCCTTGCACTTGTGAGGCAGGCAAAATGCCACTGAGCTAAATCTCCAGCCCCTTTAATGCTTTTTTTTTTTGTTTATTATATAATGACAAAACAAATTTGGTCATATTCCATGAAGAGGGAATTTTTTACAAATATTTTCAGTCCAAAGTTAGATGTACCTGGGCATGAAGAACCTGCAGATACAGAAGCCCTACTGTGATGCATTTATTTTAAAAAATCAGTATTTTTTATATAAGGTGCATTTTATAAAATTTATAGATCTTAAAGAAAGCTGATAAAAAGCAAAAAAGAATTGCCTTTTGATAAAACTGCTAATGTTAAATCACCATTATATAATTTAGGTTATTTGAAGTTATTTAATTTAAAAAATGCAAACAGTCGTACCTACATGCACGTGAATGGTTCTAAATATGTGGTAATAAAAATATCTTACCATTTTAGGTGATAGGTAATTTTATGCAATTCTTTATTAAAAATCAATATCCAACACCACAAGAATGTGTTGCAGTTCCACAATGGGCAATACAGGAAACCCTCATATTCCAAACAACTTTTGTGAGAAAGATCTTCATTTTTTTCACTAATTTTCTCAAAAAAAAAAATTAATCCAGAGACGGGAAATCATCAGTACTGAACACTACACCATGTTAGATGCTCTGCATCCTGCGCCTTTTTTTTTTTTCAGTCTCCTGATCACTCATGGCTGCATCAGTGGACAAGCATGTGTGGTGCATGTTTTTATATTCACCTGTGGGCTGTGCAGGCACGGATTGTGAGACCTGGTCCTTGATTTTTGAGAAGTTCTCCTGCTGATTGGTGAGCTAAGACCTCGGTCTAAGGCACAATTATAGAAAAACATCAATTATTGATGTAAGGTCTCTCTTCTCTTGCTCAGCCATTTATGCTGCAGCATTTTTTTTCTTTTCTCTTTCGATTATTGACTGGTTGTGGGGAGAAGCTTTCTATTTTCAGCACTAGATATATAGTTCTTTCATGTGAAAGAATGTGAGCAAAAAACAATTCAACCATAGCTAAGAGAGATGTGTAGGGGAAAATAATGTTCTTTTGAGTAAATTTTGAATGCATTCTCTAGGGCAAGATATTAGGTTCTGATGTCTATAAAATTCATTGCTTGCTTGGGTTTTTAACACCCTTCTTTTGCCTGTGTTTAACTGTTGGCATCTCCAACTGCAGAAACTTTCTCAGGGCTTGTAGTTAACTCTTGGCATCAGTAAGTAGATTTTACTAAAATGTGCAATACTGTTTGTCCATTAGTAGATAGTGTATCACTAAAGGAAAATATTTTAATTATGAATATTTTATTCCTAAAGACTGAATTACATTTTAGAAATTGGGAAACTTATAAATAGGCATTCAAAGGTGTTCAGAGAAAGCCCAGCTTGGTGTGAATGAGTTGCTAAAAAAACTTCCAACTTACATTTGTACATATTTTAGTGGCAGACTCTCCCACCTGCAATTTTGATGAAAGATGCTTCTTTAAAGGTACAATTGTGTTTCTCATGCTTGAAAGATGATTTGAAATTTTAGGGGAGAGGTATACCCAAGAAATAAATTTAGCAGTCTAAGCAAAAACCAGTTACCTATGGCGCCTCAGGAGAAAAGAGTTTTTCTGTAGTAGTTACTGATCATCCCATTGGGGTGGGGGGACACCAAGTCACGTTCTTCTAGAGTTCCCTTTCTAGGACTTTGAGGAATAAACTGAGCTAGGAAGCACACAATTTAAATATTTATTGAAAAATATTGTAATCAAGGCTCAACAAACAAACTATAAAATTGTTATCTCTTTCCTATAAATAAACCTGTCTATAAAAGGCAATTAGAGGAACAATGAGTTTTGAATGCACTGTAGTTCTATGTTGTTTGCTCTTATGTTACTGTTTTGGCTTTATAATATGTTAGATCAGATGATGTTGCCATTTATTCAGGTCAAAATCTATTAGATGTCAGCATTTGGGATGACCTAATCAGGATACTATTTGCAGGAAACAGTTATTCCTGTGGTATGAGATGGCTTCTAATTGTTGCTAAGACAGGGGATGGTCAAAAAGGCCCTATTCACTGAACTCTGTCTCCTCTGTTGGCACAGTTTTGTCTTGATGCACTGCATTGACTTGCAGTTGAATTAGTGGCCTAAAATATTTGGAACTCTGTGATCAAGATTCATTAAGTTTAATAATCCTACCAAAATACAGTAATCTTTGCTGAACTCCCAGAAACCTGTTGGGGTTCTGTGATTTTATATTTGAAGATATAGCTACTGTAACTTAGAGACTTGTGAGACCATGGTACTAGTACTGAAATGTAGGTGCCAATTTAGGTTACTGGAAATATTCAGTTACACAAGTGACATTTTGTATGGTTTGTCAATAGTTTCTGGGCTTATAATGGAGAGTTGGTTTCACTATACAGTGAGAAAGGACCATCATACGTAATGGCACTTTGATGTACTTTACATTTTTAATGACTTTTTGCTTTTAATGGATCTTGCCAAGATTTCTGCTTCTATGTTTCCAATATTGTTGCTAATGAAAGTTTAGCCCATGCAATCACTGAATTTGTGGACAAGTATGGGCATAGTAAATGATAACTATATCATAGGATATGAGAGTTTACTTATAAAACGAGAAAATATCTGTTCCTGGATGTAGAACTTGCCACAGGATCTGAATGAAAAATACTTAGTTTGTCTATGCATCAAAGCAATAAACACAGAGTATTTTTGTTAGGAATGAAGATAAAATAGTTTTCTGTATAGCCCATTTAACAAATGTGATAATTGTTTTCCTTCTTTCTGAGTTTTCATTAGAAACATAGCAGATAACATAATAAATGTAAGAATAAGATAGCTTTCAGCTTGCAGTTTAACTGTGCTAACCTGACATACCTCTTCACAGCTTAATTTAGATCTATGTTCCTAACTTTTAGAAACCTTGTAAAGTGTTTTTTTAACAACCCATAAGTTATACAATACACTAGAGAAATCATACTAAAGTATTAGAAGAAAGTATTTGAAACTCTTTTATTATCTCTAACCGAGCTTGTAAACTTGGCTAAAGCCTTCTCTAGTCTGTTGCCTCCCAAAAGATATCAGATAGTTTCACTAAATTTAAATTGGTTAGATGAAAAGAAAATAGGAAACAAGGCTTTGCCACCTTTGAACTGGACATATATTTTTCTTTTTGCTATTTTAGGTTGTGATGATTCAAAAGCATTGTGTTTCTAAGTGAGTTAATTAGGTTTGTGATATGGAAAACAAAATCTTTTCAAATATCCTCATTATTACAATATAAACTTTTCAGTTTTAAAACAATTCATCAGATTATTACAGTTAATGTGCATAGAATTTCTTTTAAAAATACAGACTTATTATCACTTCTTGATACCTATCTATTGACATTTATAAATGAACCAAGAAAACATTTTTTAAGAGCAATGGCCTTTCAAATCAACATAGAACAAGAGAAAATACTCAGAGGGCCATTTTAAACACTATTGATAATTCAATGTAATCAGTCTTTGTGGAACACATACTAAAAAGTATTTAGCAGGCTATTTCTTCTCAGTAATCAGCAAAATTGTAGAATGGGACAGAGCCCTGCTCTAGGTGACAGTGTAGAAGTTGTGCTCAGCATATTTGACTTCTCCTCTTGCTGTGCTGATAATTATTATAGCTGTAGAAAGACCAGGACAGGGCAACAGGAGAAGGATCTCTGCTGGTGTGATTGAGGGGCTAATTTGGAAGACTGTCAACATGATGCTCGCTGGGGAAGTGTTGAGTGATAAGCGGGAAAGGTAGTTTGGACTAGGTTAAGTCATCTGGAAATGAAACTACGATGCACTGTGTTGTTGGGCTACACAGAATATGTGTTTGAGAACATCAGCCCAACAGCAATGCTGAGAGAAGTCAGACCTTAGAAACTGGGGAACAGAGTGAAGTCGTGCTTCAGTTGTGAGGACAGAGGTGACAGAGAGAGACGCACATAGCTGGGCAGGACAGATGGGGCGGGGAGGACAGAATAAAGCAATGTTTAGGCTGTTGGAGCAGGAAGAATATCACTGGCGGTGGACACAGCTGGGAAACTGGATGGGGTACAGGATCTGGGTTGTTTAGCATTTTGTGAATGTTCAAACTACCAATGACTGATTTTCATGATATTATAAGATTCTTGATGGCTTCTGAATCTCAAAGGAAGTCTGAATTGTATTTAGTATAGTTCTGATGGTGTGATTAATTTTCTGATTGAAAATTGGGTGATTATGTTACGTGGAGCCTTTCTCCACTTCACAACTGATCTGAGTTTGTTTTACATTGCATGACCAAGTTGGAAAGAAGAATTTTTCTAAGGTTGTAATTTAAGTTGTGCTAAATCTTGAATTGATATCACTGGGGCTCAAACCTAGGGCCTTTGCACTGAGCTACATCCCTAGCCCTTTAAAAACGATTTTTTTTTCAGATGGGGTCTCAATAACTTGCCTAGGTGGGTCTCAAACTTGTGATCATCCTGCCTGAGCCTCCCAAAGTGCTGGGATTACAGATGTTCACCACTTTGTAAATTATTGAATCTTATAGCAGCTCTCTGTCCTTTAAAAGCACTCTTGCTAAACTTCATTTTTCATCTCATCTTTGCTCAGTCCAGGGGAGCTGAGCTTGGGGTTTGCATGAGCAATTTCCTAGCATCCAGGGAGGTATAACTAAGACACACAGGTGACTGCAGCTATTGGCACCTGGAGTCAGTGAACCTGTGTTAGTCAGGCTTTAATGAAACTTTTAGGACTTAAATCTTTGTGCTTTTCCGACTAAATGATGCTTTTTAGCTTTTTGATTTTAAGTAAAAAAAGGGATTGGTTACTTTCCATACTAAATTTCTCTACATGACATACACACATAAGCTTCATTTTTTTTTTCCTTGCCATGCCTGAGAATACCCAGTCTGCTGCCACCTGGCTGTGTTTTATTTGCTGGTTCCACAGAGGCAGCCTCTGAGCACCTCCACCTGACTGCTTCCGCTGCAGTAGGAAGTGAGGAAAGCGACTGAGGCTGAGCTTCGCTTGGGAGGGTGCTCCAGGGCTCAGAGTTCCAAATGTGAAAACTCCAAGTGTATGTGTGCAAGTGTCAAGATAAGCAGATATAAATGACAGATCCAGAAAATGAGGCATGCTTGTGGACATGGATATGTAAGTATGTGGATCAAAATCTGGTGTCACAGTTTGGTGTAAAGAAGGCATCATTCATGGTACCGAAGCAGCACTAGCAGTGATTGCATCAGTCCACCTTTTCTCATGGGATTCTTGCATGCCTGGGGCAACCCTATAGGAGGGTTTGTTTGCCTGTAGTATTTGAGAGGTGCAAAGCAGTAGTTAGGGGAACGGTGTCTGCAGCTTAGGTTCACACTTCTGGGTATTTTGAAACATTCAGTTATCACCAGTAGGACTGCAGGTACCTTCTGTGCCTGAGTTTCTCCATCTGTAAGGTAGAAATAATAATGGCACGTAATTCACAGAGTTAGTGTGAGAATTAAGTGAGTGTGTACCTGCATACACACATAGGCACACACACACACAAGGATTTGTGGTCATTCCACAGCATTCACAAGGGTTTGTTCAAGGACTCCCCACAAATGCCAAATTCTGTATGTGTTCAAGTTCCCCACATACGGGACACAGTGTCTCTGTTTGTGTTTGTGTGATGTCTTATTCTGTCGGTATAATCCTGACATTATTTATTCAGATGCTGAAATTGTCCTGTATTTATCCAGTAAAAGCCACTTCCTGCCATTCCTCTGCTCTTTGTTGTATTTTCCATCATTCTTGAGAATTTTCTTACTTTCTGACACACACTTTCCCAGCTCATGCTTGCATTAGCCTTAATTCACATGGTCCTGACTCCACTTAGAAGTGGAAGATATTTGGAAGTTAAGCTCTGGACATGAGACACAGTCATTGCTAGTGGTGCCTCAGTTCCATAAGCTCTCAGCAAGAACTAGTAACTATATGTCAATGCACAACATGGTAAGTTAGTGAAACTGGATTTAGCATGAGAATTTATTTGTGCATTTTTCTAAGAGTAAGATCTACAGTAGGACTAAGACTTCAGAACCTCAACTGGGATTGATGTTCCTGAGCACACTCCTTTCTGGGTAGCTCTGTTGTAGAGAGCTTTGTTTCTAGGGCAGGGAGGATAGGTGCTACCTACCTAAATGTGCATCTGTCTGCTGTCTCTATACCATCTTAAGGGAGGATCCACTTCACACTGCTCACATCATACACCTGTCTCCTGGGCCAGTACCTGTTGCTAGGCAGCTCAGGTCCCGAGTGACCACGTCCATTTGTTCAGCAGAGGGACAGTGGTACTGACTGGGGCATAGACCACAAGGAGGCAGGTCACCCAACCATAGTTTATGGACATTTCAAGTGACACAGGTCCACCAAACCACCTATTTTTAAAAATTGTTTTTTTAGTGTGTGAGATGTATTTCCTTTCACTGAACTGCCACTTAAATATATCCAGGTAGAGTAAAGGCAGTTTTCCATTTGGTGGTGTATCTAAAACTGAAGTGTGAGTTAATTACCCTGAAGGATTAAAATGCAGTGGAACCTCAGCTCACAGATTTAATTCTTTCCACAAGCTGGTTGTCAGCTGAATTTGATGAGAACCAGATCAAATTCAATGGCTATGTTCAATGTTGACTTTATGAGGAAATCAAGACATAATAGTGGTTCCTCATCAAACACGACAGTTTAACAGTAAAAATTTTTTAAAATGTGAATAATGCTGAATACAGTGGAATGGCACTTAGATTCCTTCATCCTCTCCCTACCTTCTTTAAATTCTGATGGAGAAGGTGAATTACCTTTACCTCAATATAATGAATCACCAAGAGAGTAACTGTGGTTCAGTGATTAGGACAAGATTTATATAGTTTGGTGCCTAGTAATTTTCTTGGGCTTACAAAGCAGACTTGATGATGTTCAACCTACAGGATTAATTGACAAAGAAGAAGCAGTCCTATTGGAAATCATTAAGTACCTCAGGGCTTTCTTTGAAGGAAGAATCCTAGAAGTTCATTGTAGACAAATGAGTATCGTAGTCAAAGATAGGCACTTGTATTTCCTTTAGAAGTGTGGTCTAATAAAAACCTGGCCCCTTGGAGCAGCTTGAAATGATAATGTCATCGACACTTGATTTTCTTAGGTTGGTTGGACTCTTTGAAGAAAGCTGATATTAAAATAATGTTTCAGGAAAGCTTTTATCTAAGCTTAAAATATAGCCACCTGGGGATGGGGCTGGAGAGGCTCCAGACGTGATAGGAACAAAGATCGCTTTATGAAAGGAAGACCAGCCGGCAGGTGTGTCCCTAAGTGCACCTGCCCAGCTTCCTGTAGCCCATGGCCTCCAGCTTTCTTCTCCCCACTTGCTCCACTGTGTGCAAAGCCTTGCTGCCTTTAGGTTGCATTTGCCCCCTTCCTTTGGGTACCACAGTCCCATTACTTTTCCCACTGAGGTATGGAACCAGCTTTCCAAACAAAAGTTTACTCTGACTGAGAGAGGAAAGGAACATACAAAATCTTCAAACTTTAAGAGTTTAATAAAAGCAAGTTCTTGGCACTATCTCAAACAGTCTATTCACATATTAGATTAACTCCTATTTCTCTTCCCCTGCTGTCAGCTTTTCTTTGTTTCACTGAGGCCATGAGATGCCATGATATTTGCTATCTTCAATCTTTCATAAAATTATTAGGTTTTTTTTTTTCATTGAAAAGGTTGACTTTATCTTCTCCCATATTAAATGGGATGACTTAGGGGGAATGTCTGAGTTTGTACTTGCTATTTAGGAGAAAGTCTTCAATTCTTGGTTTGCTTACGGCCATGAAGTTGTACAGTCTTCCTCTCACCGTGTATGATTAATTGGTTGTGACTGGCTACAGTGCTGTGTTGAGGGGGCATGTGTGGTGAATCAAGGTGATAAATTAATTATTTCTGCCATGACTTTCCATGGATCTGTGGATTCTTCCTGAATCTATTGATAGCAAGGTGTTAGTTGAGACTGATTCTTTTTTTATCAGCAATGAGAATTTGGTTGGTTGCCTTTTCCACTTAGCTTGTAGATAGTGATCCTGTGGTGGGAGATGGTGCTAAGTAGATATTAAAATATTTTCCAACCTGGTAGACTCAAACTTCCTCAAAAGGAAGCAGACTTTCTACAAAGTAACATAACACACACATTAAATATACAACAAAAACCAAAGTAAATACTCCTGAGATATTTTTTTGCAGTTATGGTTTGTCCCATTAAGTCATTTTGATTTCTTACTGAATTAACATGGAAATAGTGAGGCTTCAAATACAAAATGTAGACTGATGTTTTTTATGTTTCCCAAAATATATGTAATTTTCTCATATTGTCTATTTTCTAATGTTTTTGACAATTTAATTTCAAAGGAATCAAGCAATGGGACATTCCATAGCTACATATTTACAAAGTTAATATCGGTAAAGTTTCCACAGATGTGCTCTTATGGTACCTATTTTAAACTCTGCGTCCATAACTATTTTGCTTTATTGCATTTATAACTTTTATTTTATTCTGTTCTCCCTTTTTCCACACTTGTATTCATCATTTTAAAGAGTAATTTTTCTTTATTTTTAATATAAATCATGATCAAGAGTAGCATTGCGTGAAACAAATGATAATGCATTTTGTTGAATAGTTTCTGGAGCGCTAGCTTTAACCACAACATTTGAGTGAGGTTCAGATGGAAGAGTTTGGTGTGATGCCCTTGCTTTGATATCTAATAGCTGCAAGTATTTTAGGATATTTGCACAGTACTCTGGGGATTCTGGAGGCTCTGAAGCCAATTTTAGTAAGCTCCAAAGACTAAATGAAGTATTCATTCATTTATTTGCCATTTATTCAGCAAATCCTTGGGTATTCACCATATGCTAGTTAGTGTGATAGCTTCCAGGGAGCCTATACCCTCTCACACAAGGCATAGAAAAAGGAAAAGCAATTGTGTATGTGGTCCATGTGGGATAAAAGTAATGACTTGTACAATATGGGAACATGTGAGAGAGGAGTTAGACCTGGGAGGAGCCATGGGAGTAGGGAAAGTTTTGTAGAAGACTTGAAGGGGAAATAGAAGCTGATCTCAAGTCCAGGCGGTGGGGGACAGGTATAAAAACCTAAGGCTCTTTCAAGGGATTTTGGTGCTTCCTGACAAGATACAGGCTGCTAGGAATTATATAAATGCTAAAACAGTCTCCACTACATCTTCCCAAAATAGGGAGCTGATTGTCATGGACACCTGACTAATTTGTTTTCCAAAGAGGTGATGTGGTAGAGAGAGCCCAAATACAAACTATTTCACTTCACTGTTTTCTTGAGTTAGTAGTT
The DNA here is from genome assembly GCF_012274545.1 of Fukomys damarensis. NCBI lineage: Eukaryota > Metazoa > Chordata > Mammalia > Rodentia > Bathyergidae > Fukomys > Fukomys damarensis. Next base: position 36,468,635 of record NW_022900949.1, read on the forward strand.
ACTTTCATTTTCTTCGTTATCATCTTCTAAGATCTAATTCTTTCAATCTTTTCTTGTTACTTTTTCCTTGTAGATATATAAATTTCCAAATCCTTACATATATCCAGGCTGTTGTATGAGTCTTTAGCTATGTGATACATTTTTATTGTTTGTTAGAGTTAAGCTTTCTGGTAGTTTTATGCCTAGGAGGTGTTCATGCATCCAACATGCAACGTATGTATCCAGTAGCCACAGTGTGCCACCTCTGCTCTGCGACACTGGGGACTAGGCTGTCAAACTCCAGTGCTCTCATGCCTGAGGGAGACAGGTAAACAAAACACTGAGCAAAAGAAAAGTGAGGTTTTTGTGCACTGGGGAGAAGGTACAATGCTGTGATTGAGTACAGTGCATTGGGCGATGAGGGAGGTGCAACACTAAGTAAGGCCATCTGACAGATCTGCAGCGATAAGGTAACTCATGGATTGAAAGTTGCTTGAATTCCCTTTTTTTTTTTTGTACCAGGGATCAAACTCGGGCCCTTTTGCTTGCTAGGTAGGCGGCAGAACCACTGAGCCAAATCCCCAGCCCTTGGATTGAAAATTGAATGAAGAAGAGTCAGATGTTCAAATGTGTGGGGGCAGCACCCCTGGAAAGATAGGCAAGGATTATCCCAAACCTTCCAGGATTTAGCTCTGGGTATAAATGAATGGTTATTGGAGATTTTAAAGTGTTACAGTAACGTGGCTTGCTTTGCTTTCTAAAAGGAATTTCTGCTCTTATAGAAAGACTATAATTTCACTGTGATAAGAATGGATTAAGGGAATAAATATAGAGCCATGATATTCAAAGGAAGAAATGTGATAGGCCAGGATTTGTAGCATCTCATTCAAAGCAGGTCTCTACATTCTAGAGGAACTGCTGGGCCTGGTGCACTCATCTTGTAAATACTCCTGGGTACCTGTGTGTGTGTGTGTGTGTGTGTGTGTGTGTGTGTGTGTGTGTATGTGTGTGTGTGTGTGTGCGTGCATGATTTCATTCAAGATTGAGCCATATGGCCATACTGCAATAGGGTATTTTCTCCTGTAATCAAATTCCTGAAGCTGGGTCCTTGTAAAGAAAAGAGGTTTATTTAGCTCCCAGTGTTGAAGGCTGAAAGTCCAAGATCAGACAGCCCCATCTGTCAAGCCTCTGACAAGGGCTGCTTGGCAGATGGTGTCACCATGGTGGGAGCACACACAGATGAGTGTTCATGGAAAGTCAGGGTTCTGGAGAGACTTTGGGGTGAGACTTCTACTTTTTATAACAACATGATCTCATGGGAACTAACCAGGGTGTCTGGGGAGCATTGCTTTCTTCCTAGGGTAACACTCCCCATGGGACCTAGTCACTGCCTAGGAAGACCCACCTCTGAAGGCTTCCACCTCCTCCCAGCACCCCACCCTGGGGAGCAGCATTGAGCCTTTGGGGAACACACTCAACCCACACCTAAACCAGAGCACATGTAGTCCAATGTCTGATGAAGGGTTCAACACTGAGGCTTACACTTCTGCGAGGAAACTATTTTTCCTTATTTCTACCCATTCTCTCCACAGCCACCTACGCCTCTGTCTTCTCCTTGCATTCCTCTCCTTTGCCCTTGCACTCCTGTGTGTCACACAGTTTTGTATTTAAATGCACTTCCAAATTCACTGTCCCTGTGCCTGGCTTTTGCAGACTTGAGAGGCTGAGCTTCAGGCTGGCTTGATTGTCCGTGGAGAGTGAGGAGGTACAAGGACAACACAGGCTTTGCCAAATTTGGCAAGAAAGACTGGCACCTAGGTTACTGTTGAACTATTGTTACCTCGAGGGGGATGACAAAAGGAGAGGAGGTGATAAAAGTTGAGTCACCAGCAACTGGGGGTCATCCATGACCAGAGTCCCTAGAGCTTGAGGTGAGGTGAGGAATCCTTTACTAGTAGGGGGCATGCTCAGAGGAAGGGGAGCTGTGGGAAATAGAATAGGACAGGGGGATAAAAGTACACAGCAGACAGGGCTCGATCTGGTGGGGAAGCTCTGGGGCACTGATTTTAACACAGCTAGTTTTTCATGAGACGAACCTGCCTTTTGTACCCCCTTTCCAGCTAGTGGTTGACTAAGGTTGAGGGGCAGGGTGGGCGGGGTTGTCTCCTGGAAGACTCCCCTTTAGCAAAGGCAGTGTTACAGGAAATGAACTAGCAAAGAGTTCTCAGTAGACAACATTCAGACGTTGTGGCTGAGTCTGTACATTAGCAGGTGCCTTATTCTGTGTAGACTGCCATGACAGAATACCATAGGCTGGGTGGCTTAAAGAATTGAAACAAATCTCTCACAGTTCTGAAGGCTGGAAAGTCTATGCTCAAAGTTCTGAGAAAATAGGTTTCATTCGGAATTCTCTTCTCATGCCTTATGGGTATCCACCACCTCACCGTGTGCTCATGTGACAACCCCTTTTGTCCAGGCGCAGAAGGAGACAGATCCAGAGAGACTTCTAATCCCTTCCCACATGGGCACTGACCCTGTCAGACCAGTGCCCCAGTCGCAGGGCCTCACTTACCCCTGATTTCCTCCCCAGAGCCACATCTTCAATTACTCACTTAGGAATTTAGGGATCCAACATATGTAGGGGAAGGGCTTGCAGAATCATGCAGCCCATAACAGCAAGTAAGAGAGTTTCATGGGCACATCGATTTCTGTGCCAGGTTACAAGGAGAACGGGGTGGTCTTGGTGTTGAGAGCAAGGTAGAGCCCCAGATGGAAACCCAGGTGGAGTAAGATGGAGACAGGAGAGACCTGGTAGGGTTTGACATTCACAGCTGAGCTCAAATAGAACTGGGCATTTGAAATCAAGTAGTGGCGACTGACTCACATAACTCACATGGAAAAACAAGTTTAAGTTCTAAATCAGGTGCACAGTTGCTAAAGAAGTGTTCCAGGAAATAATAAAAACCCATAACTTTGCAAGTTGATAGTACTGATAGTATAAACAAGGTTATTTCAGGACCACTGTATGATGGAGCTCTTTTGTGCTTCATCTGAGACTGCCAGATCTGCAGACATATGGTTATATATCTTTCAGGGCCATGACATTACTTTTAAAAATGAAAAAAAGAATATCAACAAGCATTTTTACTTCTTTTGTTCTCTGAGGAGACCCCCTACCACCTACCCACACATACACATCCTAGCGTGCACATGCAGCTACCCACACAAATGCCATCTTCTGTGGTACGGTCTTGTAATGTGAGCCACTCTGTATAAACAGGTGATACATTAGGGTTTAGACTTATAGCCAGTGAACTGTCCTACTACTTGACAAGCCAGTGTGCTCGCAACACCCATAAAACAAAACAGAGCTCTAAAAATAAGACAATAGAGTTCAGGCAAATGTTGGCTTTTTGTAGTTATATACCGTGTACAAGGGAATCACATTTTATAAAGGAGTTTGATTCCACCACCGACACAAAGGCAACCATGGAATGTCATCGAAATCACTCTTGAAAGCCCCATAAATCTCTCATAAATTGTAGTATTTTGCCAATGGTGCTTGCATTTGTTTTCTCCTCCAGCAATAGAATGGATCACTATTTTTTGACTGGACAGCTAAAGTGATTTGTTTGTGTAGCAGTGCATGATGCATGAAACTGTACACACAGAATTCCAGGGTCACGTTTTCACAGCGAGATATGAATCCCACCAAGGCCCAGGAAATGGACCTCAACGGAGGCCGTGCTTGCCTTTCTCCCACGTCCACTAGACTCGGGCAGACAGCTCTTGCTTGAGTGGAGCTAAGGCATCCAGGTGGAACTGTTCATATCTTTTAAGTCACTCTCTCTTTTGCCCTAGTTCCCTTCTTCTATTTTACTGTCCTGTGTTTGCTGAATATGTGTAATTGATTCTATACCACCTACAATATAATTTTAATACATCGCAACTCTGTGGTATCTGACATTCTATTTATATACGTCTTCATTTATGTACTCTTTATTGAAATGAAGTCACAAATCTAAATACCTATGTGTGTACTATTGAACTGAGATCATTCTGTTGTTGGGAGCAAGAATGTCATTCTGATAGCAGCACATAACACTGCTGTGTTCCTGGTTCTTTTGGTTGCAAAATAGAACCATAAGAGCCGATGGAGGAATCAGTTTCCACTGCTGAAAGACCATTCAAGGCTACAAGCCATCAAATGATGTGAGCTTCCCAAGCCATGGTATGATACAGTAAACACCATTAAGGCTTTTTCCTGAGTGATATAGAGATATAAGTTAATTTTTCAACTCTTCTTACTTTACGCTGGAAGGAGCTGTGTATTTACACTCGTATTGTCATTGTTATGTTGTGTTGATTTGGTAAAGACATTGGTAATTCTCTTTTGTAAGCTACTGTCCTACTTTGTTGCCAGGCCCTGACTGTAGGCAAAGTATTTTCCATATGGATATAGTGAAATCATTCTCTGAGAATTTCAGTGAATAAATTCTGCTTTTCTTAGTCATAAATGGTTCCATATATTTACTGACAGAGATGCAAAGTGTACATTTTGGATGTTACACTTGTTTGTGAAGGGTAGGTTTACAGCTGCGGGTTTAGGCAACGGTGTACATTGTGACAGTATGTGTGGGAACACATTTCGTGCTAACTGAAAAGACCCAAAATCTCAAAGTACACAATCTTCTGTAAGGCATCAGTTTTGGTGAAATAGTATCCCCCCAAATGTTCTTTGTAGGCATTCTCTTGTGGCTGTTACATAGCTTCATTCGCTGGTTCTGTATATATTTACTGAGTATCAAGTAAGTATTACAAAAGACACTGGGATAATGTAGTGAGGAAGACTGTGAACTTGTGCTCTTGAAGCTTTCGGGGTTCTGGTGGAGCGATAGACCAAACGACTCCCTCTACACAGCTATAGAAGTAGCCATTTATTTCTTTGAAAGGTTTTATTAGTGCACAGTAATTATTTTCATCGTGGGGAGTTGGTACCTGGCCATAGCACTCCTTCATTCCTTTTCGTCCCCTTCCCCCCCCCTACACTTCCACTCCATCCATCTCTTGGTCCCTTTCTGTTTTGCAAAAGCAACCTCCATGTTTTCTATTATCTTTTATTTTGATTTTTAATCAATTTATTCTTTGGCATTCTCCGATAACAGAAACCATGCACTATTTTAATCTCTGTGTCCAACTTATTTCACTTAACATCGTGGGGCTCAAGGTACATCCATTTGCCTACGAGGAACTAGCAATTTGGGAAAGTGTGAAGAAGGCAGCGTCACAGAGATACTGACAGAATGACAAGGAACTGAACGCCTTCACAGGGTGACCAGTGGAGACCGGAGGAGGTAGAGATTTAGAGAAAAAGAGGTACATGATGCAGAGAGTGGAGGCAAGTTGTTCTAGGCAGAAATCAGCAAGTATCAGGATGCAGTGCCACAGAGGAGCTTGGGTGTTTGCAGAACTGCAGGAGACTGGTGAGGTGTCCATGTGTGTGGGCGTGGGGGAGAGATGGGGAGGAGATAGCATGAGATTACATTAGAGAGGTAAGCAGAGCCAGATGATTCAGAGCCCTGCAGGCCATGGGATGACTCTGGATTTGGAAAAAACTACACTGGGAAGCTAATAACATGCTATTAGGTGAAGAAATTCATTATCTGATTTGAATTTCTAAAAGCTCACTTTGGCCACTGTTGTTGAAAGAATGACATATATGTGATATGCACCCCGATGTTGGTGTTTCTGGTTAAAATGGAAGGAGTGAAATGAGTGGGAAGGCTATGAGAATTGTCTTTTCAAGAGACTTTGGCGGCCTGGACCATAGGGTGACAAGAAAGATAGAACCAACTGGGGCAGACATAAAATATTTTTGGGTCCTCTTATCTTTGATTTGCTGATATTCATGGTGGAAGAGAATGGAGAGTCCAGTTATTACTTTTCTTTTTGCCACTGGACATAATCATGGTGTCATTTACTCAGATCAGATTTAGGGAAGGACCAATCTGAGAGATCATATTCGGCTTTAGACACTTAACCTGTAAACTATTGCAAATTCACTTAATTCATCAAATAGTGATCGAGTTTCACTGTATACCTAACTTGTTCTAAGTGTGGAGATTATCCATTACTACAGTTATGGAACTACAGAGCTGACAGATATTGGCATTTAAAGAGGAAGAATTACACTGAATCATTTGATTTCTCTAGAAATATCACGACTGTAAAAATCATGGCGAATTTTATACAACTTGATTGTATTCATCTAGCAAGAGTTGTATCATTATTTTTCCTTAGGGAGATGATAAATCTATTTTCCTCTCTATTTTAATGAATTGCTACAATTAATGCTATTAAAATACTTCCTGATGTGTTCATGAAAATGTAGAAGCTTAAATAGTTCAGTGAGCAATGCTTTCAATGGCCTCAGCCAGCCTTGTGAACAACTGATAGGAAGAGAATCATAAAACATGTTCTAATGTACACATTTTTCAGTAAGGCATTGATAGCAGACAAAGGGTTCATTGGCCAGGTATACTTCTTTATTATTCATTGTAACTTGCTAATTACCTGGAAGCACTTTAGAAAGTTTCAAAACTTAATAGAAAAGATAAATTTGAGAGGAATGAGAAAAAAGATGCTTTTCTGTAATGTATTCTCTATGTGTGTGTGTGTGTGTGTGTGTGTGTGTACGCACACACACACACACATTGGAATGTTTGTTTTACCATCCTATTTAACTTTATAAGTCCAGATGTTTGGTCAAAGAACAGATAGTGATGAAGTTAATTGTGGAGCTTTGAATAATTTAAATACCATAGGAACAAAAAAAAAAGAGATTATTTAGGGTGGTCTAAATAACCATACTCATTATCTAAATTACATGACCGCATTTATTGTTCACTTAAAGTGGGGTTTACTGGGCTTTTTTTAGACTAGGTCAAGTACAGTGGAAAAAAAGAGATGAAAGTTCCTGTCCGCAGGGCATAGCCGGCTGAGAACCTGGGGCATGCTCCAATCTGCACAGACTTGTGGGCTCACAGGTGAAGAGGGAACGCTCCCTGCATGCACACTGCTGTGTGGGAATGCGCCGTGCAGCAGTTTCAGATGCTTCATAGAAATGGGGCGTTTTAATTTGAAATGAATTTCATAGTTTTAAAAGGATAAAAGTAGATCCTGAATAAGGTAGGTAATACAGTAGTTAAGTGACCTACCTGAAGTTTCAAAGTACTTTAAAGAGATGACATTTAAAGCCAGGATGGAGATAGACTACAGTACAGACTGACGGAGGAGGCAAATCTACCGAGAAGATGGTTGAACTGGTCCAAATAAGAAGTATGTAGATCTGAAGCTCTGCTTCATTGTCACAACTGGAATGGCAAGATTACACTCAAAGAGCTCCAGACCCAAAATGGAAAGTGTCCCCCACAGGCTGCCAATGGACCCTTCATGGAATAAGTAGCTAGGACTGTGAACCCACGACATGGCTGAAAAATTAGTGGTGAAAATGAAGACAAGTCAAAAAGGTGACGTGCCATCTGAAGCTGATCAGAAATAATAAGAGAAGCTCTTCGTGCATAAATATGCCTAAGTAGCACTCTTCTGTATTTCATTAGTTCATCTGTGTTTTATATCCTTATCCAAGATGGGAGCGTGTTTCTCAGTTCCTGAATAAATGTGTAGAAATAAAGATGAGCAAGATTCAGAGAAAGTCTGTGGAATTGGAACATCTCTTAATTCTTAGCAGTAGAGCCCTGGCTCTCCCAGAAAGCCCACCTCCTTTTTCCTGCTGTGGCCATTTCTCTTCTAAACTGTTGATTAACATTATCCCTTTAACCAGCTCTTTCATTTTCTATGCTATGTAGAGACTGTCTGGCTTTGCCCTTCTTTACACATAACCTTAAAATATCCGTCATTATGTCCTGGGCTGGGCACGCCACTCCTTGCTGAAGTCTGAGGGTGGATTTGGGAAAAGGGGAATTCAAATGCCTAAGCAAGTGTTTGTTTGTTTTTTTATTATTATTTTCTCCTAAAATTTTCAGCTGCACTAATTCCTGACCAGCCAAAGAAACTCTCAAGGGGGTACTCGAGAGGAGGGAAGTAGTAACATCTAGAGAAATTTCCACAATGCAAACTGCATGTTTCCCACTGAGGTCTCTTCTAAACTCATTCTTTATGCTTTAACTTGTGTGGTGCCAGTGGATGCTTGTGCTTAGGCAGCCACAGGCCAGTGCACACCAGGCAAATTATGTTTTTGTTGGTTGCTTTGGTTTATTTTCAAAAATTTCTTTTTCATACATTACCTCTATAAATTCCCAATTCTTTAGTTCAACTCAGGATGAAAGAATTCTCATCACTCACTAAAGCTTGGTAATGAAGGCAGAAAAGCACAGCAAGTTCTCTCTGAGTTTCCTCCAGGCATGTTGTTGGCAGGTCTCTAGTTTGCTTCTAGACATTCAGACAAGAGTTGATCAATGTTTTCAGGCTTTCTCTCTTTTTTTTTTTTTTTTTTTTTTTTTTTAAA